>NC_059433.1:68166701-68493393 GCF_021028975.2 Sphaerodactylus townsendi
ACATGCAAAAACCTCCATCCTGCCAGAAAGCCTCCATTGGGCTTAACGGACTACCACCACTGAAAAGGTGGTATAAATCCAAAGTCCTGGCTACCAGCTCAAAAGGGGCAACAGTCAGGTGCGAACTAACTACCATCAGCTTCTTCCTCAACTAAAAGGTGAGAAAGCCTTTTTGCACCCAAAGCGAAAAGGAAAACAAGCCATATGTAGAAAATCCTCAAAGGGGTAGCACCCATCTTCTGTTAGCTCCCACTGGAAACAGTGGGGGATGGTGGCACCCACTTGGGCGGGGGGTCCATAACTTTGCCCCCCTAAACCAAATTTCACCAAAATCAGGTGACATCATCAGGACAGTATCTGGATGAGACCCTGACATTTTGGTGCCCCAAGCTTTAAAAATACGTCCCCTGCAGGTCGAAACCCAAAAAACACCAACAAAATCAGATGGACCTGAATATATTTGGATATCCGAATCTGGTATTCGGGCTTATTCGGGCATACAGATACTTTTATGCCCGAATAAGCCTGAATCCAAATTTTACTGAATATTTAAGGTACTGACCAAGCCTATTTTATCTGCAAATTATTGCAAGGGATCTTGCTTGCTTGCCCCATGCCTGGCAATGAAGATACAGTTACCAATGTAGAGGATAAACTAAGTTTTGTTGATTGATCTGCAAACATATTAAACGTGTCTTTTCTTTCCAGGTGGGTGGCCACCAATGGTGCTGTCAGCATCTGAGGTCATTAAAAACAATCAGCAATAAAAAGGAATGAACTGAAAGAGTTCCCAGTGATAACATATGAAAAAAAAATAGAAATGAAATGAAATATGGGAGATTCTCATACTTCTGCCCATTGTCCTTGGCTTTTAACATCAACTACTCAAGGAAGGCAATGGTTCGGTATGTTCAGTCTTTCACTATCACAACAAGAGCAATCACAGTGTGCGCTATGTATACTGGCATGTACAAATAATACTCTGCAATGCTGCATGTATAAAGTTAATATACTTTCATTGCAGTAATAGCAAAATACATTCATAATGCATAAACAAACAGCAACCATTCATTCTGCACATTTAAACAACAAGTTGCAAAGTTACATAGGTCAGAAAACAGGTATGGTAGAAGAAGGTCTTGTTAACAGAAGAAAACCAGTTGCACCAAATTGGATTTGATTCCCTACATGAGCAGTGGACTCTTATCTGATGAACCAGACTTGTTTTCCCACTTCTCCACATGAACCCTGTTGAGTAACCTTGGGCTAGTCCAGGGGTAGGGAACCTGCGGCTCTCCAGATGTTCAGGAACTGTCCCCTCCTGGGCTCACACGTACGCACATCACGAGATCCCCCAGACACCCGGGTCACAAGATGCCTGAATGTGGATTCGACCCAGACAGGAATTGTAGTTCCTGAACATCTGGAGAGCTGCAGGTTCCCTACCCCTGGGCTAGTCACAGTTCTCTCAGAACTCTCCCAGCCCCACCTACCTCACAAGGTGTCTATTGTGGGGAGAGGAAGGGAAAGGAGTTTGTAAGGCCCTTTGAGACTTCTTAAGGAAAGAAAGCTGGGATATGAATTAAAACTCTTCTTCTCCTGATTCCAGACAGCTTACAATAATGGTGAAAAAGACAACAGAAACCAGAAGAAAATAAGATAAATGTCTCCTCTTTAAAAGATGCCTGCCATTCACCCCTCCCTCCTCAATGCCCCCAGTTTTACATTCAGGGTTATTCTCGTTCAAAATAAAG
Source organism: Sphaerodactylus townsendi (assembly GCF_021028975.2). NCBI lineage: Eukaryota > Metazoa > Chordata > Lepidosauria > Squamata > Sphaerodactylidae > Sphaerodactylus > Sphaerodactylus townsendi. The sequence goes on from NC_059433.1 coordinate 68,168,456, forward strand.
ACCTACAGTATATAAGACCCAAAGACAGCCATTAAACTATAACACAGGAAGGAGGGGGCTCAGAAAGAACGCAAGATGAAACAAGAAAGTCTTCCCCCGCTAGAAGACAATGATAAAAGGGGATATGCGTAAACATGCATACCCAACCATCAAGCCAGCCATAACCAACATTCTTTTTGTAAGAACCTTTTTCAATTATCATCCATCTTCTGGATTAAGTATCTTCCCACCAAGCTTTTGTGTGCCATCGAGGGACTGGTACAAACCGCGGGCTGCTTCCTGCCTCCTCTCTCTCTCCCCCTCCCTGCTGGATGTATGTATCTTTTGTGTTTATTCATTCCCAGACTGCCACTCACGTTGGCGAGTTTCGGTTCAGTGCCATTAGCCGGCCCCATTTAATCTGCTCAATGCAAATCGCAGAGATTTTACTGGAATCTAATTAGACGCAAATCAACAGCAGTCAATTCAAAATAATTAGCCTCCGTATAAATCAGTAGAACTCAATTAAAATCAATGAGGACCTTATTTGTTCTAATGACTGACCTTCCTTCCTCCCTTTAGATGTTATTAAAAGAAGCACTGATGTTAACAGATCTACAGTATTTTTTTTAAAAAAATGCAGTGTGTCTCTCCATTAATGGGATCAGACATCAGCAAAACCTGCACTCGTATTAATACTGAGTTTTCCCACAATGTTTATTTTATTTCTGTTTACTTCATTTAAACCCCATTTGCCCCCCAGTAGGAATCTTCTCTTCATTTTATCTTCACAACAACCCTGTGAAATAGGTTAAGCTGAGAGTCTGAGGCCCCTTCCACACAGGCTGAATAATGCACTTTCAATCCATTTTCACAACTGTTTGCAAGTGGATTTAGCTATTCCCCGCAGTAAAATCCAGCTGCAAAGTGCCTTGCAAGTGGATTGAAAGTGCATTATTCTGGAAGGGGCCTGAGACAGGCTCCAGATCATCCAGCAATTTCCCTAGCAGAGTGAAGATTCGAATCCGGACCTCCCAGATCCTAGTCTGACACCCTAACCACTATGCAACACTGCTGCATTACATTTCCATATTCTTCTCAGCTATCATAGAAAATCCAGAGTGTCTTGAAAATTCTTGCTTTACAGATCAGCTTCAGAAAAAAAATGGTGGTGGGGTAGTAGGGAGGGACTCTTTCTTGTCCCTTTGTAGATGTTCATTAAATATAGTTGTAGGGGTGCGTTAGCGAACCCAGTAGAGCTTCAGAAAGTGCACAGGAATGCCTGCGCCATCTGTCCCCTCCTGGGCTCACACGTACGCACATCACAAGATCCCCCAGACACCCGGGTCACAAGATGCCTGAATGTGGATTTGACCCAGACAGGAACGTTTCTCCCTGCACGTACGCAGCCCTTCACTGCGTCATGAATTGCGCAACTTTATCCCGCTCTCCCGCCTTCCCAAACCCTTTATAAAGGTGCCAGGGACCCCAGCTCAGCAGATTAGCCAGATTGGCCAGACTAGCCAGACTAGCCAGATCAACTAGATTTGCCGCTGGCTTCTCTCCACCGGTTTCTTGATATCGCTGCGTCTCGTCTCTTCATTGCATCGCTGTAACGACTTCATATAGTGAGTGATATTTTAAAATATTTTCTATGTGTCAGTGCAGGGCATTATGGCTGGAACAATTTGGGCCATTGTGGTATAGGTAGAGTCTTACCTGGTGATTTGGATTTGTTTTCCTGCGCCACATAAAGCCTGCTAGGTGACCTTGGGTAGTCACAGTTCTTTCCTATATGTCCTATATCACAGGTTTTGAGGATAAAATCTGGGATGGGAGACACATGTATACAACCCTGAGATCCTAGAAGGAAGGGTGGGATAAAAATGTGCTGGGGAAATGTCTATAGGTTTAATGGGGAAAAAATCTAATGATAACAATCCAATGATAACAAATGTCTTGGTTCCAGCGGTGGGATCCAAAAATTTTAGTAACAGGTTCCCATGGTGGTGGGATTCAAACTGTGGCGTAGCGCCAATGGGGCTGGGCAGGGCATGACGGGGGCGTGGCAACCTGGTGGTGGGATTCAAACTGTGGCGTAGCGCCAATGGGGCTGGGTGGGGCACGATGAGAGCAGCAGCTTCGCCGATCGCTTGGGTGAAGCGAATGCACCCAGGCGCAGGCTGCCACGCACGCCGGTGCACCTCCTGCTAGACTGCTTCAAGTTCTGTGCGCTACTGCTGAGAGGAGGGGCGTGACTAAGGCAAAAATCACGTGGCAAAATCACCAATGAGTAACCCCCTCTCGGCACACACAAATAATTAGTAACCTACTCTCGGGAACCTGTGAGAACCTGCTGGATCCCACCTCTGCTTGGTTCCCACTTGAGGTTGCAACACCTGGACTAGAAATTTCATTTATTGTATTTATTTACCTTCTGCCTTTCTGCTACCACAACTAAGCAACTAATACATTAAAACATAAATAATCAAAACAGATCGAATAATTAAAAGCACTATAAAAATCATTAAAACCTGTACAAATCCATAAAAACCCACAATAAAAATATATATGATAGAGAAGAGAATCACTGAGGGAACACCAAATGAAAGGAAAAAAAACTCTTCTCCCATTGGCAGAAAATGGCACCAGATGGGGACAGATCAATGTCATTTCTATGCCAAGGCAAATAAAACAGTCACAGAATTCTTACTTTGGAAATCTTCTGCCATTTGCTGGACAGTCAAAGCAGTAAAAACAGATTTCCCATCAAAATTTCACCGAAGCAAATTTTCACTGCTGCTGCTTGAGTAAAGAAGAAGAAAAAGAAGAAGAGGAGGAGTAGTTAGGGTTTGTGGTGGCGAACCTTTGGCACTCCAGATGTTATGGACTACAATTCCCATCAGCCCCTGCCAGCATGGCCAATTGGGCATGCTGGCAGGGGCTGTTGGGAATTGTAGTCCATAACATCTGGAGTGCCAAAGGTTATACTCAACCTTTCTCTCCTGTAAGGAGATTCAAGGATGCTCACAAAAGCCTTTCCCTTCCCCTCTTCACAACAGACAGACACCTTGTGAGATTGGTGAAGCTGAGAGAGTTCTGAATGAACTGTGACTAGCTCAAGGTCACCAAACAGGAATGTAAGAGCAGGGAAACAAACCTGACTCACCAGATAAGCCTCTGCCACTCATGTGGAGAAGTGGGCAATCAAACCTGTTCTCCAGATTAGAATCCACTGCTCTTAATCTCTATGTAACCCCCATGCTCAGAATGGGTTGACCCAGAAAGGGGTGGAGACTCAAAGCAGCAGGAGGCTGCAGAGATCATGTAGTTTGGAGGAGACAAGGCTACCAGACTCGGACCTTGGTTTGTATAAGCCCTTAACACCTTGTTAAGGTAACTGCAATATTGTTGGGAACTAGTGGGAAGGGAGTTGTTTATTTTTGCTATGTTGTAAATGTTGGAGTTTATTGTTTCAGGGTTTCTTTTTGTGGTTGTAATGGGTGAGAGTTCTCCTGGGAACCTTCGTCATGTTGAATCCTGTTCACCAAGCCCTTGGAGTCTTCAGGAGCCAACCCACTTGCAGGAAGAATTGGACTTGGCAATATCAGAAGATTGTAACTAAAAGGACTTGAAATGAAACCTGAACAGGACCTTGAAGTGTGACGTTAAATGTTGATGTTTGATGTTATATGTTAAGAAAGGAATTCATTTTGTTTTTTAAATTTGTTGTTGCAAACTCATTCCAAGTTCTGCCCCACAGAACCCACAGATAGAGGTTACATCTACACCATTCTATCTTCCAACACAGAATTGGAAAATAACTCTGGGGTCATGTAGCCCAACCCCCTGCACAATGCAGAAAATTCACAACTACCCTCCCATCCCTGCACCCACCCACCCCCGAGCCCCCTGTTCGATGCTCAGAAGATAATACTCCTGAGTAATACATCTGAAGAACCTTGAAGGGAGCAGAGAGAAAAATACTGCAGGATGTATGGAACTGGGGGTTGACCTTCCTGGGACCTAGAGAAAAACAGTGGTCGTTTCCCCACTTACCTTGACCACCCTTTGCTGCACGCTACTCTCAGCGCGCGTCATTTCTAGCGTTCTCCCGGGCTTTCCCACAACCCCGTGCTCTGTGCGGGGTCATCAAAAGGCGCCATTTTGAGGAGCGCCAGGAATGATGCGCGTGAGGGGGCGCGAGGACAGCAGCGTCAGGGTGGCTGCGTTGTTGCTGCCCCTGTAGTGGGGAGTGCCACGGTACCCTACGCTACTTGGGGAGAGTAGCGCGCAGCAGATGGTAAGTGGGGAAACGACCAGTAATGAAGACTGCCTCCCAAGAAGATTGTAAATCCTACTGGAAAGCTGGGGCTGATGATGAAGCCCTCCATTACAGTGGGCAAAGATGAGAACTGGGACACAAGGAGCAGATGTGGACATCATGTTTCAGTTTGGGAGAAGACTGTAAGGAATTCTGAACACGACTGACAAATCTAGGGGGCTTCTGCCTACCCATAAACCAGAATAAAACGGATATTTTATGGTTACCCTTTTCTTAGACTTCTCCCTGGCCTGTCAGCTTCTAAACTCTGAATAAGAAATTAGAAATTAGGGCCTGCTGCATGAACAAGCCAGAACTGGGAAGGAAAATGAACCAAACCACAATCAGCCAATTTATTACAGCTACTCAATAAAATGTTTTAAGGAAGTTTGTGGAAGGCATATCATTTGTCTGACCTAATGAGAGACTCCTCCATCACTCCGGTCTCCAGGGTCTCGTTAAAAACCGCACCACTGTAACTTGCCAGAGGAGACAGTTAATTTACTTATTTGCATTTACATCTTTGGGCATGCTACCTGAAAGTGTAACATGGTGGCCGGCATTCATAGGGCTGGTAACAACAAAACGTGAAACATCATAAAAACAATTTTAGGAAAACATCCATGGTGGACACAGGTGGTCCTTCCATTTCCGGAATAGAGAAGTTTTCTCTTCTCTCTTTAAAAAAAATGTAGATGGATAGATGGATAGATGGATAGATGGATGGATGGATGGATGATGGATGATAGATGGATAGATGGATAGATGATAGATGGATAGAGGATGGATGGATGGATGGATGGATGGATGGATGGATGGATGGATGGATGGATGGATGGATAGATGGATAGATAGATAGATAGATATAGATAGAGAGATAGAGAGATAGAGAGATAGAGAGATAGAGAGATAGAGAGATAGAGAGGAGGTGTTTGGATTTATATCCCCCCTTTCTCTCCTGTAGGAGACTCAAAGGGGCTTACAATCTCCTTGCCTTTCCCCCCTCACAACAAACACCCTGTGAGGTGGGTGGGGCTGAGAGAGCTCCGAGAAGCTGTGACTAGCCCAAGGTCACCCAGCTGGCGTGTGTGGGAGTGTACAGGCTAATCTGAATTCCACAGATAAGCCTCCACAGCTCAGGCGGCAGAGCAGAGAATCAAACCTGGTTCCTCCAGATTAGATACCTGAGCTCTTAACCTCCTACGCCACTGCTGCTCCTCAAAGGGGCTTACAATCTCCTTGCCCTTCCCCCCTCACAACAAACACCCTGTGAGGTGTGTGTGGCTGAGAGAGCTCTGAGAAGCTGTAACTAGCCCAAGGTCACCCAGCTGGCATGTGTGGGAGAGAGAGAGAGAGAGAGACAGAGAGACAGAGAGAGACAGAGAGACAGAGACAGACGCAGACACAGACACAGAGACACAGAGACAGAGAGACAGAGACCGAGAGAGAGAGAAAGAGAGAGAGTTGTAGAATTGCTTTCAGATGATCTATTGTGGTTAGCTGAAGAAGAGCTTGGATTTATACCTTGCCTTGCTGCACTGTAAAGACTCTCAAGGCAACTTGCAAACTCCTTCCTTTCCTCTCCCCACAATAGACACCTTGTGAGGTAGGTGTGGCTGAGAGAGTTTGGAGAGAACTGTGACTGGCACAAGGTCACCTAGCAGTCTTCATGGGTAGAAGCAGGGAAATAAATCTGGTTGACCAGATTAGAATTCACCGCTCAGGTGGAGGAGTGGGGAATCAAACTCAGTTCACCAGATTAGAGTCCACCTGTTCTTAACCACTACACCACGCTGGATCTAGCTGAAAGATGTGCTGCTACATTCTGGATCAAGGGAACTTTTTGGACTACCTTCAAAAGTAGTCCAATTTAACTTGCATCACTGGGAACTGCAAACCATTGGCCGGACTGTGATGGGCCTTGTAAAAATATGGTCAGTTCAACATGCACTGTTTTGAGTATGCAATCCAGTAAAAAAAAAATTCCATTCATTCTGATGATCCTGAATGCCATGCAACTTAACCAGTGGTGGGATCCAAACATTTTAGTAACAGGTACCCATGGTGGTGGGATTCAAACAGTGGCGTAGCGCCAATGGGACTGGGCGGGGCATTCTGGAGGCATGGCCGGGCATTCCAGGGGCAAGGCATTAATAATTTCTCTGTTACTGTAAAAAGCTCTTACTGTAAAAAAAAAGTTCCTAATTTCCAGCTGGTATCTTTCTGTCCATAATTTAAACTCATTATAGAAAGTCCTATCGTCTACTGCCAACAGAAACAACTACTTCTCCTCGAATTGACTGCCTGTCAAATACTTAATACTTTCAAATACTTAATTTTGTTTCTAGAAATCAAAAGAAGGATACTTTCCTTAAACAAGGAACTTTACCATATTTCTAAAACATGTTTTTAAAACAGCCCAACAGGGAGAATTATCCCGTTTTCGACCTTCGCTAACCAGCCACATAGGAAACAACAGGACTTTATGACTTTGGGACCTAATGGAATTTCTAACGGAAAAGCAGACCCAATTAGTCACCCCCTCTCGGCACACACAAAATAATTAGTAACCCACTCTCGGGAACTGGTGAGAACCTGCTGGATCCCACCTCTGAACTTAACCATTTCCATTTGAGCTATACTGACCAGCTTCCATATTCAGTTCAAAATACCAATTTCAAAAGTTGCAGAATACTCTCCCAAGACCACTCCAATGGTCTACATCTGAGCTTTTAAAAACAATTCCAAAAGCTATTGCTTTTGACTTCAGCTTTTGGATCAATCCCGCAGCTGAGTCAAGCAAATCAGGGGCCACAAGTTGACTAGAATGATGTTACATCCTAATGTAGTCAGACGGCTGCTCTCCATCAATCAAAAAGAGGTGAGGAGACAGATGGACATTTCTTGCTTGAGAGAGATCTAATGCAAAACGCCGTTTCTGTCAGGGTCACATGGGATTGCAATGAGCGGTTGAGGAAGTGTGCAGAATGTGATAATCTGCATCTATTTTGGTCCATTAATTGAAGCTACTCAGATCCATGTTCACCAGAGGATGAACTCATCGACAGATGTACCTAGCAATCAAGATCTTGTGCACTATATGCGACACATAAGATTTGTGCAATACACCCTGGCTTTAATACAAGAAAAAGATACCTTTTTTGTTACAAGGATATTGCGTTATTATTATGAAAAAAGGTTCATCTTATCTTTGTACCTCTCTTTTTAGCTTCAAATAGATTTGAAGACGCACAGAGTGACTGGGCAGGTATGTAATTGCCTGACATGCTTTCCAATCAGCAGTGTCACACAACTCTTTTCACCAGACATCATTGGGCTGGTTGATCTGTCTCAGCAATTGGCTTCTCCAGTCTGTCTCACTAGCTTGGGAGTGGTATTATTATTATTATTATTTATTCTTATTTGTTGAATTTAATATACCGCCCTATCCCCGAAGGGCTCAGGGCGGTGTACAAATAAAACATCATCTAAAAACATAAATATGGTTTAAAACAACAGTCATATCCTAAAACAGCGTCCCACGAAACCCTTATGAAACCCTCCTAGGAAAGAATAATGGGTCCTGATGGTGTTTGGGACCTATGGGGGGTAAAGGGGAGGGGGCTGGGGCACCCTCAGCGGCTGGTCTCTCCAGTGGAACAACTCAGTCTTACAGGCCCTGCGGAATTCCCAGAGGTCCCGCAGGGCCCAGACAGCTGGTGGGAGAGTGTTCCACCAGGCCGGCGCCAGAGCCGTAAAGGCCCTGGCCCGAGTGGAGGCCAGCCACATCATTGAGGGGCCAGGGATCTCCAGTAAGCTGGCCTCTGCTGATTGCAGAGGTCGAGTTGGGACATATGGGGTAATGCAGTCCCGAAGGTACGAGGGTCCCAGGCCGTGCAAGGCCTTAAAGGTCAACACCCACACCCTGAAGATGATTCAGAATTCAACCGGGAGCCAATGCAGGCTGCGCAACGCAGGTTGAATATGTTCTCGAAAGGCGCCCCCTGTGAGAAGGCGAGCCACCGCATGTTGGACCAGTTTTAATTTCCGGATCAAACGCAAGGAAAGGCCCGCGTAGAGCGAGTTACAATAGTCTAGCCTGAAGGTGACCGTTGCGTGGATCACCGTGGCTAGGTCAGCATTGGAGAGGAAAGGAGCCAACCGTTGGGCCTGTCGAAGATGGAAAAACGCAACCTGGGTTATATGGGCCACCTGGGTCTCCATTGAAAGAGACGAATCCAGGTGGACCCCCAGGCTGTGGACGGAAAAAGTCGGCCAATAGGACCCCCTCCCACACTGGTGGCTGGAAATCCCCAACCCCTCCCCCCCGACCAAGCCAAAGGATCTCCGTCTTCGATGGATTGAGTTTTAACCTGGCTTGTGTGATACAGAGGCTTGTGTGATACAGAGGCAAAAACCTTTCTCGTGCAGCTGTTTCTGCACATGTGGAACTATTTGAGAAAGGCAGTGCCTGGCCTAATCCTCTCGATAAATGGCCCAAAGATCTGACCTCCTTTTCATTTGATAACGATGTCTCCTACTCTTAGGAAAAGGGACTGCTATTCAATGTTTTATCCTGGCCTGGATGGCCCAGTCTACCCTGACCTCATATCTCAGAAGCTAAGCAGGGTCGGCCCTGCTTAATACTTGGATGGGAGAACATCAGAGAAGTCCAGGATTGCTATGCAGAAGAAGGCAATGACAAACCACCTCTGCTAGTCTCATGCCTTCAAAGCCATACTGAGTTGCTGTCGGCTATGACTTGACAGCGCTTTACACACATTTAACCTTTCCCCTCTTTGCTGAACGATCCAAACGCCCATCAAATTTTAAACTGGAGCTGCCAACACTTTTTTTTTTCACATCCTTCCCAAGAGATAACTAACCTATCTTCTCTTCTCCTGTAATCCTGGTGGTGTTTGAAGGTTCTCCAAGTCATGGTTCATTCACAGTTCAGAGGAAAGGTAGATGAGTACGACGCCAGCAGGGGGTCAGAGGAAAGCAATTGGTTGTTGTAAAAAGGAGGCAGAAGTCAAAACATCAGAGTACTCTAGTCTGTTATGACAGGAGAGAGAATCTCTGCTATTAGCGGAGCAGCAAGAAATCTCGAGAAGGGCATGCTGCAGCCGTGGAAAGGGAAGAGTATATTTTGCCTGGAATTTTTTGGGTAGCCATATTCTCTGGGATGCTGAAGATTTGCAACAGTGAGACTAGCCGTTTCCACATGGTCAAAATATCCTGGGTTGAGCAAGAAAAATATCCCTGCGCAGCCAAGAATTCCACACGGTTCCCGGAACTAAAGCGGGGCCAGTGTTGCCCCGTGATATTCCCCCCACCCCCCAGATTTTCAAAAATCACCCATTTGGAGCTTTTTTTGTAAAAAAAAATTCCGGTGTAACCATGCTTCTCCTGCTACCATGCGAAAACCAATTTGGAGCAGGACTGGTTCATTTTTCCTCCCCAGCTGCCTCATCTCTCTGCCTGACGTTCATTCAAGCTGCCACTCAAAAACAACAGACAATGTTGACAGAGAGAAATTTTTCTCTCTTTCTCACAATACCAGAACCAGGGGGCATACATTGAAAATGCTGGGGGGAAGAATTAGGACTAATAAAAGTAAACCTTCACTCAACGTGTGATTGGTGCCACAGGAGGTGGTGATGGCCACTAACCTGGATAGCTTTAAAAGGGGCTTGGACAGATTTATGGAGGAGAAGTCGATCTATGGCTACCAATCTTGATCCTCTTTGATCTGAGATTGCAAATGCCTTAACAAACAAGGTGCTGGGGAGCAACAGCCACAGAAGGCTGTAGCTTTCACATCCTGAATGTGAGCTCCCAAAGGCACCTGGTGGGCCACTGCGAGTATCAGAGAGCTGGACTAAATGGACTCTGGTCTGATCCAGCTGGCTTGTTCTTTAAAAAAAACAGCCAATCAGAATACAGGACACTGGGCACTCTCAGAGATGCTTGCAGCTGCCACTCAAAAGAACAACAGCCAATCAGAATGTGTGACACCAGGCATGCTCAAATACGTTTCTGAAGTAAATACAGAAGTCTCAGGCTCGTGCGAAAGAAATTGGAGTATTTCCTCCCAGTTTTTAATGGTTTCCTTCAAAAAGTGGGCAGCCATGCAGATGGACACCCCGAGACAAAATAGACTCAGGTTAAAAAAAACAGTGGTGAACAAGTATAACTTTTGCCATGCGGAAACGACCTCTGTTCTGGTGAGTAGTAAACCTTGTCCTTTTGGTCACCCAGAGACTTCCTTGTAATCAATACAAAAATGCACTATCATGACATTTCTTTGACATTTATTATTTTTTCTAGGTTGTTCTTGTCCAAGAATAGACCCAGTGCAGTATATAGAAAACAAAGGTAAACCAGTATGACAAAGAAAACACAGATGTATCTGGTCTGGTCTTGGTCTCCTGAGCTGGCCACCATCAGCTGGCATCCATGGGCCAAAGGCACCTTGACTCGTGGCCTTTAGCTCATCTGAAGCTGAAACCTCTGTCTCTGTCCAGACTATGTACCTGTGTGGAGCAGAAAGATCAACTCAGCCCAGATGCAGCCAGGAATCTGGGATCAGCTTCCTTTTTTCTTTGCATTCATACTACTGCTGTGTTTTTACCTCTGGAACACCTTCTCTGCAACAAGACCAAAATATGTATAACTGGACTGAATGCATCTTTCACCCTATCTGTCCTTTTCCCCCCATCAAGTCACAGCTGATACCATAGAGTTTTCAAGGCAAAGGATGTTCAGAGGTGGTATGCCTCTGTCTCATGCCTCTGGTACTCCTTGAAGGTCCTCCACCCAGGTACTTGCCAGGATCCAGCATGAGAGTATGTGTCTGGCCCATAATCAGTGGTGGGATCCAAAAATTTTAGTAATAGTTTCCCATGGGGGTGGGATTCAAACTGTGGCGTAGTGCCAATGGGGCTGGGCGGGGCATGGCAGGGGCGTGGCCAGGCATTCTGGGGGCAGGGCATTGCTGGGCGGGGCTGTGGCAAGGACGCAGCCACTGCGCCGGTTTTTGGCGGGAAACGAATGCACGTAGGCGCAGGCTGCCACGCACGCCGGTGCACCTCCTGCTAGACTGCTTCAAGTTCTGCGTGCTACTGCTGAGAGGAGGGGCGTAATTAAGGCAAAAAATCACGTTGCAAAATCACCCATTAGTAACCCCCTCTCGGCACACACAAATAATGAGGAACCTACTCTCGGGAACCTGTGAGAACCTGCTGGATCCTACCTCTGCCCATAATCACCCAGTAAGTTTCCATGGCAGAGTGGGGATTCAAACCTGGGTTTCCCAGATTCGAGTCTGACCCATTAACCACTACACCTCACTGGTTCTCCATTCATCCCTACCCCCTTTCTTTCCCCTTTTCTGTCTTCTTTCTGTCAAATTGTAAACTCTTCATTTCATCACCGATTCTTGCAAGGAGGGGCAAACGGCTGACCTAGGCAAAGTAACAGCTGTTTCTCCCTCCGCAAGAGACCGGCTGAATCAGAAGCAAGACTAAATGTCCCGAGTCAACTTCAGCGGAAGCCAAGAATGATTGACGACGTTGCCCTTTCTTGACTTTCCGAACTCACGCTTTACTACAGTTCAGATCAAAGTGGGCAGTACGCCGCCGCCGATTCTGCCTGTCATTAGCACAAACAGACATGTTCCCGCATCCCAAGGTGAAGCAAAGCTTAATTAAAAACACCAGGTTGCCCGATTATCCCCCTTGGGGATTTTGCCCCCTTTTGCTTTGTTTTGTCTGCTTTCTGTGGAGTTTTGTTTAATTCCCCCCTCCCCCCCCGAAATTATGTTTTCAAATAGAAACTGCTCTCAGTTGAGGCAAACCGGCTGCGCTCTGAAGGTCACGAGGCACACATTCCCTCGTTGTGTTGCAGGCAGGCTAATTTTTCTGTGTGCTTCTCCACAATGCAGATTGCTCAGACAAAACATTAAAGTAACGGTGTTATGTCAAGTTGCAACTGACTCATGACCATGCCAAGATTCTGGGGGTCTCAAGGAAAGAGAAAAAACAGAGGTGGTTTGTCACTGAATTTCTCGGTCTGCAAGCCCACGTCTTCCTTGGTGGTCCATCATCCATCTCCTAACCAAGTCTGACCCTGCTTAGCTTTTAAGATCAGAGATTGGGTTAGGCTGGGCTATCAGACTAACACCGTGGTGGCGAACCTTTGGCACCCCAGATGTTATGGACTACAATTCCCATCAGCCCCTGCCAGCATGCCCAATTGGCCATCCTGGCAGGGGCTGATGGGGATTGTAGTCCATAACATCTGGAGTGCCAAAGGTTCACCATCACTGGACTAACAAGACTATGTTAGTCCACGGTATCCATAACATTACCTTCCAACACCACATTTCAAAGGAATCTGCCTTGGTCCTTTCAGTTTTCTCCGTTGTCTAACTCTCACACCCATACATAGAAATGGGGAATTCTATGGCATGAATTAACTTGATCTGGGTCACCAGTGATACTTAAGAATATTTTCTAGCTCCTTCATGGCTGCCCTTCCTTGTCTTAATCCCGCCTGATTTCTTGGTTGCAACCTGGAAGCCTGAGTATTCTGCATTCTCCTACGATTGGACCTTGAACTGGTTTGAAAGTTCTAGTAGGGGAGCACAGCTACGGCATATCCTTGACCAGTGGTGGGATCCAAAAATTTTAGTAACAGGTTCCCATGGTGGTGGGATTCAAACAGTGGCGTAGCGCCAATGGGACTGGGCGGGGCACGCCGGGGGTGTAGCTGGGAATTCTGGGGGCGGGGCATTAATAATTTCTCAGTTACTGTAAAAAACTCTTACTGTAAAAAAAAAGTTCCTAATTTCCAGCTGGTATCTTTCTGTCCATAATTTAAACTCATTATAGCAAGTCCTATCGTCTACTGCCAACAGAAACAACTACTTTACTTGATTGCCTGTCAAATACTTAATCCTTTCAAATACTTAATTTTGTTTCTAGAAATCAAAAGAAGGATACTTTCCTTAAACAAGGAACTTTACCATATTTCTAAAACATGTTTTTAAAACAGCCTAACAGGGAGAATTATCCCGTTTTCTACCTTCGATAACCAGCCACATAGGAAACAACAGGACTTGATGATTTTTGGACCTAATGGAATTTCTAACGGGAAAGCAGACCCAATTAGTAACCCCCTCTCGGCACACCCAAATAATTAGTAACCCACTCTCAGGAACTGGTGAGAACCTGCTGGATCCCACCTCTGCCCTTGACTGTAGAACGGTGCATTCTTCAATCTGAGATGGTTGTCCGCTTTCAGCAAGCACACTGTAAAGGATTCAATGGTGTTGATAGTGAAGTAACCTTGAGTACATTCCACAGCCCGGGCGATGGGCCAGATGCATCGGCGGAGACTTTATCTTTGCGCGGGAGATGAAGACTCTGTTCCCATGGGAAGCAGGAAGGGGGGATGGGGTGAATGGTATTATAACCTGTGCTTCTGGCGGGAAGTGTCATTCCTGCCACTGGGCGCAGCTCCTGAGCTTTCTGGAAGATGTTCTTAATAAATGGACTTTTCACTCCAGCAAAGAGCCCTTTTTATTTCCAAGGCGTCTATGGAATTCCTGAGACCATTGTGGCAGGAACTCTTAATTCATCTATGGCCTGTGCAGTGGACCTCTTTGTCTTTGCAGCGGAGAGGTGTTGAATGTTACTCGCGGAAGGTAAGCGGTAGTCTCCTAAAGAGGGCTCCTCGACCTTTCCCTTCTGGATCTGGAGAAAACCGACAGGAGAAGCGGCCTTTCGCTGGTCAGCTCTTTCCCGGCCCTCGTGATCAGCACGAAGTCTTTCCCTTTACTCCTGCTGGAATCGAGGGACGCGGATTCGACGACAATGGGGACTTCCATGAGTCGCTTGGGGCGCCAAGTCCATGGATCGAAATGCCTGTGGATCCGGATCTCTACCCTCGCTTCGCGGTGGGGATTACAAACTCCTACAGATGCAACCGGTCATGGAGGAGACGGGCTTGACCACCTTTCGATCGCGGCAAACTCCAGGAATCCATTGAATCTATTCCTGACTCGTCAGATTTTGGTGATGCTCCCAAGGAACCACCACCGTGGCATTTGCGAGCATTCGGGGCCCGGCCCAAAGACACCGGGACTCAACCCTGGAATTGGGAGGGTATCCGCATCGCTTCCCAATCGGACCCCCCCCATCCTCGTCCGGGCGCACCGCGACCTGAGGTGCGCCTGGGGGGGGAGCCACTCGGTGGCTTCACGGGCGACTTACGGTGTTCTCCGGCATGGCTTCGCTTCCTGATGATCGGCGAGTCTGAAGAAAGCCTGCATTCCCAGCCGGACCGGGTTCCTCTCCCATCGAGAGAAGACTGGGATGAGGAAGTAGGGCGACTCGAGATGCCCAAGCTGCATGGAACCGTGAACGCCAGCTATGGGAGGAGTGAACGGGCACAGTTGCAGCAAGAGCCGCAAATACCTGCAGAGGGACCGGAACAGCAACGCGAAAGAAGTTCCAGGCTTCGAAAGTTGGACCATGCCGGAAAACGACGCTTCCAACGCATTAATATGCCCAGAATCTGGTCAGTCCATGATAAAGTCCTGGAACAGTCCAGACTGGATTTACAACGGCAACGCCGAAGCTGCCTGTGCCTGCGACGCTAAAGTGAACTCACCGATATTCTTAAACGGGACGAACTGGTTAAGTTAGAAACGGCGAAAGCTGCTTTGTACGCGCGACCAAGATGCATTGGGTCATGAGGGAGCTGGTTGGTTGAGAGGGAACTAAGGAGAGCAGCAGACCAGGGGCCCTGCTGGAGCCTATGCTGTTACTGATCATGCCGGTGCCAGGGGCTAATGCATCTGTCCCGCCACCCAAACGCCAGCGGCACCGCCAGCTCGACCCGCCTCGCACAACAGCTGCCTGCCCAACCTGCTCAACCAGCGCAACCACCTCCTTCAGCAGGCCAAGGGTCATTTAGCTACTATCGCCCCCGGATACAGCCCGCTTTGATGGGACCGCCTAAACTTCCTACTTCATCTTGCAACTCAATGCCCACTTGGAAGACTATGATGATCTATAACCGGGTTCTGAACGCTAAAAAATAATGGACATCGCTCAGTCCTGGATGGGGCAGCAGCCACTGGTTCGCGGACTGTTTTGGATTTGCAGGATGAGGGACTCTCGACAGTGCCCGTGATTCCTCCAAGCTTTAAGAGCGCTGCCAAGATCCAGGCGCCGAATGAAGCTTATCCGCACTATCAAAACCATCCAGCAAGGCAACCGCCTCGCTTGCAGAATTTGTCCGCGGAATTTCGCAGGCGGCGGCTGCCTCGACTTCCTCCTGAGTGGCCTGAACGCATGAAATGCTAATACTTCTCAGATGCGGTGGACAGTAAAACTACGTGGAAACGGTGTTTTTAATTCGGGTTCCTCGCACTCATTGCAGATTGGATCCAGTTAGTCTCAGGTGGCGCCTCGCTTTGAATATCGCCAGCGAGGCCGCACGCTCTAAAACCACTACTGTGTCCACCAAATCAAGCTTCCAGCCGCCTCCTACCGAAACCACCTCTGAACGCCGTGGCCGAATTTTGGTTGTGTCTTTACTCGCGGAGGGCCAGGTCATCTAGCCGCCAACTGTCCTAAGAAGCAAAACTAACCGCCCAGCTCCACAAGACTCCGCCTGCCAAACCACCACGCAGGTCAGGGTCAGCCTCCCACTGGCTCGCTCGTCGGCTTAAAGCGTGACCGGTTGGGCACGCAGAGGAGGGAAGCAGCTGTTTGCCTTTCTTCAGCCCCCATGGACATGGGTCTGACTCCTGACGCGTGAGTGAAGGCAGCGCTCCCATTACTGTTCAAGCATTTCTGGCCAACCCCGCTAAACACACTCACATTATAGCCTCGGCCCTTGTGGATTCCGGCTGCTCCCACTGCTTAATGCGGCCCCAGGTAGCAGAGAGGAGCCAGGTCTAGACCGACCCCTGGCTAAGCCCATACCATTCACTCCAAATGGACGGGTGCAGCCCCTCGAAACGTAAGGACCGCCCAGTGACAAAACACAGCCGGTTCTCCTCCGCCGACCATTGGGAGAAAATTAGTTTCATTTTGGCCAGTGGCCAAACACTCCATAGTTTTGGGCATGCCTTGGTTATTGTTACATGAACCAAAAATTCATTTGGAAAGAAAGGATCCTAGAATTCACTGACCCTCCCTGCGGTGAACACATGAATTGGGAAGAAAACCCAACGCCTCCTGACACACCCCCCTCTCTGGCTTCCTCAGTGATTGCTCCCGATTCTATTGGCATCCCACCTGCATATCAGGATCTAGCCAGAGTTTTTTCAGGAGCAGGAATGCGATCAGTTGCCACCCCACAGAGACACTGACTGTAAAATTGTAAGACAACCAAGGACACAACTACCCAAGGGTAGAATCTACCGCATGAGTCCTAATGAGGAGAAGGAACTTCGTGTTTCTTAGACAAGAACCTTGCTCAAGGGTTTATAATGCTGGCTACCAAACACACACACGCTGCTCCCGCTTTTGTTTGTCAAAAGAAAGATGGGTCTTACGGCTTTGCACAGATTATCGAGGTCTCACGCGGTCTCCCTGTCCAATAAATATCCTTTGCCTTTGATCAAGGACCTTTAGATGCACTGCAAAGGACGATTTTACTAAATTGACTTGAGAGAAGCTTACTACAGAGTCAGAATTGCTGAAGGATATGAACACCTGACTGCGTTTAACACAAAGGTTGGACAGTTTGAATATGTAATAATGCCATTCGGTTATGGCCCCCGGAGCTTTCATGGCCCTTATCAACGAAGTTCTCCATGATTTACTGTACAAGGGAGTGGTTGTATACTTAGATGACGCCCTTAATTTACTCTAAAACTATAGAAGAGCATGAAATATTGGTTCGAGAGGTATTGAACGCTTGCTGACAAATCCCTCTTTGCCAAGCTTCCAAATGCTGTTTTCATGTGACCTCCATTGACTATTTGTTACCGGATCTCGCCCGAGGGCTTAAAAAATGGATCCTGCTAGTGAATTGACGCAGAGTCCCTCCAATGGCCTGCCCCCCTACCAACCGCAAAGAACTCCAGTCGCTCCTTGGTTTTGCTAATTTCTATCGCGGATTTTATACCCCAATTCTGCTGAACTGGACTCTCCTCTCACAGACCTCACGCACTAAGGGTAAGATCCATCGTCCAAGCCCGGCCCCCCTTTTCTGGTCTGAGGAATGTCAAACAGCCTTTCAACTATTAAAATCTGGCGCTACCACCTAACCTATCCTAAAGCAATTCCTGACCCGGATCTCCGCTTGTGGTTCACGGACGCCCGGACAAAGCGCACTTGGGGCAGCCCTAAGCAGAAAAATAAAGATGGTAGACTGGTTCCGTGTGCTTATTTGTCTAACAAATTCTCTGGTGCCGAACTCAACTGGACTGTGGGAGACAAGGAGACCGCGGCCATCAAGCAGCACTCTCCACTTGGAGCCACTGGCTGGAGGGGCTAAGCACCCCTTTCAAGCTTTGGTCGGATCATAAAACCTGGCAGCTCTTTTCCACCCCCCCCCTCAAGATAAACTGCAAAACAACTTCGGCGATTTCTTTCGCTTCTCTTTACAGTCCATTTTTTCCTGGGAAAACCAACAAATTGGCTGACGCTGGGCCAAGGCCTACCCGGAGGGGTGGGGCTGCCTTACGGTGACATTCCACACTGTTCTTACTCTCCCAGCTGGGGTTGGCTGTCACCCGATCTCAAACGGGCCCACTTCTCCTCCACCCCCCGCTTCCCAGTCTCGTCTCTCCTTCTCGAATTGGAGGAGGCGGGCTGCATGAGCCTCCAGCGCCGGAAGGAGACTCCCAGTGCGTTTGGAGAATGGAGTTTGGCGGAGGGGGGGAATGTTGGCACGCGCCCCCCTCCGCAAGCAGGTTCTTGAAGCTTGCCGATGCCCGCTCGCTGGACATTTTGGCTTTTGAAAACTCTGCACTTAGCCCGCAGTTCTGGTGGCGCACGCAAAGACATTGAGGCATACATTAAGGGCTGCTCGGTTTATGCAGAAGCCAAAACCATCCCGAAAGCCCATGGACTATTGGAAACCTTCTCCGGTAGCTCACTCTTGGGAAGTCATCTCCATGGATTTCATTACAGATTTGCCCGAAAGTCATGGCACACGTTTTATGGGTGGTGGTAGACTTATTCTCTAAGCAAGCCCATTTTATTCCATGTGCTTCCATCCTCCGGGCCTCCTAAATTGGCACGCTGTTTATTCAACATGTTTACCGTCTCCATTCCGCCCCGTTAAAGGTGGTCTCCGACCGCTGCCCCCAATTCATCCTTCAAAACCGTTTTTAAGTTGTTAAAGTCACTCGCCGTCAGCCACTACCACGCTCAAAGTGACGGCGCAGACGGAGAGAAACTAACAGAACCCTAGGAGCAGTATTTACGTTGTTACACCAACTGCAACCAAGACAATTGGTGCGAAGCTTATTCCGCTTTGGCGGAGCACTTTCACAACAATGCGGGTTCATAGTAGTACAAAGAAAACCCCTTTGAAATTGTGGTCTGGTCAGCCTCTTCCCGGGCTGTTACAACCACCAAGAGCTGCTTTGACCCCAGAATTTCAACAATGGATTTCATCCCTAGCCGAGGGATGGAAGTCGGTCCAGACCGCTTTACAACAAGCAAAGGACTCCCAAAAACTGCACGGATAAACACCGCTCAGATTTCCGCGGTGGGCTCCTGGGTGTATTTATCTACAAAAAATCTCAGAGACGTGCATAAATATTCCAAACTTGGCAAGAGATTTGTGGGACCTTTCAGATTACTAAAGTGATTAATGATGTCACTGCTCGCTTAGATTTGCCTAACTCTTTAGTAACATCCATCCTGTCTTCCATTCCAGCTTGCTCCGTAAGGAGGCTCCCGCCTCGATGCCTGGCACGCGACCTCACCGGAGAGGCCCACCCATCATTATTGATGGCCACAAGCACTACGTAAATTGACGCTTATCCTGGACTCTCGCTTTAATCGCAAACGCTTGCAATATTTAGTTTCTTGGGTGGGATATTCCTCTGGGTATAATCAATGGGTTTATATTCCGAAAACATTGAAGCCCCCACCCTTATTTCTGCTTTTCAATCACTTCTTCCGCATAAACCTGGGGGGAAGGGGTCTTCTTTAGGGGAGGCAGAGTGTAAAGGATTCAATGGTGTTGATAGTGAAGTAACCTTGAGTACATTCCACAGCCCGGGCGATGGGCCAGATGCATCGGCGGAGACTTTATCTTTGCGCGGGAGATGAAGACTCTGTTCCACATGAGAGGAAGCAGGAAAGGGGGGGGATGGGAGTAGACATGGTAATTATAACGCCAGTGCTTCTGGCGGGAAGTGTCATTCCTGCCACTGCGTGTACTTGAGCTTTCTAAGATGTCTTAATAAATGGACTTTTACTCCCAAAGCCTTTTATTTCTGCGTCTATGGAATTCCTTACACACACAGCTTTGGGAGGGACACATATGAAGCAGTGAGGGAGGCAGAGGATACCCGCCTAGCCAGCCAAATCAATCCTGCTGATCAACGGGGTGACAGATGCCAAAGCCAGATCACCCTCACATCACATCTAAACTCTGGTTTCTCTTTAGATCACATTGGTTGCAGTCTCCCTTTTGGTTGGTGATGGAGCCAAGGAATAGAGAATCTTGTACGTGTTCAGGTTCCTCATGGTCAGCCTTAAAGTTGTGCAATTCCCCAGTAGTTGTTATTTCCATATTCTTGATGTTCAACTCTAGTCCTCCTTTGGCACTTTCTGTTTTAACTTTGGCTGATTCCGCATGGGCCAAAAACAGCAGTGTGAAAACGGCGTGAAAACGGTGTAAAAGGGTTGAAAATGGTATAAAAGGGTTTATACTGTTTTCACACCGGTTTCACCACTGTTTTTGGCCCATGCAGAATCAGCCTTTCATTCAAAAGTCATTTCAAGTCTTTGCTGTTTTCTGACAGGAATGTGGTACCATCAGTCAAGATACCTCCCCCCAATTTTCACTCCACCTTCATCTAAATCTAATCTTCCTCTAAACCTAATCCACCTGTCCTTAGCATTGCCTAAAGTTCATAGCTAGAGGATGGGCAATCATTTTGTGGGAAGGGTGTAGTTTTAGGTGTCCTGCATTGATAAGGAGGCAGGCTACAAGTTTGGGTTTTCCTCCCCAAATTTAGGACTCTTGGGCCGATTCTGCATGGCAACAATGGGGGTTGGGTCGGCGCATTCCACGCATTCCATTCCGTTCTGGGAACGGTCCCAAAAACAGCCAGGAAGACGGCGCTGCGGAGCGCCGTTGCCCGGCTGACCTACCATGGCCGTGGCCGTCTGGCATGTCGCCAAGCCTAGGGACACGCCCCCCTTGGCCCTGCACGAGTGCTCGGCCTCGCAGGGCAGGGGGGCGTGTCCCCAGGCCTCGGCGATGCACTGGACGGCCACGGCCATGGTAAGTAGAGGGCGGAAGGGGGGGTTGCAAGGCAGCGGCTCCAAGCTGCTGTTTCCCATAAACCTCGCTTGGGCGGGGCGAGGGCGGTGCGGCTGCGAAGCAGCTGCACCCCCTGTGCGAATGGCTCCCTGGGGATGGCGTTTTTGCCGTCACCAGGGCGCCATAATCCACCAGTGCGGAAAGGGCCTTGGTTACTTTCTTGGTTACTTACTTGGTTACCGGTTACTTTCTACCGGGAAAATGCATGAAGCATGCCGAATTTCCTTTCCTCAGGCGATCTGGGATATAAATATCACACTTCTGTATGCTGACACCCAGAGAGATTTTCCAAACCTTGAAAAGTAAACTTCTAGAACAGGAATATCATATCTTGTCGGGGCAAGCAAATAAATCATGCTCACCCCTCTCTGTCGGAATAATACGGGAACAGGGGCACATAGCCAAATATCTTGAATTATTAACTGAACCCCAACAGAGATGGGTTATCACAAGGGCCAGATCCAATACCTTCCCACCGGCCATTACAAAGGGTCGCTACTTATCCATCCCTCTCCAGGATCGGGTTTGTCCACCCTGTAAAAATCAAGTGGAGACTCTTGCTCACATTATTCTTGACTGTCCGAGATATGTGGGCATTAGGAATGTCTCTCCCAGGCTGGCCCTAGACCAATCTGAAAGTGACTCTGACGGCTCTGCTGTGGAGCGTCTGTTAAACAACACCGATGTCGTGCTCTTGGGAAAAGTAGCAACATTTCTTTTACAAGTGACCGAACTTTCTAAGTAATGTATGCTGCTATATACAGTCTTCCTGTCTGCGCTTTGAATGTACTCTTGATTTGTATTTCAAAAATGTCTGGCAACGCTCTGGAACCTATTTTTAAATGCCAAATAAAGGTTACAAATTGAAATATCACACCTCCACCACGCAAATTCCACAAAATTCTGAAGAGTGAAAGGAATGCACTGCTGCACTTCAAGGACTCACACCTAATCACAACATTTACAAAGAGAACTGTCCTAAGAATGACTTGCCTCCTTTTCGGTTCACTGACTGCAATGTCACTTTGCTTAAAATTGCCCCCAAATTCACTGGTGTGCGGCCCTATAATCCAAGAGAATTGACTCCTCCGATGGATCTTCCTCTCCGTTGCAATTTGATTCAGGCCCTGACTGACCGCTTCATCATATACCAGAGATTGGAATACATTAATGAATCGTCTGTTGGTTAATTGAGCCGGTAAACAAGCCCTGATTAAGCAATAGACTCTTAATTGAATTGTTCGTGTTAATAGATTTAGAGGAGGGTACATCATGAGTTGATTAGAAGGAAAAGCATAGTAAAAGTAATGGTATCAGCTCTGTCCATGAACATGTCTGTCTTCTGATACCATGGTTCATTCATGGGTCACCTAAGAAGGACTGCATTGATAGTAAGACATGCAAAGCACACTTCTGTAAAAGCAATCTAAGGCAGTTTCAATCCAAGTTCAGCTTTTCGTTAAGATTCGTCACCAACACCTTCTTAAACATTTAAAAAAAAAACGAATGAAATCAGTTGAGTCCTGCTCTACTGTAGCTTCCTCAAGACATTTCCTAACGAAATGAAATATTTTCTATGAGATCGAATTGGAAAGAGGTGATTGGTGGATTCCGCACAGCACAAATATAACCTCCTCGTATCAGAAAATGGCAAGATGAGGCAAACCTCCCATGGGGTTGTGGCTGTTGAAAAGGATATGGTGGTGTGTCTTGTCTAACTGCCACAAAATTCAGTGCCCCTTCTGTTTATCAATTAGATTTATGCCCCACCCCCACTCTGAGAGATGAATGTGTCATGCACTGAGTCCTTCAATTGCATATTAACCTCAAAAAAACCTGTACTAAACATTTTGCTGAGTAGGATGGGCTGAGAGTGACGAGTGCGTCACTGTAAAATGGAAGCTGCCAATGGAAATGCGTAAATTAAGTCAGAATGTTAAGTAGTAGTAGTAGTAGCACAGTCAGCCGCAACAGAAGAAGAAGAAGAAGAAGAAGAAGAAGAAGAAGAAGAAGAAGAAGAGGAGGAGGAGGAGGAGGAGGAGGAGGAGGAGGAGGAGGAGGAGGAGGAGGAGGTGGTGGAGGAGGAGGACGAGGAGGAGGAGGAGGAGGAGAAGAGAACAACAGTTGGTTTTTACACCTCACATTTCTTTACTGAAAGGATCTCAAAGCAGCTTACAATCTCCTTTCCCTTCCCCCTTCACAACAAACACCCTGTGAGGTAGGTGGGGCTGAGAGAGTTCCGAGAAGCTGTGACTAGCCCAAGGTCACCCAGCTGGCGTGTGTGGGAGTACACAGGCTAATCTGAATTCCCCAGATAAGCCTCCACAGCTCAGGCGGCAGAGCTGGGAATCAAACCCGGTTCCTCCAGATTAGATACACGAGCTCTTAACCTCCTATGCCACTGCTGCTCCTGAAGAAGAAGAAGAAGAAGAGGAAGAGGAAGAGGAAGAGGAAGAGGAGGAGGAGGAGGAGGAGGAGGAGGAGGTGGTGGTGGTGGAGGAGGAGGAGTTTGGATTTATATCCCCTCTTTCTCTCCTGCAGGAGACTCAAAGGGGCTGACAATCTCCTTGCCCTTCCCCCCTCACATCAAACACCCTGTGAGGTAGGTGGGACTGAGAGAGCTCCGAGAAGCTGTGACTAGCCCAAGGTCACCCAGCTGGCGTGTGGGGGAGTGTACAGGCTAATCTGAATTCCCCAGATAAGCCTCCACAGCTCAGGCGGCAGAGCTGGGAATCAAACCCGGTTCCTCCAGATTAGATACACGAGCTCTTAACCTCCTACACCACTGCTGCTCCCAACAAGCTTTGTTGCTGCTTCGAAATTTTTGAATTTGGGTTTTCTTGTCTCAACCATCTAGGGTTGCCAGTCTCCAGATGGGGCCAGGAGATCTGCTGGAATTACAACAGATCTCCAGAGTACGGAGATCAGTTCCCATAGAGAAAATGGCTGCATTCTAGAGGGTGGGCTCTATGAAACTGTACCCTGCTTTTTCGGGGCTATGCCTTCAAATCTCCAGGAATTTCACAACCTAAAGTTGGTAACCCCACCAACCCAGAGGCGTAGCTGCAATGGGGATATCTGGGGCAGCTTGCCCCGGGTGCCGACATTGCACTCATGTGTCAGGGGCGAGGTGAGGGGCAGGGCGGGAGGGGGCATGCATGCCCGTTCATGCAGTTCCCCCTCCCTTCGTCACTGTACCAACCACTCTATATGGTGTCACACTAGCATTTCCATCCACCTGCTTGCCCATAGCCAAAGCAGGGTGACTTGCTTTCGATACAAAATACGTAAAAAATCCCATCAGCTATTTTTCTCCAAAAAAAACCCCTATCAGCTGTTGTAGAAATGCAAAATAATTGAGCAGCTAAAGGTCATGATAGAAACTATGACTCATACAATCGGGTTAGGGACCTTAATCACGGTTTTCTCCATTCTGTGGGCTGTCACACGCTTTCCTTCAGCTCGTATGATCCCACTGTCATCTCGGCACACAGCCATTGTGTGGCTATTAGAAGCTACGCCAAACTTGTAATTGGTTTAGACAACCAGATGACAAAAAAAGAGAGACAATTTTGATCATGCGCACACTCCACCTATTGTTAAAAACTATTCACAGGACTGGATTGAATTATATCATTATCGGCAATTTCCAGTCCTGTAATTACACTTCCCTGACAAAAGTTAATTTTAAACATCGTTCTGTGCTGTTTGAATAAGCTTTATCAAAATAAACAGTTACATTAATTTTTTTATAAAACCTGCCATTATCAGGAAGTTGTGACTGGATGGGGGGTGGGGGGAGGAAGGAAGAATAATATTTTACTGCCTCTGTTATTAATTTACCAGGGGCATTTGAAGTGTTACATGTATTTTGTTGGAAAGAAAGAAAGAAAGAAAGAAAAGAAAGAAAGAAAGAAAGAAAGAAAGAAAGAAAGAAAGAAAGAAAGAAAGAAAGAAAGAAAGAAAGAAAGAAAGAAAGAAAGAAAGAAAGAAAGAAAGAAAGAAAGAAAGAAAGAAAGAAAGAAAGAAAGAAAGAAAGAAAGAAAGAAAGAAAGAAAGAAAGAAAGAAAGAAAGAAAGAAAGAAAGAAAGAAAGAAAGAAAGCTAACAGTGTTTTTGTTGATGACAGTATACCTCAGTAACTGCTGGGCCAATTCCTCTGAAAATTCCCAGCCACTATAGTCAGCCAGGCGAGAGTGTTTTTAGATGTTCACATACCTGAAATTTCAAACCTGGCCCAGGTAAAATGCCTTTTTCCCTAACCCTTTCCTGGTGCTCCCTGGTGAAGGACATGCAGCTGCCTGTGTGTAACTGTCACCCTTAGAAGTTTCGTGCTTCTTAGAATGTTCACTCAGACGGCCAAATATGAGCAGTGAAAACAGTACATAGGCAGTAACTCAAGTGGAAGTGAAACACATACACTCACATACACACGAGGGAGAGGGAGAGGGAAGGGAGGGAGAGGGAGGGAGGGGTGGCATGCAAGGGAAGAGAGGGAGGGAGAGGAAAGGGACGGAGGGGGAGGCATGCAAGGGAAGAGAAGTGAGAGAGGGGAGACAGTGAGGGGTGGCATGCAAGGGAGGGGAGGCAGGGGGCCTAGCGTCGTGATATGACTCACCCACCTAGCTGAGGGAAGGGGACGGGAAGGAGGGGGAGGGATGGCATGCAAGGGATGAGAAGTGAGGAAGGGAAGAGAGTGGGGGCAACACGCAAACGATGGGAGGGAGGGGCCAGTCACCCTAGATTCCCCGAATACTGCGGTTACAGTTAAGAAAACCAGGCATGCATTACTCTGGAGTAAGCTCGGTACAGCAACCGTGACATACTTTGAATGGCTGCTTCGCGCCCCTCAGATTGTTTCCTCAGAAGCGACACCCATTGCCACCAACCAAACTTACTCCCAGGTAAAGGATCATGACCAGCAGCCTAGATGTGTGGGAGGGGTGCCTTTCCATCCCCCCCAAAGAATGCGGGCACACACATCACTGACATCGCACAGTATCAGGCTGCGTGTTTGCATGAGCACGTACTGCTGGCCTCTGCAATTGATTTGCTGCTACTGTTCCTTTTCCATTTCACCACAATAAGCCACAGCAATGCGTGGCTGGGCCCCGCTAGTAAATAAATAAATAAATAAATCTCACGGAAATTCAAAAAAGTGAACCTAAGTATAAAAACATTCTCCATTTCCCAAGATGCCGGGTGGGGGTGGGAGAAAGCCTTGACTTAATTTTAATCGAATCTGGGACCTTCTGGGTATACTGGATTGACTTACCATTGAATTAGTGTGCCTAGAATTGCCATTCTCCCAGAAGCAGTAGGAAACCTTCTTTCCCTTGACCCCAGGCTCCATTGGACCTCTTCCCACCAACAGCAGCAGCAGGAGAGGGGAGTGCCCTCATGCAACAGTGCGATGTTACTTCTGGACTTGACGTTTCTGAACATGACATCATGACACTCTAGGAATTGTGCCTCTCTATGGTCTATGTGGCTCAACAACTGATCTGATTGAGGGAGGGAGGGTATTTGGAATGAAAGCGTGATAGGATTTTGCTTTCCACTGGACAGAACAGTACAGCCTTCAAAGTGAAGTTTGGAACCCAGTCACACAGCAAATGGGCACCTGTTCTAATTGGTCCAACTTCCTGAGGGGGGAATATCTTCCCATTTATTCACATTCAGAACCATTTGAGATTATACATGAACACATACTGAATCACACCATGGGCCACCAATGTGCCACACCATGATCCACAAAAGTGTCTACTGAGACTGGCAACGCTTCTCTAGGGTCTCCGGGGAAAGTCTTTGACATCACTTACTACCACATCCTTTGAACTGGAGATGCCAAGGATTGGACCTGAGATCTTAGGCATGTCAGAGGCAGTGTGGTGTAGTGGTTAAGAGAAGGATTCTAGTCTGGAGAACTCAGTTTGATTCCTCTTTCCTCTGAATAAGTGGTGGACTCGAAAATGGAGAACAAAACTTGATTCCCCACTCCTGCACATGAAGCCTGCCAGGATGCTCCTTCGACCGGTTCTGCCAGCTGAAGGAGCAGCCTGATGAGGTGGGTCCAAGGGGAAGGGTGAGGGGGCCACTGGCATACACCCAGGAACATGTGACCCCACATGTCCTCATGAGTGCTCTGCCCCTGGTGGAGCAGGCCCTTGGGCCAGTCACAGCTCATTCTGGACTCTCTAAGCCCCATCTACCTCATAAGGTACCTTTTGTGGGGAAGGGAAGGGGATGGTAAACAGCTTTGTGACTCCTCAAAAGTAAAGTGGGGTATAGAATCCAACTTAATGTGGTGTAGTAGTTAAGAGCAGGTGAACGCTAATCTGGAGAACCAAATTTGATCCCCCACTCCTCCACATGAACCGTGGACTCTTATCTTAAGAACTTGGTTTGTTTCCCCACTCCTACATTCCTGCAGGATGACCTTGCCTGGTCACAGTTTGTTCAGAACTCTCTTAGCCCCACCTACCTGATAAGCAGAGGTGGGATCCAGCAGGTACCAGTTCCCGAGAGTGGGTTACTAATTATTTGTGTGTGCCGAGTGGGGGTTACTAATTGGGTCCGCTTTTCCGTTAGAAATCCCATTAGGTCCAAAAATCATAAAGTCCTGTTGTTTCCTATGTGGCTGGTTAGCGAAGGTAGAAAACAGGATAATTCTCCCTGTTGGGTTGTTTTAAAAACATGTTTTTGAAATAGAGTAAAGTTCCTTGTTTAAGGAAAGTATCCTTCTTTTGATTTCTAGAAACAAAATTAAGTATTTGAAAGTATGAAGTATTTGACAGGCAGTCAATTAGAGGAGAAGTAGTTGTTTCTGTTGGCAGTAGACGATAGGACTTGCTATAATGAGTTTGAATTATGGACAGAAAGATACCAGCTGGAAATGAGGAACTTTTTTTTACAGTAAGAGTTTTTTACAGTAACAGATAAATTATTAATGCCTCACTCCCGGAATGCCCGGCCACGCCCTCGTCGTGCCCCGCCCAGCCCCATTGGCACTACGCCACTGTTTGAATCCCACCACCATGGGTACCTGTTACTAAAATTTTTGGATCCCACCACTGCTGATAAGGTGTCTGTTGTGGGGAGAGGAAGGGAAAGGAGTTTATAAGTTTATTGAGTTTTTTTACAGGAGAGAAAGTTGTGGTTTATATCCAAATTCCTCCTCCATCTCCATCTCCATCTCCTCCTCCTCCTCCTGCTCCTGCTTTTGCTTCTCTGGAGAACTGGGTTTTTTTTCTCTGTCCCTTTACTTGAAGTCTTCTGGGTTTAATTGGGCCAGTCATGTTGTCAACCCCACCTACCTCTCCAGGTGTCTGTTGTGGGGAGAAAAAGGGAAGGTTTTTATAGGCTTTGAGAAAAAGGTTGGGAAAAACAGGGTATAAACAACTTTTCTTCTTCTTTATAAAGTCCATCCTTCAAACGAGTCACTTTCTTCAGTGGGAACCGATCTTTGATTGTCTGGAGATCTATTGTAATAGCAGGAGATCTCCAGATGCCGTTCTGAGGGTAGCAGTTCTAGTTATACACGATCCCATCTCTGTCCTCTGATCCACCCACCAGATTTTCCAAAGATAAAACTATCGAGACGAACAAAATAAAGGTATTGTACGTCTGCACATGCAATTTATAGGCCTGCGACAAGTCAGCGGAGATGCAGCATCTGGCTGCTTGATGAAGTCTTTGAGTTTTACTCAATTTTCCAGCTGGCTTGACAAGGAAATATAAATCTAATGTTGATAAATACCAAACACTGCTCCTGCGTTGGAGAAATTAATTTCCGAAGCCCTTTTGTACGGGTCCATGTAGCAATCATGCTCACAGATATGGAAGAAGTATCATCTTGGTTCATTGTGGGGTGGGGGGGGGGTGAGCTGGTGAGAAACTCTCTCTCTCTCTCTCTCTCTCTCTCTCTCTCTCTCTCTCTCTCTGTTACCCAAAAGATTTCATTCAAGGGTTATGCAAATGCAAAGTTGTTAAAGTAACTGATTACAGAAATGCATAATCAGGAGAAAAGATGTTCACTCTTGTGTCCTGCATAAATTCCAGCGCAGGTAAACATCACTTTTCTCGCCTCGACGGCTTTGTTATTTGATCTATAAAGACATTTGATCTATAAAGACATTCCAGTAGCTTTTTATTGCTGTCGCTGTTTTAATGGTTTTAGTAACTTAATTTATATTTTTGTGTTGTACACCGCCCAGAGCCCTTCGGGGATGGGGCGGTATAAAAGTCTAAGTAATAAACAAACAAACAAACAAACAAACAAATAAATAAATGAATGAATGAATGAATGAATGAATGAATGAATGAATGAATGAATGAATGAATGAATAAATAAATAAATAAATAAATACTGCTCAGGAGAGGTACTCAACTGAACATTTCCCAACAAGGAGCAGATTTTCATACTACTCATTTAGGTTCCAGGGTATACTTATGGGCCTCAGCACCCATGAAGATGGGCTATGCAGAATTAAGAACATTCTTGTTTTAGACCGGAGAAGTGGCCACTTCATGCTCTCTTAGTAATTGTTGCAAAGTATTTGCATTTGCTTATCTATTCATATTTGCTTATCTATTCACCGTTCCCCTCAATGGGGATGCAAACTGGCCCACAATCTCCTTCTTCCCTCTGCCTCCAGGATTAAAGGGTTCAAGCAGAGGTGGGATCCAGCAGGTTCTCACCAGTTCCCGAGAGTGGGTCACTAATAATTTGTGTGTGCCAAGAGGGGGTGACTAATTGGGTCTGCTTTTCCGTTAGAAATTCCACTAGGTCCAAAAATCATACAGTCCTGTTGTTTCCTATGTGGCTGGTTATCGAAGGTAGAAAACGGGATATATCTCCCTGTTGGGCTGTTTTAAAAACATGTTTTAGAAATATGGTAAAGTTCCTTGTTTAAGGAAAGTATCCTTCTTTTGATTTCTAGAAACAAAATTAACTATTTGAAAGTATTAAGTATTTGACAGGCAGTCAATTAGAAGAGAAGTAGTTGTTTCTGTTGGCAGTAGATGATAGGACTTGCTATAATGAGTTTAAATTATGGACAGAAAGATACCAGCTCAAAATTAGGAACCTTTTTTTTACAGTAAGAGTTTTTTACAGCAACAGAGAAATTATTAATGCCCCGCCCCTGGAATGCCCGACCACGCCCCCATCATGCCCCGTCCAGCCCCATTGGCGCTACGCCAGTGTTTGAATCCCACCACCGTGGGAACCTGTTACTAAAATTTTTGGATCCCACCACTGGGTTCAAGCATCTCTCCTGACAGGAAAAGCTAAACGATTTGGGGCCTTCAATGTTGGGTGTGTGTGTATGTGGATATTACCAAAGGTTATGACTGAAGTTTATAACATGATGCATAGGGGGAGACAGTAGATAGGGTGAGCTTTTTCTTTCTTCTTCCTCCATTATATTAGAACAAGGTTGGAAAAGATCGTTTGGGGAGGGAAAGAGCGGCACGGCATCGTATTTGTAGCGCTGCCTGTGTGAAGCATCCCCCCCCCAAAAAAATGCTGTTTTACCACTGAACCACAGCCCTTCTCAGTTTTCAGAGCAAAGAATCTGGCTTTGTTTCCTCTCAGGCTTAAGCCTGATATCCTACAGAGCTCAGCAGGAATCTTATAAGGGCATGAGAATATTCCTTGTTTCATCCCCTTTTGTACTCGCTCGTGTGTTCTTGTGTATTGTGAATCATTTCAGTTCTTTACTTCCTGCTGTTGCATTTGTAAAGTCATTTATATCGTGTACAGTTTTTATAAGCAATTTATATGCATAGTCATTTCCATATATAATATTTATTGACGCACTAATAGCATTCGCAAGGCATGCAATGTATGGAAAGATACAGTGGCCTTTTCCACACAGCGGAAATAAAACATCCTGCAGACACTTTTAAAAGATCCATTTGGGCTTTTTGTGTTTACTTTGCATGGACCAAAAAAGCGTTGCCAGCCAAAAATCATTCTTTTTTCCTGCCTGCCACCTGACAGAGCTCTTGTCCGTTTCATAGCTCGCCCACCATTTTCTCCCACTTGTAATTCTCCATCCCACCTGCCATTTGGTGGAGGTTTCCCATAGAGTTTTCCCCTACTTGCAGCTCATTCATGTGTGATTTCACTGTTAAAAGTAGATGAATAAAGTTTGTTTTGCCTGGCGAATCTGTGCTCATGCCAATTTTCTTTTTTTTTCTTTTGAGGGGGATATCTGTGAAGCTATGACAGCAACAAAAATATGTGCATATTTCAGATTCTTGTGTTGTCATAGCTTTGCAGACCCTCAAAACAAACAAAAAAGAAAAACAACATGTGCACAAGGTCACCAGGCAAAACAAACTTTATTTGTGTACTTTTTAGAGTGAAATTGTGTGTGGATTAGCTGCGAGCAGAGGAAACCTCCATAAAAAATTTTCACCAAATGGTGGACTCGGGAGTCAGAAAATGGCAGGCACAACTGCAGCAAAAATGAAAGTAAGAGCTGGGATGAGGGAGAAATAAAGCATCTCATGCCTGCTTTTGTTCATACAGGCAAGCAGAAGGCATCTTCAACTTGTTTCTCTGCTCTGTTTCGACATCCGGGTACCTGTATCGTTGGGACCCGCCGTTGTCCCCTTTTTCTGTTCTGAGGGGGGGGTCTGATATTAGGTTTATTGGGCACCTTTTATTTTATTGTATTGCCGCTGTTTTAAATGGGAAAACAGTTGTTCCCTGTTCATGGTGTGTTGGATTTTATGTTGTAAACCGCCCAGCGCCCCTCGGGGATAGGGCGGTATAAAAAACTAATGAATGAATGAATGAATGAATGAATGAATGAATGAATGAATGAATGAATGAATGAATGAATGAATAAGATTAGTAGTTTAGCAATTTTTGCAAAAACCCGGTTTGAGAGAGATAAAATGTCCTGGAGACATTTTGGGAGACAGAGCTTTGCGAACTTCCCCCAAATGCTCTTTATAATGTCTTCAAGGTGTTACATTTCTGCTAAGCAGAGAAAGCTAGTGTGAGGAAACAAAAGGCGATGTGAAAATTAGGAATCAAGGTCTCAGTTTGCACAAGAGTGAAACGAGCAAAACGGGGATTTTGAAGTCAAGACATTGATGAACAAGTTACAATAAGCCCTACAGCCACTACGAATTGAAATATTCCTCATCCACATAATTTCATTCTTCCAGTTTCATAGCCTTCTCTTGGATGTCCCCTTTTACGGCTAGTTTTTTTTTTAAATAGTCAACTATGTCCTTTTCTGCACTAAGTGATGAAAGATCTGCTCTGCCAACTCGCTCTGGCAAGCTTTTCTGTGGGATCCAATGGAAATAGGGTGGCCATGTTTGTGGGTGGGACAAGGAGAAAAAGATGTTGCACAAAGTGTGGCCTCACTTCCGGGTGGAAACCAGGAAGTGCCATGACTGCTTCAATCAATGCTCTAGGAGGCTGATGGGAATTGTAGTTCCTGAACATCTGGAGAGCCGCAGGTTCCCTACCCCTGCTCTAGGAATTCCGTTGATCTCGACAGTTTCTGCTCAATGCAGTGACATCACATCTGGATTTGTCTATTACACAATGTCTTTATTTCACCCCATGTTCACCCCTCACTTCGCTGAGCGCAGGTGGAGTACAAGGGAGCACGACCAGGGGGTTGCCCTCTGAAAGCAGGCAACTGGCAAGTCTATAGAAGAAGGTTTAGTTTTTATAGTTCAGTTTTCTCTAGCTCTGGGGAGTCTCAAAGCAGCTTACGATGCCCTCACCACCACGTCAAACACCTTGAGCAGCAGTGGTGTAGGAGGTTAAGAGCTCGTGTATCTAATCTGGAGGAACTGGGTTGTAAGCCCCTTTGAGTCTCCTGCAGGAGAGAAGGGGGGATATAAATCCAAACTCTTCCTCCTCCTCCTCTTCTCCTCCTCCTCCTCCTCCTCCTCCTCCTCCTCTTCCTTCTTCTTCTTCTTCTTCTTCTTCTTCTTCTTCTTCTTCTTCTTCTTCTTCTTCTTCTTCTTCTTCTTCTTCTTCTTCTTCTTCTTCTTCTTGTGAGGTATCAGGAGCTGAGAGAATTTGGAGAGAATTGTGAGCAGCCTGGGACCCACATACCTTCGGGACCACATCATAAGAACATAAGAACATAAGAACAAGCCAGCTGGATCAGACCAGAGTCCATCTAGTCCAGCTCTCTGCTACTCGCAGTGGCCCACCAGGTGCCTTTGGGAGCTCACATGTAGGATGTGAACGCAATGGCCTTCTGCGGCTGTTGCTCCCGATCACCTGGTCTGTTAAGGCATTTGCAATCTCAGATCAAAGAGGATCAAGATTGGTAGCCATAGATCGACTTCTCCTCCATAAATCTGTCCAAGCCCCTTTTAAAGCTATCCAGGTGAGTGGCCATCACCACCTCCTGTGGCAGCATATTCCAAACACCAATCACACGTTGTGTGAAGAAGTGTTTCCTTTTATTAGTCCTAATTCTTCCCCCCAGCATTTTCAATGAAGGCCCCCTAGTTCTAGTATTGTGAGAAAGAGAGAAAAATTTCTCTCTGTCAACATTTTCTACCCCATGCATAATTTTGTAGACTTCAATCATATCCCCCCTCAGCCGCCTCCTCTCCAAACTAAAGAGTCCCAAACGCTGCAGCCTCTCCTCATAAGGAAGGTGCTCCAGTCCCTCAATCATCCTTGTTGCCCTTCTCTGCACTTTTTCTATCTCCTCAATATCCTTTTTGAGATGCGGCGACCAGAACTGAACACAGTACTCCAAGTGCGGTCGCACCACTGCTTTATATAAGGGCATGACAATCTTTCCAGTTTTATTCTCAATTCCTTTCCTAATGATCCCCAGCATAGAGTTTGCCTTTTTCACAGCTGCCATGCATTGAGTTGACATTCCCATGGAACTATCAACTAAGATGCCTAAATACCTTTCCTGGTCTGTGACTGATAGCACTGACCCCTGTAGCGTGTATGTGAAGTTTGGATTTTTTGCCCCTATGTGCATCACTTTACATTTTGCTACATTGAACTGCATTTGCCATTTCTGAGCCCACTCACCTAAATTATCAAGGTCCGCTTGGAGCTCTTCGCAATCCTTTGTGGTTCTCACCACCCTACATAATTTGGTATCATCTGCAAACTTGGCCACCATGCTACCCACTCCTACTTCCAGGTCATTTATGAATAGGTTAAAGAGCACTGGTCCCAAAACGGATCCTTGGGGGACACCACTCCCAACATCTCTCCATTTTGAGAACTTCCCATTTACACCCACTCTTTGTTTCCTGTTTCTCAACCAGTTTTTAATCCATAGGAGGACTTCCCCTCTTATTCCTTCATTGCTGAGTTTTCTCAACAGTCTCTGGTGAGGAACTTTGTCAAAAGCCTTTTGGAAATCCAAGTAGACAATGTCCACCGGTTCACCCCTGTCCACATGCCTGTTTACACCCTCAAAGAACTCTAGTAAGTTTGTAAGACAGGATTTGCCTCTGCAAAAGCCATGCTGACTCTTTCTCAGCAGGTCTTGCTTTTCTACATGTTTTATAATTTTATCTTTAATGATAGATTCTACTAATTTACCAGGAACAGATGTCAAACTGACTGGCCTGTAATTTCCCGGGTCCCCTAGATCCTTTCTTAAAGATTGGTGTGACATTGGCCATCTTCCAGTCTTCAGGGATGGAGCCTGATTTCAGGGATAAGTTGCATATTAAAGTGAGAAGATCAGCAATTTCATGCTTGAGCTCTTTAAGAACTCTTGGGTGAATGCAATCTGGGCCAGGGGATTTGGTAACATTTAGTTTATCAATGGCTGCCAGAACTTCTTCCTTGTCTACCACTATCTTCGCTAGTTCCTCGGATTCGCCTCCTAAGAAGTTTGGTTCAGGTGCAGGAATGTTCCTCACCTCCTCTTGGGTGAAGACAGATGCAAAGAATTCATTCAGCTACTCTGCAATCTCCCTGCCATCTTTTAGCACACCCTTTGTTCCTTTGTCATCTAACGGGCCTACCACTTCCCTTGCTGGCTTCCTGCTTTTGATGTACTTGAAGAACTGTTTGTTGCTGGTCTTGATGTTCGCAGCCATGCGTTCCTCATAATCCTTTTTTGCCTCCCTTACAGCTAACTTGCTTCTCTTTTGCCACCATTTGTGTTCCCTCTCATATTCTTCATCAGCCAAACTGGACTTCCATTTTCTAAAAGACATTTTCTTTTTTTGATAATTTCCTCAACCTCTCTTGTTAACCATGGTGGCTTTCTTTTGGACTGGGTGCTGCCTTTTCTAACCTGTGGAACACATTCCAGCTGAGCTTTTATTACTGTGTTTTTAAATAACCTCCAAGCATCCTGGACAGTTTTGACTCTCTTGATTTTCCCTTTCAGCTTCCTGCACACTATCCTCCTCATCTTTGAGAAATTTCCCTTTCTGAAGGCAAATGTAACTACATTAGTAGTTGCCACTTGTTCGCATGCTGAGATACTGAATCTGACAGCATTGTGGTCGCTGTTCCCTATCGGCTCAACAACACTGACTTCCTGCACCAGGTCCTGGGTCCCACATAAAATTAGATCTAGGATCACCTCTCCCCTGGTTGGTTCCACAACCATCTGCTCTAAGCCACAGTCGTTTAGCATATCCAGGAATGCTCTCTCCTTACTATGACCTGAACATGCATTTTTCCAGTTTATATGGGGATAGTTAAAATCACCCATTACCACTACATTTTTGTTTTTGTTGGCCTCTCTAATTTCTTTTTCCATCTCAGAATCCTCTTGTGCACTTTGGTCAGGGGGACGATAATATATTCCTAATATTAAACTGTCCTTCACCCCTGGTATTGGTATCCACAGTGATTCTGTAGGGGAACCAGCTCCCCTTGCATTGTCTATTTTATGTAATACTATGCTCTCTTTGATGTAAAGGGCAACTCCACCCCCAATGCGCCCTGTCCTATCCTTCCTATAGAGCCTGTAGCCTGGTATAACAGCATCCCACTGGTTCTCCTTATTCCACCATGTCTCTGTAATGCCCACAATATCAAAGTCCTCCTTCAAAACTCTGTACTCTAGCTCCCCCATTTTAGGTCGAATGCTTCTACTATTAGCATAGAGACACCTGTATACCCTGTCTCTGTCCTTAACCTGGGATTTATGTGCTTTACCCTCAAGTCTTTTGTAGACACTATCCCTTGTCACATGCACATTGCTATGTTCCTCACTTGTATGTGGTTGATTTAGAAAAACCTCCCTCTCTATCTGCATCCCCATAGATACTTTATTCCGAACCGAAGTCACCTCAGCTCCTGTCGGCTTTCCCCCAGTGATCAGTTTAAAAGCTGTTCTGCCACCTTTTTAATGTTGAGTGCCAGCAGCCTGGTTCCTCTTTGGTTAAGATGAAGCCCGTCCCATTTGTACAGGCCTTCCTTGTCCCAAAAGGTTCCCCAGTTCCTGACAAATCTGAAACCCTCTGCCTTACACCACCTTCTCATCCACGCATTGAGACCCTGTATTTCCGCTTGTCTAGCTCGCCCTGCGCGTGGAACGGGTAGCATTTCTGAGAATGCCACCTTGGAGGTCCTGGACTTCAACCTGTTTCCTAGCAGCCTAAATTTAGCTTCCAGAACCTCCCGGCTACATTTCCCAATGTCGTTGGTGCCAATGTGGACCACAACTGCTGACTCCACCCCAGCACTGTCTAAAAGCCTATCTAGACGAAGCGTGACATCCGCAACCTTCGCACCAGGCAGGCAAGTCACCATGCGGTCATCACGCCTCTCACAAACCCAACTCTCTACATTTCTAATGATCGAATCACCCACTACAAGGAGCCCCCCACCTCCCCGAGGGGTATCCTAAGTGCGAGAGGATATCTGATCACCAGTTAAGGAAGGGATCCCATCTAAGGGAGCATCTTCCACCACCTCAGACTGGCACCCTCCATCCCCAAGGCCTTCATTCTCCATGACATCTGAAGAGATGTCACCTTGGGAGTGGGACCCGGCTGTTAGGTCCCTGAAAGCCTCGTCTGTCACCCTCTCTGCCTCTTTCAGCTTCTCCAGGTCTGCCACCTTGGCTTCAAGAGAACGCACACGTTCCTTGAGTGCCAGGAGCTCATTGCAGCGAGGGCACACCCACAACTTCTGTCCTAGTGGCAGATAGTCATACATGTGACACTCAGTGCAAAACACTGGAAAGCCCCCATCCCCCTGCTGGCTTTCTGCCTTCATATCTGATTTGTTTAGATATTTAAATATTAAGCTTTTAGTCACTGCCCCCCTGGAGCTATCTGCACATACTATCTGTCAAATATGTCCTTATTAATTTAAAAAACAAAAAATTAAATTAAAATTGCTTGCGCCGTTAGGCGCGCGCCGCTGGTTCCAGAGACTGAACTAAAGCCCCACCTCTCAGGACAAAAGCCCCACCTCTCAGGACAAAGAGGAACAAGAGATGAACTCTGTTAACCCCTGTTAAGCCCCACCTTCCAGATTCAGCAGCCTTACAAGGAGAAAAAGAGATAACCCCTGTTAAAATACACTGTTTTAAAAGCTGTGGCTTTGAGAAAAGCCCTCCAAAATGAACACCAGCAGGTCACTCTGCTCTTCCTGGCCAAGTCTCTTCTGCTGCTACTCCTCTCTGCTGGTTCCAGAGACTGAACATCTCCCCATATTGCCTTCTTAGGCACCTCCATTCATCAGAGGGGAATGTTCTGGTGATTCAAGGATGTCCAGCTGGCTTCTATGAGGGCCAAGGCTTTTAGTGTCCTGGCCCCAACCTAGTGGAATATGCTCTCTAATGAGATCAGGGCCCTGCAGGATTTAAATCAACTCCACAGGGCCTGTAAGACGGAGCTATTCCACCAGGCGCTTCCATCAAACCAGCCGGGTTAGTCTCCATTATAGCTGGCCTCCCATGGGCAAGAGTATTTGGCACGATTTTATTGGGTTGTTCTTTTAACAAATTGTATTTTACTGTATTTATTGAACTTATTTCATTTTTACTGTGTTTTAATGTATTTTATATGTAACTAGAGGGCCCAGCCATGTGTTGCTGTGGCAATTGTCCTTCTCATCACAGTCTGCAACCCACACAGATGTCCATGCAGGTCCAATGATCCCCAGCATAGCCTTTTGGGGTGGTCAAATGGAATCCCTCTTTCCCTTTTCAATTCACATTATTATATGGTGCTGTCTTCTTTTTTTAGTATAAGGTAACCCTTCCCATTCCACAACGGAACTGTCCGGAGTGTGAATCCCGCTGTCCATGAGGCTGGTTGACACGCACAGTCCTGGCTTGGGTAAGGCAGAACTGGGGCAAGGAGGCTATCCCAGCCAGGCAGCAGAGGGAGGGTGGTGAGGCGCTCAGATCGAGGCCAGCTCCCTGGGTTCCTAAAGGGCCATGTGCAAAAGAAGCGGAGCCGGTAGTGTTGGTTCGCCCCCACCCCGCAGGTTTTCTTAGAAGAAAAAGGCAAACTCCAGCTCGCTTTTAGTAAAAGAGAGCTGTGGCGAATATGGGTGAGGAAGTGGGTAAGTGGTGGTTGGATGTGAAGGAGGGCAGAATGAGGTGTGTGAGGATGAGCTGGATGTGTATTGTGTGGTAGCAGTGGGTGAGGCACAGAGAGTGAAAGTTACCAGGGTGTGAGGGGGGGAACCCCACCTGACGTCTCACACGGCAAAGTGTGTATGTGTTTCCCTTCCACTCGTATTACCTACCAGTATTACCTATTTACTGTTTCCACTGCTCATCTCTGCCCATCTGAGCGAACATTCTAAGCCCTCAGGCCACAGACAGACAGGCTGCGCAAACATTCTAAGGGTGACAGTTAAACAGAGGCAGTTTCATGGCCTGGTGTGCCAGGAAAAAGATGTTTTACCTGGCTCAGGTATGGACTTTTGGTGATTTGAAGGTCCAATTACCTGCCCGCAACAGGGAGGGACATCCTGTGAAAATTTGGGGGCGATCCGTCCAGCAGCTTCTGAGGGAGACCATCAGGGACAAACACACTGTTAGATTTTTATATACATAGATGGTTGTACGCTGCCCTAAGCCCTATGGGGAATGGGCAGGGTAGAAATGTGAGAATAAATAAAATAAAATAAAATAAAGGTCACCCAGCAGGCTTCATGTGTAGGAGTGAGGAAACAAAGCTGGCTCCCCAGATTAGAGTCTGCCGCTCTTTGCCATTAGGCCATACTGCCTCTCCAGAGAATTCATCCATGATCAAACTTGAGCACAACAAACTGTTGTGAGTGTGACAAACAGAGAGAAAATGGGGGAAACAGCTGTTCCTGAAATAAACTGTCTGCCCTTTTGAGAACACTCTTTATGGCTTAGCATCCCGATTTCATTCCCATACAGAGCTTGGTGGCCCTTTGCATTTGCGTGCAGATGGTGAGACCTTTCCCCGGCAAATAAACACACCAAACCAGAGTTGGGAAATGGATTGGGCCGCAGCCCAATTTATTAACTGGTAAACGAGGTTGAACACACAAGAAGCTGGGCAGACAAAACGGGTCGCAACGTCCTGCTGTCCCCAATCTCCTTTGGAACATTGCGCAGGAAGCTGGGAGCCCCAGGGGTGAATACCCCCAGCTTCAACCCTTCCTGCTGGGGTTAGAGGGCACTGGCTAAGCCTACCGGCTTGCCTACCGGCCCGCCCCACCCCCACCTGCTGGGGTGTCAGGCACCAGCTATGCCTACCAGCTTGCTTACCGGCCTGCCCCACCCCCCGGCCCTTTTCCAAGGGCACAACCATGGAGAAGACCGGCCACCTGGCTCGGCTTCTCCCCCCAGATGTTGCGATTCCCGTTGCCAACCCACCGGGCTGCGACAAATACAATAATGCAGTAAATATTATAACCATTCAACTATTAACCATTGAACTAAGGGAGGGTGGGTGGGTCCTGCCACTCTTGAGCCTCGGCAAGCCAAGAAGGCTGAGGCTCAGGGTGTGGCGCTTTTATGTGCTTGCTCCTCCCGCTTTTCTTGCCCATGGCCAATCATTGCAGCTCCCTGCAATTTGGCGCCTTTGAGCTCCAAGCTCCCTTTTCTTTGCCTTTTTGCTCACCCCTGCCCCAATGGCTGCCACTGTTGGATCGGTGGCTGCTATATGCCATAGACAGGGCATCAGTACCTTTCGCTGTACAAATGTCTTCCTGTCTCCTGCCCTTGCTCAGGCTGAGAAGATCCATGCATGCTTTCCCCCACTCCATGTTTTCACCCCAATGTAGGAAATCAGACACAATGAAAGCCGGTCTTTGTGGGTTTCGGGGCTGAGCAGGGTTGCAATGAAACCTATTTGCTGTGACCTCTTTCTCTTTTTTTTAATTACCAAGGCAATCATCTTCTCTTTACCCCTGGTAGATCTTTTACCGTTGACATACTTAACCTCTAAACCTCCTCATTCCCACAAAATCAACTTCTCACATTAGAATATGGAATTGCAATAAACATGGGAGCTAATTGGCTTGAAAGAATGCATTAGGAGCCGAGTGCCGGGTCATTAATCGGTGCCTGAGTTTTTCGAAATGCAAAATGTACTCGGCTGCTTCTTATAACGGTGTATGAATAATAAATAGACGAGTCTGTGTTCTGGCATCTCGCCGAGTGGAGGGGGACCCGTCCTGCACTTTCCCAGCCAAGTTTTAATGAATCTGTCAACAATTTAAAAAGCTTCTCCAAAACAATGGAAGTTTTATTGCTTTAAGATAATGTCTCGGATGTTGATGCAGCGCTGATTATGTTGGAATCGGGCAGGCTGAAAGCTCTCTTTTTTTCAAAATTATTTTCATAACTCTAGTGTAAAATATGTTTCTTTTTCCATTCACACACACACACACACACACACCTTCAGCTGACATCAGGATTTTCTAAACAAAATAGCAGTTAAGTTGCACTTTGAAATTGTGCTTGGAGATGGGGGGTGGTGGTAGAAGGCTTTGTAAGATAAGCTAAAAACATTGACCTTTGCCACACAAATGTCCTAAAACATTTTTGAAACATGTATTGTCAAAGGCTTACTCAGCTGGAATCACTGGGGTGCTGTGTGGTTTCTGGGCTGTATGGCCGTGTTCTAGCAGCATTCTCTCCTGATGTTTCGCCTGCATCTGTGGCTGGTATCTTAAGAGGATCTGATGTAAAAAAGGAAAGCGAGTTAGTATATATACTGTGAGGTCAATAGGTGAGACCATCTGAATAGAAGTAGCTTGGCATGTGAGTAACAATGAAGTCTGTAGCATGTGAGTCACAATGAAGATAGCAAGGTCAATTGTGACTCACATGCTACAGACTTCATTGCTACTCCCATGCCAAGCTACTTCTATTCAGATGGCCTCACCTATTGACCTCACAGTATATATACTCCGCTTGCTTTCCTTTCTTACATCAGATCCTGTGAAGATGCCAGCCACAGATGCAGGCAAAACGTCAGGAGAGAATGCTGCTAGAACATGGCCATGCAGCCCGGAAACCACACAGCACCCCATTTTTGAAGCATTTTCAATGTTCCCTTTTTGTCTGCACTCAACCCCTAGAAACTATTCTGACTGCCATTTTGTGATCCCCCCCCACCTTTTTTAGTTCTGTGTTGAAACTGTGCTTCAATGCTTCTTAGGCTTGTGCTGCATTCTCTACTCCTCATATACTTGAGGCTTCGATGATTGTGCCCCCCCCCCAAAAAAAAATAGGCCTCTGTTGTTACCAGTCAGGCCTGTGGTCAGATGGGAAGGTTTATTGGAAGCCATGTACTACCTGTCTACTACAGCAGTGCCCTGGCAATATAATCAAAGATGGGTGCCATCTCCATTCCTGAACTGTGTTGCCTGTATGAAATAAACTTGTCTGCAGTGGTGTATCTGCCCGGGGACATGGGGTAACCTGTGTCTCTGGGCACACGTCATCTGCAAAATCGGCCCCCCACATGACCAGAGAGTCAACCCTAACTCACGTGTCTGTTGTGGGGAAGGGAAGGTGAATTTAAGCTGCTTTGAGACTCATTAAATGTAATACTTCTTATCAGTGGTGGGATCCAAAAATTTTAGTAACAGGTTCCCATGGTGGTGGGATTCAAACAGTGGCGTAGTGCCAATGGGGCTGGGTGGGGCATGACAGGGGCGTGGCAGGGCATTCTGGGGGCGGGGCATTAATAACTTCTCTGTTACTGTAAAAAACTCTTACTGTAAAAAAAAGTTCCTAATTTTCAGCTGGTATTTTTCTGTCCATAATTTAAACTCGTTATAGCAAGTCCTATCGTCTACTGTCAACAGAAACAACTACTTCTCCTCTAATTGACTGCCTGTCAAATACTTAATACTTTCAAATAGTTAATTTTGTTTCTAGAAATCAAAAGAAGGATACTTTCCTTAAACAAGGAACTTTACCATATTTCTAAAACATGCTTTTAAAACAGCCCAACAGGGAGAATTATCCCGTCTTCTACCTTCGCTCACCAGCCACATAAAAAACAACAGGACTTTATGATTTTTGGACCTAATGGAATTTCTAACGGAAAAGCAGACCCAATTAGTAACCCCCTCTCGGCACACACAAATAATTAATAACCCACTCCCGGGATCTGGTGAGAACCTGCTGGATCCCACCTCTGCTGCTGCTGCTTCTTCTAGTTGCCATGAGGTACCTGGCACCCCGGTTTTGAAGACAAGAACAAACACAACTAAATCAACACGTATCAAGGAAAGCGAGGTTGCAAATTTCCATCACCAAGACAAACCTTTATTTCATAAACAAGCCACAGTTGAACTCACCCTTGGCGTTCTGTCATGTCTAATCTGACTTAGACAAACCTCTGACTTCCTCACTTCCTTCTGAAAGCAGTTCTTTGTACCAGCTAATGAAATCATGGAAGCCCTTTGCATACGGTGAGCACCATATAAAACGAATAAATAGCAGTAATAGAAATGCCGCCTTCTGACTCAAAATGAAAATCCCACAGATTGATGGGTTACCTTCAGCAAGAAGTATGTTCTTATTAGCTGCCCTTGTATTGAGCATCGTGCTGACACCTGGCGATGCATAACCATGATTAATAAGCCATATTAACATCATTCTGCCAGGTGCTTTTAAAATTCAGCCATCTGAAGTTGCTCACTATTCTTTCTATGTTTTCCAGACTGCCGTGAATAACTGGTGACACTTGGTAACTTACGTAGTCTCCATCCATCCCTAAT
Source organism: Sphaerodactylus townsendi (assembly GCF_021028975.2). Taxonomy (NCBI): domain Eukaryota; kingdom Metazoa; phylum Chordata; class Lepidosauria; order Squamata; family Sphaerodactylidae; genus Sphaerodactylus; species Sphaerodactylus townsendi. The sequence goes on from NC_059433.1 coordinate 68,211,465, forward strand.
TCATCTTTACGGAGTTGTAGAAAATTTACAGTAATCTAATCATTTCAGGGATCATATTTCAGACAATACTTGGCAGAACATCTACATTCAAGTCCAGTAGGAACCAATGTAGCATAGGGGTTCAGAGCAGGGGACTCTAATCTGGAGAACCGAGTTTGATTTCCCACTCCTCCACATTAGCCACAGATTCTTATTCAGTGAAGAAGATTTGTTGCCCTGCTCCTGAACATGAAGCCTGCTGGGTGACCTTGGGCTAGACCCAGTTCTTCACGTCTCTCTCAGCCCCACTTACCTCACAAGGTGTCTGTTCTTGGGAGAGGAAGGGAGAGGAGTTTGTAAGCCCTCTTTAGTCTCCTCCAAGGCCCCTTCCGCACATGCAGAATAATGCACTTTCAATCCACTTTCACAATTGTTTGCAAGTGGATTTGGCTATTCTGCACAGTAAAATCCAGCTGCAAAGTGCATTGAAAGAGGATTGAAAGTGCATTATTCTACATGTGCAGAAGGAACCTAAGAGAGACAGGCAGAGTATAAACTCCTCCAACTCCTCCTCCTCCTCTCTTGACCAAGATTTTTGGCTTATAAGCTTTCAAGGTTCAAAGCTCCCTTCATCAGATACAAGCTTTGCCTCTCAAAAACCTATGGCACAAAATATTGTTGGGGTGCTACTGGACTCAACGCTAGCTGTTATATTGCAGTGTGGGTAGTAAGGCAAACAGAACTGAACGGGGAAGGGCAAATGACTCTGAAACAAGCACAGCACTCCCTGTGGTTCTATTAACCATTAACCAAGGCTTCAAGGGGCCTTGAAGTCTCTAGCACAAACAGTGGATGTGGGTTCCTCATCTCACATAATGACCATCATAGGGGAGAAGACAGTTAATGAAATGACACTAATTGCTAATGAAGGGTCTGAACCAAGTGGCCCCTCAGGTTGGGGCAAAATTGCTGCAGATTGGACACCTGGGAAACTTCCCTGTAAGGTAAATATTCAGCCGCCCTGGAGGGAAGAGAATGAACATGTTCCCTTGGCAGAGGACAATAATCATTCCTCCCACAATGCACTGCGAGGGGCCAAAAAATGCACTTTCTCACTAAGGTCATTTTCCCACTTACCTTGACCACCCTTTGCTACACGCTACTTTCAGCACACATCATTTCTGGCACACTCCCGGGCTTCCCCACGACCCTGCACTCTGCACAGGGTCATCAAAAGACGCCGTTTTGAGGAGCGCCAGAAATGACATGCGCTGAGGGGGCGCAAGAGCAGCAGCGTCGGGGCGGCTGCGTTGTCGCCGCCCCTGTAGTGGGGAGTGCCACGGGACCCCGCGCTACTTGGGGAGAGTAGCACGCAGCAGATGGTAAGTGGGGAAACGACCTACATTGGAAGAAAGGAAGCACTGCCTAGTTGTCTTGGCAGCATGAGAATGTCTCCCCCCCCCTTTCTCTCTTGCACAATCAGTAATAACTTCCATCCTTGTTTAAGTGTTGTTTGACTTTCTTCTTCTTCTTCTTCTTCTTCTTCTTCTTCTTCTTCTTCTTCTTCTTCTTCTTCTTCTTCTTCTTCTTCTTCTTCTTCTTCTTCTTCTTCTTCTTCTTCTTCTTCTTCTTCTTCTTCTTCACTAATCTGTAAACAAATATGAAGTCACATTTTTGCTCAGTGTTAAATGGGATTTACTTCTGGTGGGTGTTGCCAATGGTTTTGGAATTAGGATGTTTAGCTTCTGGTTTTTGATCTTTACAAATAAATGAGGAATCAGCTTTTTGTCTCCGCTTGGGGCTTTATGTGTCGATGACTGGAATGCTAATGCAATAATTTACGCTGACATTATCTTTATGGCTGTATATTATAATAACTTAATGGTGCGGAAAGGCATTGCAGATGGACAAATGCGGGCTGCCTTTGAAAATGAGAAGGGGGAAAAATCCAGTAAATTCTTGGTTGAAAGGATACTAAAAAAAGTGACTCAGTTTGCATGATTGTCTGATCCCTGAACCTCATGTTTTATTTAGCTTTATCATTTGCATACCTGGGGCAGACAAGCCTACGCCTTTGGCTGCGATCCCCTGGGATTGATGATTTCAGGAGAACAAATGGGGGGATATTATCAAGGGTGTTGCTCTTGAATTTGCCCAATCTGTATTGCTTTTACCATAGATATTGGGGAGGGGGGATTCCTAGAGCAACAAATAAGACATGATGTCATATCCCCTGAAACACCAACTTCCCCAGACACTGCCTGCTCCATGGGGCTGGCAACCCAACCCAACCCAACCTTTGATGGGCAGACAGCTGGCACTGGGACAACAGCTCCATGAAGGAACTCCATATTGGGACTGTGTCTGACCTTTCGAGCAATGACCTACTCCCTTGGCCTCATGTCTTGCATGTACTCAGGAAACAACATTTGAAGTCTATAAAATGATTGAAGTCTATACAATTATGCATGGGATAGAAAATGTTGACAGAGGGAAAATTTTCTCTCTTTCTCACAATACTAGAACCAGGGGGCATCCATTGAAAATGCTGGGGGGAAGAATGAGGACTAATAAAAGGAAACACTTCTTCACGCAACGTGTGATGGGTGTTTGGAATATGCTGCCACAGGAGGTGGTGATGGCCACTTACCTGGATAGCTTTAAAAGGGGCTTGGACAGATTTATGGAGGAGAAGTCGATCTATGGCTACCAATCTTGATCCTCCTTGATCTCAGATTGCAAATGCCTTAGCAGACCAGGTGCTCGGGAGCAACAGCCACAGAAGGCCATTGCTTTCACCTCCTGCATGTGAGTTCCCAATGACACCTGGTGGGCCACTGCGAGTAGCAGAGAGCTGGACTAGATGGACTCTGGTCTGATCCAGCTGGCTTGTTCTTATGTTCTTAATATCAACAATAGCACACTTGGACAAACCAGTTCTCTTTTGTCTATAACTCTTAACCTACTAAAGGATCTTCCTCTAACTCACCCTCTATGTTGCAACCCCCATTAAGGGTTGTTACCTTTTTATTGTCCAATACCAGCAAACCTGTCAAGATAATGGGTCAGCCATGAGGTCAATAGTCTGACACTCAAGACCATTGCCTCACCTGAAAAAGCAGGAAAAATCCTTTGCTCCACAGGGCAAAATCTCCTTTGCCCTATGACATGTTTATAAAGGTATACCTCAGACCACAGTTAGGTATTCAATATTATCACACACTACCTTGTTGTTTGATAATATTGTTTCATCAGGGCTGATCATCCAGAGCCTAGTGCTGGCCCATTAGGTCTCTGTCTCCTGGACATCCACTACAAGACTGGTCAATATAATTTTTAATGTCCCATCCCTTCTCTCTGTATATATCCAAAACCTGTTTTTCACCTCTAAATTACATCATAGGAATCCTTGCAAACCTCTAAATTGCATCATAGGAAACCCTCAGCAACTGAATGATTATGAGTGGGAATTTATTTTATTCCATTTTCTTAATCTATATATATATATATATATAAAGCTAACAGTATTTTTGTTGATGACAGTATACCTCAGTAACTGCTGGGCCAATTCCTCTGAAAATTCCCAGCCACTATAGTCAGCCAGGCGAGAGTGTTTTTAGATGTTCACATACCTGAAACTTCACACCTGGCCCAGGTAAAATGCCTTTTTCCTGGCGCTCCATTGAGAAGGACATGCAGCTGCCTGTGTGTAACTGTCACCCTTAGAATGTTCATGCAGCTTAGAATGTTTGCTCAGATGGCCAGATATGAGCAGTGAAAACAGTACATAGGCAGTAACTCAAGTGGAAGTGAAACACATACACACACATACACACGAGGGAGAGGGAGAGGGGAGGGAGGGAGAGGGAGGGAGGGAGGGAGGGGTGGCATGCAAGGGAAGAGAGGGAAGAGAGGGAGGGAGAGGGAAGGGACGGAGGGGGAGGGGGAGGCATGCAAGGGAAGAGAAGTGAGAGAGGGGAGAGAGTGAGGGATGCCGTGCAAGGGAGGGGAGGCAGGAGGCCCAGCATCTTGATATGACCCACCCTAGCGGAGGGAAAGGGAAGGGAGGGAGGGGAGGGGTGGCATTCAAGGGAAGAGAAGTGAGGGAAGGGAAGAGAGTGAGGGGCGACATGCAAGGGACAGGAGGGAGGGGCCAGGCATCCTAGATTTCCTGAATACTGTGGTTACAGTTAAGAAAACCAGGCACGTGTTACTCAGGAGTAAGCTCAGTACAGCAACCGTGACATACTTTGAATGCCCAAGAGACATCCGGCTGGCCTCTACGAGGGCCAGGGATGTTAAAGTCCTGGCCCCTATCTGGTGGAACAGGCTCCCTAGAGAGACCAGGGCCCTGTGGGACTTGCAAAGTTTCTGCAGGACCTGTAAAAAGGACCTGTTCCACAGGGTGTTTGGCCAGCCGGGCTGAGATTGTATACCCCACTTCCATCTAGACCTCTTGTGGGCACGGGGGGGGGCAGGTTTTGGTTCCATCTGCTGTAGAAATGCTCCTATTTTATGATATTTCTGAGTATTGTTTTATCGGGGTGCTGTGTGGTTTCCGGGCTGTATGGCCGTATTCTAGCAGCATTCTAGCAGCAACAGCATCCACTGTTGGACCCCTTGCAATTTGCATACCGAGCAAATAGATCGACAGATGATGCTGTTAATATGGCTTTGCACTATATCCTACAGCATCTTGAATCGCCAAAGACCTATGCAAGGGTCCTCTTTGTTGACTTTAGTTCAGCATTCAATACTATCAGACAGGACATTCTTCTAACCAAACTAAATCAGCTAGCAGTACCTGAGCATATTTGTAAGTGGATCACAAGCTTCCTAACAGATAGGAAACAGCAGGTGAAGCTAGGAAAAATTACATCAGACACCTGTAAATTGAGCACAGGGGCCCCCCAAGGCTGTGTACTTTCACCACTTCTCTTCTCTCTGTATACCAATGACTGCATCTCAAATGATCCATCTGTTAAAATACTGAAATTTGCAGATGATACAACAGTGATTGGTCTCATTCGAGACAACGATGAACCCGCATACAGACGGGAGGTTGAACAACTAGCCTCGTGGTGCCACTGGAACAATCTAGAACTGAACACACTTAAAACCGTAGAAATGGTGGTAGATTTCAGGAGAAACCCTCCCATCCTACCTCCTCTCACAATACTAGACAACACAGTATCAACAGTAGAGACCTTTAAATTTCTAGGCTCCATCATATCTCATGACCTAAAATGGACACCTAATATCAAAAATGTCATTAAAAAAGCACAACAAAGAATGTTCTTTCTGCGCCAACTCAGGAAGCTCAAACTGCCCAAGGAGCTGCTGATACAGTTCTACAGAGGAATCATTGAGTCTGTTATCTGCACCTCTATAACTGTGTGGTTTGGTTCTGCAACCCAACAAGATCGACACAGACTTCAGAGAATAATCAGAACTGCAGAAAAAACAATTGCTGCTAACCTGCCTTCCATTGAGGACCTGTATACTGCACGGGTCAAAAGGGCTGTGAAAATATTTACTGACCCCTCGCATCCTGGACATAAACTGTTTCAACTCTTACCCTCTAAACGTCGCTACAGAGCACTGCACACCAAGACAACTAGACATAAGAACAGTTTTTTCCCGAATGCCATCACTCTGTTAAACAAATAATTCCCTCGATAATGTCAAACTATTTATTATATATTTATTATATAATTACTGCACTACTTTTTTCATCATTCATAAGAACATAAGAACATAAGAACTAGCCTGCTGGATCAGACCAGAGTCCATCTAGTCCAGCATTCTGCTACTCGCAGTGGCCCACCAGGTGCCTTTGGGAGCTCACATGCAGGATGTGAAAGCAATGGCCTTCTGCTGCTGCTGCTCCTGAGCACCTGGTCTGACTCCTGAGCACCTGGTTCCTATTACCCATCTCCTCCCAATTATGACTGTATGACTATAGCCTGTGCTGACATTTCATTTTATTTTATGATTTTACATTTTATGTTTTTATTACTATTGATTGTTTCCTGATTGCTTACTAGACCTATATGACAATCATTAAGTGCTGTACCTTATGATTCTTGACAAATGTATTTTCTTTTATGTACACTGAGAGCATATGCACCGGAGACAAATTCCTTGTGTGTCCAATCACACTTGGCCAATAAAGATTCTATTCTATTCTATTCTATTCTATTCTATTCTATTCTATTCTATTCTATTCTCTCCTTGCTGCTGCTAGAACACAGCCATACAGCCTGGAAACCACACAGCACCCCAGTGATTCCGGCTGTGAAAGCCTTCGACAATATATTGTTTTATCCTTCTCGGTTTTAATATTGTTGATTTTACCATTGACTTATTTTTTTCTTTTATTGTTCACCACTCTGAACAACAGGTGGTTGGTTTATAGGGGGGTGGTTTATAAGTCTGATAGATGGTAGGTAGGTAGGTAGGTAGGTAGGTAGGTAGGTAGGTAGGTAGGTAGGTAGGTAGGTAGGTAGGTAGGTAGGTAGGTAGGTAGGTAGGTAGGTAGGTAGGTAGGTAGGTAGATATCACATAAACTTATGTCTATATTTTCTTGTTTCCAATTCACATGTTTAAATGCAACCACTACTCAATTGCTTATTCATAGAGGCACAATTATAAAGGCAAGAGTTGACTAAATACGACTCCAATTTCGAAAAAGGTCACACGAGACTCAAACACAAGCAATCTTGTATTCCACAATAAGGTACCTGCCTGGAGGCTAGCAACTGTTTTGTACGTTCTCACAGATTTTTTTTTGACTGGACAGAAAAGGGCAACACTGGACTGTCCAGTTCAAAACTGGGTGCTTGGCACCATGAACATCCTACTGAGAGTGCCTACTTGATATTGGCATGGCAGGCTTCCGGCCGGAAAGAAAGATGCACCCTTCCCTTTGATCTGATGGTAAAAATTCACAGTAACAAGAGAAGCGGGTCACAAAGCAGTAATTGCATTCAGTTTCTTCCTCTCTCTGGGCGTTTTCGCATACACTGTTTGTTGCAGATCCAGCATGTGAGTTCGTTGTTGTTTCCCACATTTGTTTGCACACACTTAAGCCGAAATGTGTCCTGACCCCCCTTCTGTGCCACATTCCAGCTGTTGTTCCACATTTTTCCTGTCACTCGATACTTCTGCAACTTTCTTGGAAAAACCGGTTTCCCCCCACAATCTGGTGGCTAGGTGCGAAACAAATCTGGAGTAAGCGACAGTCAGGGGTGACGCCCACAGCGTGACGCGATTTGATCCAGCCAATGGGAACGCGATTGGGCTTGCCGGTTGTGCGCGCACATCCCATTGTTCCGCTTGAGTCTCACTCGACTCCCTCCCCTCCTTGTGTGCGCCTGATAGCTGGAGCTACCAAGTCCCCGTGAAACCGTTGCTTTGATACATTTGCAGGACGGTGACTCATTCGGTCGTTTTGCCTCGGTTAACACGGTAGCTCAACAGCTCGTCCACAGAAACGGGATGGGAAGCAATTTGGAAGCCCGCCCCCGGACGGCCCCATGATGGCGCGACAGCCAATCAGAGCGGTCGTTTGCGCCGCATTCCTGGGCGATGCAGAAACCCGGGAGTTGCGAAGCAGGCAGAAGATGCATGACTACCTGGCCATGTGTGAATGCCATCGAGCGACGAAACTGCATCAAAAAGGTCAGGAATCAAGGCGGTTTGCTTTTATTCTAGAATAAAAAGTGTGTGCGAAAACGCCCTCTCTCTCTCCTTCATTTTATTTCCTCCCCCCACTCCCTTCCCCAAGCAAAATTTTCATCTCTCATCTGGCAAAACAGGCCTCTGAGTATTTTTTGCAGTTCTTTCCTTTGGATCAGCTGGTGCTGAAACTTTGCAGAGAAGAAGGGGGGACGGGGGGGGGAAGCAGGCCAACCGAAGAAAAAGGAAACCCTGGCTGGGAGGCATGATTGCCATATTAGCATATGAGCTCGAATCCTCCCTTTCCCTCGGCTTCTTCCCACCGCAAGTTGCATTCAGGGGAGGGAAACAGGCGGGAAAGCCGTAACCTTTGGAATTAAAATGCGCCTTCCCGGCACAAGCTGCGCAATAAAAAAAAGCAATCGTATCGCCTAGCCAGTGGACCTTATTATTTTAACATCAGCATGAAGGCGCTTTAAAAGCTTTCCGGCATGCTGGGAAAGTTAAATACACAGGTTCTCACTCTTTCTCTCTCCATATATATATGCATATGGAGAGAGAAAGAGTGAGAACCTGGGTATATATACGAGAAACTGACCAGCATTCAAATTACAGAGGCACCTGCCACTAGGAAGCAGCCGAGAGAGCCGCTCTTGCCTTTTTCACAAATGGCTTCAAATTGCTAACTACAAAGCTGCGATGGCTGGGTGGGTATTTTTGGCCCGTTGTTAGTCATGTACTTAATGGAAGGGATTTGGCAAATTAGAGCCAGATGGTTGGTTGCCGGCTCTGGTGCCCCCGTGGCTCTGCGTCTATTGAATGGCAAAAGCTACAGGCATCGAGTAAAAGTGATCCGGTTGACTCATGAGGGCAATGCAAGAGATAACTAGGGTCCGGCGGCGCCTCGGTTGCCTGAAACGCTTCTGTTGCATTTTAGCACAAATCCACAGACAAAGAATGCGCGCAGGGGAAAGCTTGGAAAAGGCCTAGCATGAAAATATAAGACTGGGGCTCCCAATCACAGGAAGGTAGTTCGAAGGGAGTGGCCCATATTGCATTAGAAGAGCAAAACTGGTTTGAAGTACAAACCAGGTCTCCCTTCCGCACACACAAAATAATGCATTTTCAAACCACTTTCACAATTGTTTGCAAGTGGATTTTGCTATTCCACACAGCTTCAAAGAGCACTGAAAGCAGTTTGAACGTGCATTATTCTGCATGTGCGGAATGGGCCAAGGTTTCCAGGACATCTGACAAAGGCTCATTATGCATGAAGCATTTCCCTTGCGGCTCTTAGCTCTGCAGTGGGGATGCAGTGAGGTCTCCTCATGTTTTTCTGTTTCCACATGAGGAGGTGCCCCAGTGTCTGCTATGTTGCCTGCTGCCACTTCTGGGTCACTCCCAATCATTGCAAGATTCCCAGCTTTGTTTTCAAAGCCCTTTCAATTTTGATATCAGCATCTCTATGTTATGGCAATATCTCTGTGTTATGTTGATATGTTATCAGTGGTGGGATCCAAAAATTTTACTAACAGGTTCCCAAGGTGGTTGGATTCAAGCTGTGGCGTAGCACCAATGGGGCTGGGTGGGGCACGACAGGGGCATGGCTGGGCATTCCAGGGGTGGGGCATTCCTGGGCGGGGCTGTGGCAAGGACGCAGCAGCTGCACTGGTCCTTGGACAAAAGCCGACCATAGATCTGGGTATGCCTGCAAGGAATGGGTGGTGGTAAGGAAGACTGGAAGGAGCAGAAACCCCAAAGCGTGGGGAAAATGGGGGTTTCCCTAATCTCACTAAACACAGAGGCCATTTCCGCACGGCCCATAAACGACGGCCTGGGGGCGGTAAAAACGCCGCCCCCAGGCCGCCGTTCGCACAGGCGCCGCTGCTGCAATGCAGCAGCGGTGACCTGAATGCGCTTCCCTCCCCCCAGGGCGGCGTCAGGCCGCCCTAAACAACAACCCTTTAAAGGGTTGTTGTTGGGGAGGAAGCGTCTTCCCGGTGGCGCGGTGCGAACCGCGCCACCGGGAAGACGCTGTCGCCCTCCTCCGTTCTACTCACGATGTCCTCGTCATCGCCTGCTGGCCGTCGGAGCCCCACCCACACTGTCCTCCGACCTCCAGGGCCGCCCCCACGCCGCCAGCACTCTTGGCGGCGTGGGGGCGCAAGGAGGCCGTGCGGAAACGGCCAGAGATTCTGGGATCTGCAGTAACACAGAACACATCAGTTCAGCAATCTCTGCTCCAAAGGAATTGTTCCCTTGCTGCTGGGCAGAGCTGCACTGTATGATCAAAGTGAGATTTGACTATTGAAGGTTTAAACCCTGGAATTTTTGTTGGTCTGTAAGGTATAAGAGGAAAATTTGAGTCCAAAAGCACCGTACTGACCAGCAACATTTCCAGGATATCTGCCAAAGAGAGATTTGACTGTTGAAAGCTTATACCCTGGAAATCTTGTTGGCCTTGTTGGTACAAGAGCAAGATTCAACTCCAGTTGAACTTGTGAGACCAACAACATTTCAGGGTTTTCAAGAGTCCAATCTTATATGATGAAGGGAGGTTTGACTCTCTAAATCTTATACCTGTAACCCTGGTCACCTTGCTGGAAACTTGGCCTGGATAGCCCAGGCTACAATGATCCTAAGAACATAAGAACTAGCCTGCTGGATCAGACTAGAGTCCATCTAGTCCAGCACTCTGCTACTCGCAGTGGCCCACCAGGTGTCTTTGGGAGCTCACATGCAGGAGGTGAAAGCAATGGCCTTCTGCTGCTGCTGCTGCTCCTGAGCACCTGGTCTGCTAAGGCATTTGCAATCTGAGATCAAGGAGGATCAAGATTGGTAGCCATAGATCGACTTCTCCATAAATCTGTCCAAGCACTTTTTAAAGCTATCCAGGTTAGTGGCCATCACCACTTCCCATGGCAGCATATTCCAAACACCAATCACAAGTTGCGTGAAGAAGTGTTTAATCCTGTCAGATCTCAGAAACTAAGAAGAAGAGGAGTTTGGATTTATACCCTGCCTTTCTCTCCTGTAAGGACACTCAAGGCATCTTACAAATTCCTTTCCCTTCCACTACCCATAACAGACACCTGGTGATGTAGGTGGGGTTGAGAGAGTTCTGAAGAACTGTGACTGGCCCAAGGTCACCCAGCAGGCTTCATGTGTAGGCGCAGGAGAACAAATATAGTTCACCAGATAAGAGTTTTCTGCTCATGGGGAGGAGTGGGGCATCAAACCCAGTTCTCCAGGTTAGAGTCCACCTGCTCTTAACAAATATACCACGCTAGCTCTTAAGCAGGGTTAGTCCTAGTTTAATATTCAGATGGGAAACCACCAAAGGAGCAGCAGTGGCGGAGTGGCTAAGAGCAGGTGCACTCTGATCTTGAGGAACCAGGTTTGATTCTCTGCTCTGCCGCTTGAGGGGTGGAGGCTTATCTGGGGAACCAGATTAGCTTGTGCACTCCAACACATGCCAGCTGGGTGACCTTGGGCTAGTCACAGCTTTTCGGAGCGCTCTCAGCCCCACCCACCTCACAGGGTGTTTGTTGTGAGGGGGAAGGAAAAGGAGATTGTAAGCCCCTTTGAGTCTCCTATAGGAGAGAAAGGTGGGGTATAAATCCAAACTTCTCCTCCACCACCACCTCCTCCTCCTTCTTGTCTTCTTCTTCTTCTTCTTCTTCTTCTTCTTCTTCTTCTTCTTCTTCTTCTTCTTCTTCTTCTTCTTCTTCTTCTTCTTCTTCTTCTTCTTCTTCTTCTTCTAAGAAAACCAGAATCTCTACTCAGAGGTAAGCAGTGGTAAAACATCTCTGAATGTTATATCCCTTGAAAAACCCACAGGGTCTCCATAGGTCAGCTGTGACTTGTCTAACCCTTGGTTGTCTCTCATCCAAGTACTAACAAGAGCTGACCCTCCTAAGCTTCTGAGATCTAACAAGGTCAGGCTAGCTTAGGCCATACTGGTCAGGACTCACTAGTCTTTACCAATGACAAATAGTTCTCACATTTCCCCCAAAGAAACCTGGAAATGATATTTTTGTGAGGTGGCCTAAAGAACACCAACACCAAATCCAAGCATACTCCCCAACCAACAGCTCCCAGGGTGCACTAGATGGGATAGAATCTGCTATTAGATCTAGATAAGATTGTAATGCCGATACACTGGGCTAGCTTGCTCTTTCTGGGTCCATGGTTTTGCAACTGAGAAGGCCTTCCAGCTATTTGTTCTGGCTCTTGCCTTTGGAAGATCTGATTGCTCTGCAGCTGGGGCAGTGGCCCTGATTCTCAGCCTAAACCACATCACCCTACAACTATTGCCAACCTGGCCACATTTGGCTGGGGATGGGCCGGGGGTGGACAATTCGCCTTACAAAGCACCGAGGCTGTCAGGGGAAGCTGCCAATTATCCCAGCTCTTCCCTCTTTTTCAGGATAAAATTGCAAAGGAGATCCAGGTGTGACAGCTGAAACGCCTGTAGCTGAGCTGTAGCTGAGCCTTTTGTGTGTGCAAGGCGCAGCTGTGCTGGCAGCTTCCTCCGCTTCTATTCACAAGGTTCAGGACCAAGAGGAGGACCCAACAAAGGCAATAAGAGGGGTTTTATAGTCAGTTCCATCTGAGCCACAATTCCCTGACTCTCCCAACCTCCCCTTTGATACTTTTGTGTCTATGTTTGGAGAGGGTGGGTTGACTTCCTTCAGTACAGAAAGCTACAAAGAGTCAAAGTTCTCTCCACCGCAGGCTCGGAAAAGGAGTGTCTGACTGTCGCCTCTCCTGTCTACTTCAGGGCAAGAGCGTCTCTGTTTGAACTGCAACATGAGCACAAATTGCAAGGAGCAGCCTCGAACACTGGGAAGGATAGTGTCCTATTTTTTGTGGGAGGCTGCCCAGTGTGGTAAATTGTGCCGCATGTGTTTATGAAGGAGACAAAGAAGAGTTTGGATTTATAGCCCACCTTTCTCAAGGTGGTTGACAAGCTCCTTTCCCTTCCTCTCCCCACACTTTGTGAGGGAGGTGGGGCTGGGAGAGTTCCAAAGAACTGTGACTAGCCCAAGGTCACCCAGCAGGAATGCAGGAGTGTGGAAACACATCTGGTTCACCAGATAAGCCGCTGTCACTCAGGTGGAGGAGTGGGGAATCAAATTCAGATCTCCACATTAGAATTCACCTGCACTTAACCACTATACCACGCTGACTGTTTATGCATGGAACTCTTAAGCAGGTTACTTGAGGCAGACCCTACCTCCTTCTCTGTTCACCTAGCTCACCTGAAAGGGGGAGAAGTGACGAAAGACCGGATGGTCTACCTGCTGATGGGCAGTCAGAATGGGGTGTCTTGTCTCTTTGATATTCCTGATTGGCCCATACAGGAGGGCCAATAGCTCAGAGGAAGAGCCTCTGGTTTACATACAAAAAGCTATAGGTCCAATCAATCAATTTTATTACAATCATAGTCCAGCATAAGGTAAATTAGATATTAACAATTAAAAAGATAGAATATATTAAAATATAATGTCTAAAAAGAATTTACTGGCATAAGAAAATCAGAAACACAAGAAGAAGAAGAAGAAGAAGAAGAAGAAGAAGAAGAAGAAGAAGAAGAAGAAGAAGAAGAAGAAGAAGAGGAGGAGGAGGAGGAGGAGGAGGAGGAGGAGTAGTTTGGATTTATATCCCCCCTTTCTCTCCTGCACGAGACTCAAAGGGGCTTACAATCTCCTTGCCCTTCCCCCCTCACAACAAACACCCTGGGAGGTAGGTGGGGCTGAGAGAGCTCCGAGAAGCTGTGACTAGCCCAAGGTCACCCAGCTGGCATGTGTGGGATTGTACAGGCTAATCTGAATTCCCCAGATAAGCTTCCACAGCTCAGGCAGCAGAGCGGAGAATAAAACCTGATTCCTCCAGATTAGATACACGAGCTCTTAACCTCCTATGCCACTGCTGCTCCTAAGACATGGGAACATATAGAGGATGAGATGTGAGTGGAAATATTAAAGGAAACAAGGCATACAGGAGGTCATAGGTCACTTTGCCGGGTTTGATTATCCACTCCTCCACCTGAATTACAATTCCTTTGTCACTCCTAGGTTGTACCCAGAAGCAGTGGTGTAGACTCAGCTGGACCTGGCTAGGCCCAGCATTCAACTCTATTTGCCTCCAAGACCCACGTGGAATTTGGAGACAAGCTTTTTTGGGGGGTTGGGAGATGGGCTTAGTAACTCCAACATTTTGGAGAAAACCCAATACACCAATATAGACCATTGGCTTTTTCCAGAAATTTTCAAAAATTTCTAGGTCTATTAAACTTAAACTGAAACTAAAAAAACCTGTAAAAATTTGTCACTGACTCCCAATCAATTATAATAGTAACAGATCTCCAGGTGAATCCTGGAGGTTGGCAGCCCTCTGTCAAGCCCAGGATCTGAGTACAACTCAGACTCTGTAACTCTTAGTTCAAAAGTCTTTATTGGCAGACATCACAGGCAAGAGCTGCCAAGCTATTTCTAAATTGGCTTTGTTAAGACCCAGAATGTCAACCCTTCGCTGACCCTTCCCCCTCCCGCCTCCCAGCTCTATCCCAGACTACAAAAGCATAGTTAACCAGGGATGGAGTGAGGGGGAACTGGACCCCTGCCCCTGCCACACTCCCACCCACCCCTGCCATGCCCCAGAATGCCCCCGCCATTATTATTATTATTATTATTATTTATTTAATTTATATACCGCCCGATCCCCGAAGGGCTCCGGGCGGTGAACAACATTATCTGAACATCAACAGGAGCGGTCATACAAATATAAATACATAGGCTCCATCCCATAAAATAGCTTAAAACTCATAAAAACAGCGAAAACCCATAGTACATAATAACAAGAGGCGTCCGGCCCCAATTTAAAACCTACCCCCATGAGGGGGGGGACGATGGGGCCCCTCAATATGAGGGGACCCTGATGTAACTGCCCCAGGGACAGAGCAGTAAGGGGGCACCTTATGAGGGGACCCTGATGTAACTGCCCCAGGGACAGAGCAGTAAGGGGCCCCGCCATGCCCTGGAATGCCCCCGCCACACCCACACACTGGCGTAAGCCCGGGGTGTTGTGCCTCTCTGTCCCCTGGGCGCTACGCCTCTGTAGTTAGCAGAATGTGCTTGGAGGCTCAAGGTCAGAGAGATAAGGCATCTCTACTCAATTGCGTAGGCAAAGTGAAATAAACTGTCCATCCCCAGTCCCCCTCACATACAGTCTTAGTATTTCTGGATGCCAAGTTCCAGCCTGACACCCTGTTAATGGGGTGCGGCAAAAGAAAAAGTATCCAAAAGTGTCCACTGACTTAGACTTGAGGCACCCGAGGTATGTGTTGGCAAGCGTGTACCCTCTGAAATGCCCCCCTCCCACCGTAACATCCTTAAGAGGAAATCCATTAGGCAAACAGAAAAGCTTACCCAATATTCCATTATTTCAAATGGTTTCCAATTCCCAATGGATACCAAAGAGCTTTAGCACATTTACCATGTGTTGTATTTTTCAAGCGCTCCAGAAGATCTGTCGGGATGAAAGAATGATGCTAATTTGTTAATATCTCTCCCCCTCCCCCTTCTCTCCCTGTACTAATATAGTGAATTCTTAGGAGACCAGATTCGTGTGGCACACTCAGATGGCTGGGAAATAATAATGATAATAATAATGATAATAAAACGGCTAACGAACAGCCTTGGGAAGAGGACTTTTTTCCTCCTCACCCCTTCCTTCGCGTTGTATTTTGTGTTCTATTTTTAATGACAGTGATTTCAGTTAAATGGAGCTGAACGCCCACCCACGTATATGGCATTATTGGCTCCTTCTCATCATACCCTTTTTTTTCTGTTCAAGATTACACTGACAATAGGTTTGAAAAGGACAAAAAGGAATGTATAATTAAGGCATTTGCTACCGCAAATAAACAAGGAATGATCTATTGCATTTTGCTGGGTGCGACAAATTCACGGGAGATAGGTCCAGCAAATCTCTCTTCTGTTGTTGTTGTTGTTTGCAGTCAGCCATCCTGTAGGGTTTAGAGGTGGTTTGTCACTGCCTGCCTCGATGTTGAACTTTCCTGGACTTTCTTGGTAGGCTAAGTATTATCCCTGTGCAGCATCCAAGTTCTGATGAGATTGGCCTATCCAGGTCAAGTTGTGGCGGAGTCATTAAATGGACCACCCATGTTTATAACAAAAACAAATCTAGCTATAACTGCTGTGTGTGTAAAGTGCTATCAAGTCTCAGCCAACTTATGGTGACCCAGTAGAGTTTTCAAGGCAAAGGGTAGTTTGACGTTGCCTTCCTCTGCATAATGACCTTGGTATTTCTTGGTGGTCTCCTAGTCAGGTACCAACCAGGGTTGACCCTGCTTAGCTTCTGGGATCTGATGAGATCAGGCAAGCCTGGTCCATCCGGGACAGGGCACTGTGAAGAAGAAGAAGAAGAAGAAGAAGAAGAAGAAGAAGAAGAAGAAGAAGAAGAAGAAGAAGAAGAAGAAGAAGAAGAAGAAGAAGAAGAAGAAGAAGAAGAAGAAGAAGAAGAAGAAGAAGAAGAAGAAGAAGAAGAAGAAGAAGACAAGAAGGAGGAGGAGGTGGTGGTGGAGGAGAAGTTTGGATTTATACCCCACCTTTCTTTCCTGCAAGGTGGTCTACAAACTCCTTTCCCTTCCTTTCACCACAACAAGCACCTTATGAAATAGGTGGGGATGAGAGAGTTCTCAACAAGCTATGGCTAGCCCAGATTCACCAAGTGGGAATGTAGGAGTGGGGAAACAAATCTGGTTCATCAGGCAGGAGCCCACCACTCATGTGGGAGAGAGGACAATCTAACCCTGTTCTCCAGATTAGAGTCCACCTGCTCTTAACCACTACACCATGCTGGCTCTCCTGTTAATAATTATTAACTGTAAGTAATTATTTATTTACACTGGGGAAAAATAGATAGCCCATCAAATGTAAAAGCAAAATTTAAATCAAAGCAATTAAAACCAGATCAACCAACAAAGAAGTGGATTGGTTGGAAGTCCCAAATTTTGATCTGGATATGACATCACAAGATGAGGCACCGCAAGATATGATATTACATTCCTGCTGAGCCCCTCCCCTTCCAAAACTTCCCCATCCCAAAGCTGTCTGTTGTGAGGAGAGGAAGATGGAGGTAATAGCAGAGGAAGATAATGGGAAGGAAAACGGGAAATGGGTTGGGGGAAGGAAGGTCACGGAGGAAAAGAGAGGAATGAGGAGAAAGGGAAGAAGGTAAAAAGAAGGGGGAGGATGAACAAAGAATAAAATAAGAAAATCAAACAAAGTAGACTGAACTCTAATTACAAAATTAAAATTTGTTAGCCATTTCCAGGCTTACAGAGGGAGACCTCTTTTCAGTAAACTCTGACCAGTGGTAGGAGGTTTTTTTAAAAAATTGCCCATGTTGAGATGTCAGTTCTGAGCAGGGCCGGAGCTAGGGGGAACTGCACCTGGGGCAGGTGTGTGCCCCTGCCAAGCCCCCACCCGCACCCACCACACCCTTCCACACCCCTGTCATGCCCTAGAACGCTCCCAGAATGTCCTTGCCATGCCCCCATACTGGCATACGCCCGGTGCATCATGCCCTCATACTCCCTTGGCATTACGCCACTGCTTCTGGGTACAACATAGAAGTGACAAAGGCTAGCTCTAGGAATTGCCAGGAACTCTATCATAAAAGTGATATTATGCCTGCCCAAAATATGCTTGCCCCCAGCCCTCCTGCCAGTTGTTGGGCTTAGGCCTCTTCCACACATGCAGAATAATGCACTTTTGATTCACTTTCAATGCACTTTTACAGCTGGATTTAATGTGCGGAATAGCAAAATCCACTTGCAAACAATTGCGAAAGGGGATCGGAAGTGCATTATTCTGTATGTGAGGAAGGGGCCTTAGCCTAGCAATTCTAATTTTACCACAGTCACATCTGGTAGAGAAAAGGAGCAGGATGTTAAGTCCAGAAAGAACAGCTTTTAAAAAAATCAGATTTGATATTGTTAAAAAGTTTGCAATACCCTTTCCGTAACTGCTTTTTTGTTAAATACTTATCTCTAATCTACTTGCTAATGTAAATAGAATTTTTTTATATGATTGGAGCTGTTCAATGAATTACTTAAACCTTAAAACAAATCTTCTTAGCAATCAGACGGATGGGGGATTACTTCAGCATAGTAGTTAGGAAATAAGCAAGAAAAGAATATAGATCTACATATATATACGGCAACGTGAATTATTTATCCCAAAGTGCAATTTCCAAATGTACAGTTATGTTCCCAAAGCAATACCACTTATGTAAGTGGCAAATTCAGGGACAGTATTTTTATTTTTATTTCCAAATTATGCAGTCTAAATTATGCATTCATTCAAATGCTGCACTTCAAAAGACAGATTGTCACTGCAGACAATAAAGTTTGCAAGTAACACAGTATAGTCTTTTTTTGGGGTGATTGTACATTTAAATATGGATTTTATATTCATGCACACATTTTTTCATTCTCAGAAAAAAATCACAGAGTTGAACTTGGACAGGGAAGATCAAGTTTTTATGTTTGAAATCACAGCTGCCAGTTCTTTACCTGGTTGTTGGCCTTTCATTACAATTCGAGCCTCGCCCAGAGGCTGAGGAAGTTGTAATATATCAGCATAGTATTCGTGCGGATCCCAACAGGGCTGCCTTCTGAATCTGGCAGATGTTGGTTTTGTCGATTTGAAGATGTTTCAACAGTTGTTGTTGTTGTTGCTGTTATTGTTGTTGTTGTTGTTATAATAATAATAATAGTTGTTGTTGTAGATTTCACAGCTGCCAGATCTTTAGCTGGTTGTTGGACTTTGTCCATTTGGATTCAAAAGTCCCACAGGATCTTGAGCTTCTCATTTTCCATTACTTTCTCTGGACAATGTTCCTCCCAGTTCTTAGCTGTTCTTATGTTGTAATTTATTATTATTATTATTATTATTATTATTATTATTATTATTATTATTATTATTATTATTATTATTATTATTATACACATAACAACACAGCACAAGTGTCTGGAATTCATCTCTGAATATCGAGTCCTTCCCAAGGACCTAGGATATTAGAGGTATTTGCGTAGAATATGTGCAGTTCCTAGAAGTGCTGCTTTCTGCAGCATGTGGACTGATGTTCTGTCCAAGTGTAGGCTTTCCAGATGTTTTTCAAGATTTCTTGGGATTCCTCCTAGAGCACCGACTACTAGTGGGATTACTGTTGTTCTTTTTTGCCACAATCATTTCCAACTTCCAATTTTGTAGGTCCCTTTGTATTTTGTGATCTTTTTTCCAGCTCTTTTTTTTGTCCTCTCACCCTGCTGGTCAACTGGGAATCATACGAAAGCAACATCGCATGGGATCCAAACATGTTTCTTCTCTATCACTGTTATGTCTGGGGTGTTGTGTGCCCAGGTGTCTGTCTGTCTGTATTCCTAAAGTCCCAGAGTATTTTTGCTTCTTCATATTTTCTGTGGACTCTCTCCATGTCTTGTGCTCGCATTACCAGGGTCTTGCTACAGGGCAGGCCGTTACTTTTTGCAAAGGTTCCAGTGCACACCATTGCTGCTAGCCTACTGTGACGTGCTCGAGATAGCTCAGTTTGGGCTATTTTCTGGTTACAGCAGCGAAGATGAAGTGTGCTCCACGGTTTTAAATCACACTCTTTGCAGAGACGGCACTTTGGGGTCATTGTAGGACTTTTCGGGATCTAATGTCTTTTATTGCATTTTGTCCGTAATGCTTGCTCCCAAGGGCAGCAAAAAAAATCAGGCCTTCAGTTTCCTTTCTTTAGAGTTCCCCTTCTGGAGCCACTCCCATGTTTGCTTGCTGTCAACCTTCCCTTCAATGTTCTTAAAGTACTGCCCATGGAGTGGCTTGTTTAGCCACCTGCTCCTTCGATCGTGTTTTAAACTGTTGGCCTCCCTACTCTTCTTTTGATTCTTTCGCTCTCAGCATCTCACCCTTGTGGCCCTCTTTCCCTGCTGGCTCCTTCTGACTTTCTTGGATGTGATTCTTTTCGCAGGCCCTCTTTCTCTCTTCCTCTACTGATTTTAGCTTCGACCTATGGAGCAGTCCTCTTCCTCCTTCTGACCTTGCCAGGTAGAGTCTGTCTACATCACTTCTTGGATGCAGTGCTCAATTGATGGTCATAATTTTCCTTGTTTTCTCTGTCCAGGATGTCCAATTCGGCTTGTGTCCAGTTAATTATGCCAGCAGTGTAGCGCATACTCACCTGAGGCACCGCCCAAGTATTAATTGCCTTTATTGTATTTCCTCCAGTATTTTAACTTTTGATTTCAAAAAATTTTTTCTGACCCTTCTCTAAGATATTCCCTTCCACTAATTGCGCCTTGTGACTTCTGCATGCTTGATGGTTTCTCTGCTTTGCCGAGTATCCCCAAGTATTTGTAGCTTTTCATTCACTGAAGTAAGCTCTTTATTTCTATGGCATTTGGCATATTCACACCTTCGCATGTTGCAAGTTTACCTTCACTGAGTTCCAAAGTTTGCACACTTGTCAGAGTCCAAAATCCCGATTGTGCAATGTCAGTGCTGCTAAAGACTCTCACTGTGTTCAGTAGTGACTCAATCTCTGCTGCTTTGATTTTCCGCATAGAGCTTTAGGATCATCCATGTATAGAAGGTGTAAGAAATTTTTGGTGAGTTTCTTGCTGTCTGATAATCCTTTGACCTTGTTTTCTTCAGAATTATGAGAGGAAGCGGAATCATAGCAATGATGAAGGAGTAGTGGGGACAAGGGAGTCTCCTTGGAATATTCCCCTTAGGATGTTGGACTTCCCCTATTCCTGCTCCATTGACTATTAATTCTGTTTTCCAAGTGTGCATTGCATTCTTGACCAATTTCTTGATGTTCTCTCACTGGACTCCAATTATCTCCAGGCAATAGAAAGTATCCAACTGTGTGGCAAGTGAACTCGAGATGCTTTTCCTGTAATCAATCCAAGCTACATGCAAGTTGGTTTTCTCCTTCTTTTGCAATTCTCAAGGATCGATTTTATCTATGAGCAGTTGATCTTTTTGTTCCCCCCTTACTGTTTTTACGGTTTGTTTCCTTTTTTTTGTTCTAGGGCAGCTTAATTTCTTTTCCTTCCAGGTGGTCTTGTATTTGCATCCCAGCTAATATGCCAGTAAAAGTTTCTTAAAGGTTGTTGGTAGGCAAGTGATTGGTCTGTAATTGCTAGGGATTGCCTCCCTTTTCTTGGTCTTTCTTTCATTATCAGAAAAGTTTTTCCCTGTTGTCATCCATTCTTCCGAATTTGGCCTGTTTGCAGCGCTTGATTCAACTGTTGGGCAATTCTTTTCTCATGCAAGGATTGGCTTCCAGTTTCTTCAGCCAGAATCCAGTGTAGTTCCATAACTGCCTGGGGCAGTCCAGTTCTTCACCTTTTTTTGCTCGTTTTCCAACCATTTTTCTCTTAGTTGTTATTACCAGGTGTTGTCCGTATGTTGTTTGCTGCTCCAGTTCAGTCCCTCCACATCTTTGGCCCATTGCTTGCATTTTTTTGGTTGCTTAGTTCTTTTTGGGCTTGTCCCAAATGTTTCTCCAGAACTCAATCAACAAGTTTTGTTCTCTGTCTAAGCTCTCCTGTAAGTTTCGCTTTCACATCTCCCACTTACATTCTGGTAGAATCGCTTTCTGGTTGGAGTAGAAAAAATTGATTCTGCTTGAATTGAGCAACCCTTGCTTCGAATCTTGCAATCTTCTTTGAAACTGCCACCAGCTGTTGTTTGACCACCTCTATTGCCTCATTGAGTTTCCTCTTGTCCAGGTGGTACCTCTTAACTAGGTCTGCCTTGATTTTGTCATTTTTCAGCTTCTTCTCCTTCATACTTTTCAGTTTGCTGGCATCCGATCGTAGTTTGCTGATTTTTCTTCCCAGTCTGATTTTCCACTTTGGAGTACCTATTTTCGGCATTCTTTCTGGGTAATGAATCTTTACCCCTAGCTCTTTAGTAATCACTACTGCAGTGCTGTACATAAGCTGGTTTGTTTCATGCAGTGACATTGTTTGGATTCCAGCAATGACCTTGTTTGCATCCTTCAGTGAATTGAGCAGATCCTTCCTTGGAACAATCTTCAATGGTGGCAATCTTGTACGTTCGTTTGCATTGTTCATGTGTTCTAGGATCTTCTGCATCAGTTCTTCTTGCTTTTTTGTCAATTGGGAACTTTGGGTTGTTTGGGTTGGCTCCTTTGGAGGTGTGATTATTGTTGTTTCTTCCTCCTCTTCCTCCTCTGTCTCTTGTAGTCCTTGAATTGTTGCCAATTTTGTTGAATTTCTTTGAGTGTTTCTTGGTATGTTTTCAATACCATTGTCTTGTGCTTTCTGCTGGATTTCTGCTAGCTCTAGTGCACTAAAAACCTTGTTCCTTTCAATATATCTTCTTTGATCAGCAAGTCTTTGCTCAGTAATTTCTGTGTCTGGGTGAAGTTCTTTCCAGACTTGGTACATTCATTTGAGGTATCCTCTTTTTGATGGGTTTGATTTGTAGTAGCAAGCCATAATTTCTCTGTTCTCTGTATAATAATTATTTCTCTGCTATTCCATAAATCCATAATTTATGCTATTCCAAAATCCATAATTTCTCTGTTCTCTGTATAATAATAATAATAATAATAATAATAATAATAATAATAATAATAATAATAATAATAATAATTATTATTATTATTATTATTATTATTATTATTATTATAAAACAGTTATACACAGCAAACAAGATCAATATGCTGGATTTTGTATTACATCACACGTCGGACACTTCCCATGCATCTAGGACTGTGTGATGTATCGACGAATAATGCGTGCAGAGCCGAGTAGGGTGGCCTTTTGCAGCTGACATATGGTGATTTTGTCAGCGCCAATTGTTTTTAAGTGCCGTTCAAGATCTTTAGGCACTGCACCCAGTGTGCCGATCACCACTGGGACCACCTTTACTGGTTTGTGCCAGAGTCTTTGTAGTTCAATCCTTAAATCCTCGTATCGTGTAAGTTTTTCCAGTTGTTTCTCATCAATCCTGCTGTCACCAGGAATTGCAACATCAACTATCCACACTTTCTTTTTTTCCACAATCGTGAGGTCAGGAGTATTGTGTTCCAATTATTATTATTATTATTATTATTATTATTATTATTATTATTATTATTATTATTATTATTATCATCATCATCATCATCATCATCATCATCATCATCATCATCATCATCATCATCATCATCATCATCATCATCATCATCATCATCATCATCATCATCATCATCATCATCATCATTGTTATTATTTGCACTGTCCAAAATTAAGCGGGTCAAAAGAACTCATGATGCAGCGAAAGAAACTAAATTTCCCAGGGGCTGTATATTCATTTTGGGGTATTTGGAACCCTCACGAGGATTTTATGTAGTTTTTTCTGAACTATGGATTTCCTCAGTTCCTCAGGAATTGTGCCTGAGAGAGAACATTATCAGTTGTGTAAACATTAAAGTGATGTAGTCCTCATCTCAGAGACAAATGTTCAACACCCCAATCATCGTAAAAAGGGAGGATAGCAGGCTGATATATTGTGTCTTGAGTCTACAAGCACTGTTTTCTGATGAGTTAAGCCTGCTACAAACAGACAACCTTAGATTCTGTTGCAAACAGCATGAGAGGATTGTGGACCTCATGTAGGGCAAGAGGTTCAGAGCCTCTTAGGTCCCTTCCGCACATGCACCATAAAATCCACTTTCACTGCACTTTGTAGCTGGATTTTACTGTGGCAGATTCCGCATGGGCCAAAAATAGTGGAGTGAACACAGTGTGAAAACAGTGTAAAAGGGTTTAAAACAGTGTAAAAGGGTTTACACCATTTTCACACCATTTTCACACCGCTGTTTTTGGCCCATGTGGAATCCGTCTGTGTGAAATAGCAAAATCCACTTGCAAACAATTGTGAAAATGGATTGAAAGTGCATTATTCTGCATGTGCGGAAGAAACCTTAGTGTTTGGCACTGATTCCCACTATCATCTTGAATCCAGTGGCCAATTTTGAAGAAGAAGAAGAGAACAACAGTTGGTTTTTACACCCCACTTTTCTCAATCTTTAAGTAGTCTCAAAGCAACACAATTGCCTTCCTTTCCCCTCCTCACAACAGGCACCTTGTGAGGTAGGTAGGTAAGAGAGAGTTTGGAGAGAATTGTGACTTGCCAGAGGTCACCCAACAGGCTTCATGTGGAGGATCAGGGAAACAAACCCAGTTCACCAGATTAGAGTTCACTGCTCTTAACCATTACATCACACTGGCTCTCCCAGCTTTTTCTGGTGAGCTATGCCTGTCACAAGCAAACAACCTCTTCCCTTGTCACAACCTCTTCCCCAGAGGTGGGATCCAGCAGGTTCTCACAGGTTCCCGAGAGTAGGTTACTAATTATTTGTGTGTGCCAAGAGGGGGATACTAATTGGTGATTTTGCCACGTGATTTTTGCCTTAGTTATGCCCCTCCTCTCAGCAGTAGCGCGCAGAACTGGAAGCAGTCTAGCAGGAGGTGCACCGGCATGCATGGCAGCCTGCGCCTGCGTGCATTCGTTTCCCACCCAAGGTCCGGCGCAGCGGCTGCAACCTTGTCACAGCCACACCCAGGAATGCCCCGCCCCTGGAATGCCCAGCCATGCCCCCATCGTGCCCCGCCCAGCCCCATTGGCGCTACACCACAGTTTGAATCCCACCGCCATGGGAACCTGTTACTAAAATTTTTAGATCCCACCACTGCTCTTCCCTTGTAAATAAGATGGGATATGGCAGTGGTGGCAAACCTTTGGCACTCCAGATGTTATGGACTACAATTCCCATCAGCCCCTACAATTGGCCATGCTGGCAGGGGCTGATGGGAATTGTAGTCCATAACATCTGGAGTGCCAAAGGTTCGCCACCACGGGGATATGGAGATTTCACCTGACCTGGACAGCACAGGTTAGCCCATCTCACCAGGTCTCAGAAGCTAAGTTGGGTCAGACCTGGTTAATATTTGGACCGGAGATCACCAAGGAAGTCCAGGGTTCTGATGCTGAGGTTGGCAATGGCAAACCACCACTGAACATCTCTCACCTTGACAACCCTATGGGGTCACCATAAGTCAGCTGTGACTCAATAGAGGTTTCCACCAGAGATCTGGAGATCTGGAATGACCACTAATCTGAAGCAACAGAGATCAGTTCCCATTCATTGGAAGCTGGACTATATGGCATTATGTACCAGTGTAGACCCTCCCTTCCAAAACCCAACCTTTCTCAGGCTCTGCCCCTTAAATCTCCATGTCCTTCCCAAGCTGCATTTGGCAACCCTAGGGATGGTGTCTGAGGAATGTTCAGGAGGTTTTGTTGTCATCTCTGGGAGGAAACTCTAAGAATGTTAGCTTAATCTTTATAATAAAGACCATGAGCCTAAGGAAAAATGGCACCCACAGATTTTTGTTTACTCTTCACAAATGACCAAGAACAGGAGATTGAGGAGGAAGCTGAGAGATCGCCTGATGCCAGCAGGCAAATAGCAGGCCTATCGACAATAGTGGGCCACTGATTAGAAAGAAGCTGCCATCTTCCAAGGACATTTCTAAGATGTGGTTTATGCAGACCATGAGCACATATCCTGTGTTTTATCTTGCAGCTTATTATCATTGTGGAGCTATTCAGTCCTGCATTTTTAGCCAAGAGTTTACAGCCCTGCACATACGTCAGATAACCAAAATCTAGTTATATTTAGTGATGTTCTCCCCCGTTCCCCCCGCCTTTCGCACTGATGTGCTTGCGCTTTCGGATAATTCCTCTGACGCTGAGAAGCGTTAGTGAGAAATTCATGCACCATGCTTTCATCTTCCACATTAAAATAAGATCACCTTGTTAATACTTCATTAATGGAGTGGAGCTGATGCACCAGAGATTTCCCCCTATTAACTTGGGGTCTCAATAAGTTTTAAATGAATACTTTCAAGATAGCAACTCTTCCTCAGAGGAGAGTTATTCAATAATATATCTGGCTCTGCACATGATGTTCTGTTTTTTAATGTTTTCCCCGTTCCATTGCTCTCACCATTAAAAAAAGCCTTCAGAAAATCAGCAATCAAGGAGATAAGTTTTTATTAAACTTGCAAAAGTGATGTTCCTTTCGCCCAGGAGTCAGCGGCAAGTCAGAATTCTGGTGGAAGGTTGACTTTGGAATTCTTGTTTTGTGGCGTGATTGCTTGTTAGAAAGGGGAAGTTGCAACAGCCTGCTTCCAAGGGTCACCTGCCTGCAGGTTGGAATTGGAGACCCCAGATAATAGATATCAGTTCCGTGGAGAAAATGACTGCTTTGGAGGATGAACTGTATGACATTATAACCCCACTGAATGACCTACCCTCCTCAACCTACCAGTGTGGTGTAGAAGAAGAAGAAGAAGAAGAAGAAGAAGAAGAAGAAGAAGAAGAAGAAGAAGAAGAAGAAGAAGAAGAAGAAGAAGAAGAAGAAGAAGAAGAAGAAGCAGCAGCAGCAGCAGCAGCAGCAGCAGCAGCAGCAGCAGCAGCAGCAGCTTTTTATACCCAACTTTTCTCTACCTCTAAGAAGCAGCTTACAAACCCATTCCTTTCCCCTCCCCATGTGAGGGCTGAGAGCATTCTGACAGAACTAGGACTAGTGCAAGGTAATCCAGCAGACTTTTCCTCTGCTAGAGAAAGTAATTTTAGCCTTCTCCCAGAAAGCCCTGACATATTCCAGAGCTATCCCCTCAACTCTATCTATACCTTAGCACTGTGTGAGTTCTTCATGTGCTTGCATCTACCATTTGTATGCCTATACATTTATTATTTTTACTTTTCCAAATAAAATTGTTGACCTTTTACCTCTGACTCCTGTGGATTTCTAAGAGGAAAAACCTATTGTAAACAAAGGTGATAAAGATCTTGTGGTTACCCCCTCTCACAAAGCAAAGTCTGTCCTACTGATTCCCCATTCTAAAAGACCTCTGCCTGAGACCATGGAGAGTTACAATAGGTATCAGTGAACAGTACTGATGGCTGAGTGGATGAAACAGAGCAGAATGAAACTTAATCCATTAATGATGGAGGTCCTGTGGTTAAGACAAGGAGGGCAGGTTGAGGGTTTCCAGCTGCCTTGCTTGGATGGAATGGTTTAAACACCTGCTGTTTCCATCAAGAACCTGGGTATGATTTTGGTGCTCCCTCTCCATGAAGACCCAGGTCACACAGGCAGCAAAAGTCACATTTTCCCATCTTTGCCTGGCCAGACATTTGCCCCCCGCCTGTCCCTGTAGAATCTGGCCCCAGTGAACCATGCGAAGGTCACCTCCAATCTGGATTAATGTAACTTGCTCTATGTGGGTCTACCTTTGAGGTTGACCTAGAAATTAAGACTGGTTTAGAATGCAGGGTGAGCTCCTCACCAGGACTCTGGTGAGGGAGCCTATTATGCCAGTACTATACCAGCTGCACTGGCTTCCAGTTGAGTTCCAGATCACATTCAATGTGTTGGTATTAACCTTCAAGGCCTTGAATGGTCTGGGGCCTTCAGGTCTTTAAAACTGCATCTCTCCGTTATCATTTATGTTATCATTCCTATTATAGGGTTTAAATGATTGTGATTTTATCTTGATATTGTATGGATTCTAATTGTGTTGTAAGCTGCCACGAGCCCAGCCTCAGTACAGAATTGGGCAGGGTATAAATGTAATAATATTTTAAAAATAGATGGTTAAGTAGCGCGCAGAACTGGAAGCAGTCTAGCAGGAGGTGCACCGGCATGTATAAGTTCATGTATATGGTACTTCCATGTTCAATGAATAGATCTCTGAATGTAAATTTCTGCCACAGAAGCAGGAGACAATTTGGGCCTCAGAGTCCTCATCCAAGGTTTTTTATTATTATTATTGTAGATTTCACAGCTGCCAGATCTTTAGCTGGTTGTTGGCCTTCATTACAATTCGAGCCTCATCCAGAGGCCTAGGAAGTTGTAATGTATCGGCGTAGTATTCGTGCGGATCCCAGCAAAGATGCCTTTTGAATTTGACAGATGTTAATTTTGTTAATTCGAAGATGTTTCAAGTGCTGCCCTAGTGTTTTTGTGATGGCGCCCAGCGTGCCGATGATGATGATGATGATGATAATGATGATGATGATTATTATTATTAAATCCACCCCCTTCAGCATGGATTTAAAGGGAGAATCTGAGGTCCCCAGTTTAAACATTGAAAGTGATGCTGTTTCAGGGTGGGGGAGAATCCACCCCAAAATAGCATCACTTTCAATGTTGTTTAAACTGGGGACCCCAGATTCTCCCTTCAAGGTGGTTTTAGATTCTGGGCTCCCTAATTTAAATACCATCCAAAAAGATGCTGTTTGGGGGTGGATTCCAGCATCATTTGTTTAAACTTTTATGCCGCCCACCCCCAAAGGGCTCTGGGCTGTGTACAACATAAACAACATAACATAACATAACTTAACAAATAGAGCACCCTCATAAATCTAAATCTAAATACAATATAAATAAGGGCTCTAAACATTAAATAATTAAAACCATTTAAAGCACAGCGTACAAAATATAGCGTCCAAACAATCTAAAAAGCCCATCTTGAGAGGGAGACAGGGAGGCCCATAGATGTAATAACGGCCGCAGACATTAAAAGAGGGAGGGAGGTGGCACCATCAGCGGCCAGCTTCTTCAAAGGCCTGGTGGAACAGCTCAGTCTTACAGGCCCTGCGGAACTCACCAAGATCCCGCAGGGCCTGGACAGTTGGAGGGAGAGTGTTCCACCAGGCAGGGGCCAGAGCTGTAAAAGCCCTGGCCCTAGTGGAGGCCAGCCGCATCATTGGGGGGCTGGGGACCACCAAGTTCTTGTGGGACCTCTGATTGTCCTCTGCAAAATATAAAATGTTGGACTCATAGTCTCATAAAACAGCTCTCCTTGTGCACCGAATTGTTTAAAGTGAGAAGGATCAAAGTTCACAGTCCACAGCATACTAGGAAAACAGGACGTTACATTTCCTTTGATTTCTTTCTTGTCGCTTGCAATTTTGGGCTCAGCAAAGGCTGGCAGGCAAGAGACAGATGCTAAAATAGATTCTATTCTATTTAGTGACCCACGTAGTTGTAAACTATACTATTCTAACCTATCAATGGTCAATAGGTAAAACGTTATTTGGACAAAATGAAATTCAGAAGGTTAGAATTAAATATGTAATGATACAGTCATAAGATCACTTTCCCAGGAATGAGCCCCATTGAAGTAGGGTTCTGAATTGATCTGCTTAGAACCGTTTTATACAGAAGTTATCTTATTTCTCTTCCACGCTGTTGGTTATGCAAGGAAGAAATCTCATCCACCCTGTGATGTTTCCTATTTTGACAGGAGGGAAAATTCAGATCAGTTGAAGGAGTTTGAAATGTTCTTCCAGAAAGTCAGTCTTTTTGAAGTGTATTTGCAAGCGGAAAAGAAGAATCTTCTTTAAGAAGAATGTGAAATCCCCCCCCCCCCCCGAATCTTTGCTTTGCTTTCTCCCCTTCTCCCACAGCCAATTGCAAGGAACAGTTCTGCAGAAGTCATTTAGAATTTGTCTGTTCACAATGAAGAGCTAAACAGAAATAATATCCACAAATGTTCTGATCAGTGGTTATCAAAATCCCATCTTGTGAGCAATATTTCATTTGACATGTTTCCTTCTCTCTCCTGTTTTGAAATACAGTGCATGCTGTCTACTGGTGTGCCTAAAATTAGGAAAGCTTTCAGTGGACTTAATTGTGGGAAAGAACTGGGACTCACTAGTACAGCAAATGATTAGAAGAAGAAGAAGAAGAAGAAGAAGAAGAAGAAGAAGAAGAAGAAGAAGAAGAAGAAGAAGAAGAAGAGGAGGAGGAGGAGGAGGAGGAGGAGGAGGAGGAGGAGGAGGAGTTTGGCTTTATATCCCCTCTTTCTCTCCTGTGGGAGACTCAAAGGGGCTTACAATTTCCTTGCCCTTCCCCCCTCACAACTAACACCCTGTGAGGTGGGTGGGGCTGAGAGAGCTCCAAGAAGCTGTGACTAGCCCAAGGTCACCCAGCTGGCGTGTGTGTGAGTGTACAGGCTAATCTGAATTCCCCAGATAAGCCTCCACAGCTCAGGCGGCAGAGCTGGGAATCAAACCCGGTTCCTCCAGATTAGATACACGAGCTCTTAACCTCCTACACCCTCCCCAGGCTTCACTCACAAATATACGGATATCTCTGAACCTCTACCAAGGTCCTTATCTTCCTATATTCCACTGTCAAGACACTACAGCCATCTTGTTGGTAGGTTTATTGATAGTATTTTATTGTTTGTTTTTATTGTAAGTTTCCTCAAGCAGATTGCTGAGCAGAAGGATATAAATATTATAAGTAAATTACATCCCAAGGGGGGAGATGAAATTTGAAAGTAGAACAATTTGATCCAAATGTGCCCTTCCTGTGAAATGAATCCATGAGCTCTTGCACTCAGATTGGTTTCTTGCATCCGACTTTGGCCAGGAAAATTAGCACATTTGTCAACGTCTTCTTTTTATCACGTATGAATGATGTACAATGTAGAGCAGCATAAAATGGTATAAAAGGCATGTACGTGTGGAAATGAGGTACAAATGGCATCAAATGGCTTACAATTGCACAAGCAAAGCATCAAATGACAGCCCCAAACTGAGCCAATTATGACAATAACGTAGAGAATTCTTTGTAAAGAAGAATTCGCCTGCAAAGGAAGGGAGTGAAAGGGACAGGACCAGGTAGAAAATGTTGACAGAGAGAAATTTTTCTCTCTTTCTCATAATACTAGAACCAGGGGGCATCCATTGAAAATGCTGGGTGGGGGGAGAATTAGGACTAATAAAAGGAAACACTTCTTTATGCAAGGTGTGATTGGTGTTTGGAATATGCTGCCACAGGAGGTGGGGATGGCCACCAACCTGGATAGCTTTAAAGGGGGCTTGGACAGATTGATGGAGGAGAAGTCGATCTATGGCTACCAATCTTGATCCTCCTTGATCTCAGATTGCAAATGCCTTAACAGTCCAGGTGCTCGGGAGAAGAAGGCCATTGCTTTCACATCCTGCAGGTGAGCTCCCAAAGGCACCTGGTGGGCCACTGCGAGTAGCAGAGAGCTGGACTAGATGGACTCTGGTCTGATCCAGCTGGCTTGTTCTTATGTTCTTTTGTTCTTAAGAAAAACCAGCATATTAATCATGGCTAGTGTTTTTTTCCCCATTATTTTTTCCCAGTTTGTTGTTGGAAGGCAGAGACAATGGGGTGCTGAGAATTTTGCCCCTGGCAACTTTGACCGTTGAATTTGCCATGTTGAAAGGTGTTTATCAGATGTGAACCTTTTCCCCAAGCCAAAGAGCTGCCAAGACCTGCCAAACATCTTCGAATCCATTTTTTTTTTTGCCAAATTGCGCATTAGCAAGGATGATGCAGGTTCAGGCTGATTGACAACCATTAGCGTCACTCGGGACTGCCTAGCCAAAAACCAAAGAGTAGCATTTTATTAAAGCCCAGCATTTTATGACTGATTGTATGATTTGCGGCTGATTTAATTGTCTATTTACACAAATCCTTGCTGAACAGAGCAGTTACGGAGCAACGGTGGGGAAGGCATGTGTGCATGTGCGTGTGTGTGTGTTAAATGTCATCAATCACTTCCAACTAATGGCTACCTGTTGAATTAATGACGTCCAAAGTGTCTTATCATTAACAGTATTGCTCAAATCGTACTGTCAGGGATTGCACGTAGTTGATTGAGATGCATTCCTACCTCAGTATAATTGCTTCTATATATATATAGTAGTGGGCTCTGCAGAGGCGTACCAGGGGTAAATGGCACCCGGAGACAAATTGTCTCCAGGACGCCCCAGGCTCTGCCCCTGCCCCGCCCACCTTGGCTCTGCCCCCACTGCCCTTGACCCCACCCATGTCACCATGGACATGGGCAAGGTTTAGGGTGCCCACCTCCCCCCCAGATTCCCCCAGCAGGACTTCCTGGTCACGTGGGGGACCGATTTTGCGCCCCTCACGTGACCAGAAGAGTGGTGCCCGGGGACAAGGGGTACCCCTTGTCCCTAGGCAGATACGCCACTGGCGCTCGGCCATGCGTTGCTGTGGCTGAGTCTGGTGAAGTGGAAAAGAAAAAAAGAGGAAGCGAACGGTTCAAACATGTGTCATTGCACAATGATTGCAAGGGAGGGGAGGGGCAAGGGGCCCCTCACTCCCCTCCCTCTCTCCCGTTCCCCTGCATGGCAACCCGGCCGGTCCATCCCTAATGTTTCCCTTCCTCTGCTAGGGTGGGTGGGCCATGTGCAGGTGGCTGGTCCTGTTTCTTTCACTCCCTTCCCTTGCAGGCGAATTAGCTGGCATAAAACACGCTGGGAGGCATGAGCTACGTTGTGTTCAAATTTCAGAGCGTTTGATCCAGCAAACCCCTGGACCCTCCCTCACCTTCCCCTTCCTCCACTAGGGTGCGTGGGCCATATGCAGATGGCTCGCCCCATCCCTTTCACTCACTAAGGCAGTGATTTTCAAGGAAGGCATGGTTGTTTCCCTTGTATCAGAGGATGTTGCTTTGACGGCCAGCAGATGGCGCTGTTGCGGAACAGAACTATGGTTCCAACTGTCACAGGTGTGGCATGTATACAATAACTGGCACAGTTGTGACATGTGCACAGCAGGAGGTGTGGAAACAGTATGGAAACCTGGCCGCACACGAATGCGACGTTGTGTGAAAATTTCAAAGTGATCGGTCCAGTAGTTTGGGAGACTACCTGTCAGCAGAAAAACGCACTGATAGATTTTTATATATATAGATAAATGGGACATTTTTTCCTTGATCTCCTCTTTATGGCTTCACATGCTCCGTAGATAACTAAACCCTTGACACCTTCTGCTTCCATGGGAAATGGGATGTTTGTTTTGCTCTGTGGGGGCAAGAGGCCAGGTGGCTTTATATTTCTCTGTCACTGACCTTGGGGTGCCTTGGCTCCATAGTAAATCTTTCTCACATTCTTTGGGAAAATGGGAGGGGGGATTGTTTCTGGATAAAGAGGATAGCAAAAGCCAGGTTTTCCAGAACTGGCTTTTTACAAGCTAGGTGCTTTGTTGCTTTCTAATAAACTCTACTGATCAACAACACAGAGTTCATTTATTGATTCAAGGTCCGAGACCTAACACTTATGAACTGAGGGCCGTGACTTCCCTTATTGAAGAGGAGATAGTCGAATTTAATTGTGCTGTAGGAGAATGCATATTTATGGAAGGCTTGTCATTCTCCACTTTGATTGGCTACAATTACCCTGTTATTGCTGGTAGCAGATGTCCCCAACCTTTTTGAGCCTATCGGCTCATTCAGAATTCTGGCATGGCATGGTGGGTGAAGCAACTAAATAGCTGCCACAAAATGGCTGCCGCTGGAGTCACAAAATGGTTGCCGTAGCTTAACTTCAGTAACACAATGCAGATTCATTTTTTTGTGGCAGCAGCTGCTGCCAATTTAACAAAAATCTGCACAGTCAATCCACTTTCTAGTAGCCAACCAGAAATCTTGTTAGGCCCAAGTCCTACCTAGCCCGGCACACTTCCTACAAACATTCCCCCCCCTCCGAAAATATGTTGGTGGGAGCCATAGGACCCCTGGGTACCATGTTGACCAATAGACCTGTGCATGTTGCAGATAGTTAGACAGTCTACTGATTAATGGTCTGCCTTATTGTGAATGGGAAGTGAACAAAACTGGCAGGTGTGGAAACACTCCGAAGTATACTCCAGTGAGTTCACTGTAGAATGCAACACTTTTGGTGCAAGAAGACGTAGGAGAAAAAGAGAGAACCGCATCTCTAGCTGGAATCCTTCCATGTTGCAATCTCCCTGGACAGAAGATGTGTCACTGTGCCAAAATTCAGGCCTCTCGTGTGCTTCTGGATGCAAGCACATCTCACACCACCCTCCCAATTCCAGCAGCAGACACTTGATTATGTTAAAATATGGCGGCAATTTATCTTTGTTGATGTGCTTTGCTGGGTAGTTAAATATTATTTAGCTGAAGTCACTTCCCAAGAAAATGGCTCTCCACAGGGGACTGGAAAGTGGGGAAGTAAGAATAGGCATAGAAGCTGTGCACCGTTCCCTGCATGCGAATCGCTGAAAGCAGTTGGTTATGGAATTTTAATGATTAGATTATAACCTCTATTTCCAGAAAGAAGTATAGTTATTACAGTCTGGAGTATGTAGCACTTATTTCGTCTTCTTTCTTTTTTTACACCTTCTGGTAATTGCATCTGAGTTTGCGTAAAACAATAATACGTTTCAGGCTGATTCCCTGTGCGTCATGGATAACTGGGAGGGCAAAAAGTCTCAGTCTTCAAAAGCAGCTTTAGGATTTGAGAAAGGAAAGAAGACAGAAAATTATGTCCACTGGGCAGGTGAGTTTGTAATCCTTAAATGGAGATTTGCTTGCTTCTCTCTCTCTCTCTCTCTCCCTCATAGGCTATCAGATTATTAATGGATTGAAAAAGAAGGCATGGTTTCAAATACAGCTAAAATCAGCCACCAGATCAGTCCAACATCAGGCAACTTGGAAGTTCAGTGAAGAAGAAGAAGAAGAAGAAGAAGAAGAAGAAGAAGAAGAAGAAGAAGAAGAAGAAGAAGAAGAAGAAGAAGAAGAAGAGGAGGAGGAGGAGTTTGGATTTATATCCCCCTTTCTCTCCTGCAGGAGACTCAAAGGGGCTTACAATTTCCTTGCCCTTCCCTCCTCACAACAAACACCCTGTGAGGTAGGTGGGGCTGAGAGAGCTCTGAGAAGCTGTGACTAGCCCAAGGTCACCCAGCTGGCATGTGTGGGAGTGTACAGGCTAATCTGAATTCCCCAGATAAGCCTCCACAACTCTAGTGGCAGAGCTGGGAATCAAACCCGGTTCCTCCAGATTAGATACACGAGCTCTTAACCTCCTACGCCACTGCTACTTAACCTCCTATGCCACTGCTCTTAACCTCCTACGCCAATTTTTTAACAAAAAAAAATGGATAGTGCAATTTTTATTTACAAGAGCTTTGGAACTTCGTAAAGGAAGGAGAAAATTATTGTGTGGAACTACATGCAACTGGCAGTCCAGAACAATATTGTCTGGGAGTGGGGGTGGCCTCCACCCCCTCCCCGGACTTGCTCCCCAGCCCACGGCCGGCGGGCGCTTCCCTCGCGACTCGGGGCACCGCGACACGAGGCGAGGCCCATCGCAGCGTTGCCGAGGGACCAGAGTGCCCTGCAGCACGAGGGGAGTCCCGTCGCCGTGCCAACGGGAGACCGGAGCGGCAGGAACTGAGAGGGGAGGAGAAGGCAGCAGTCCAGAGGCTAGCAGGGGGGCTTCCCTACTCTCTCTCCCTAGCTTTCTGCAGACACTGGGCCAGCTGTGGGCAGCCTAAACAACCTGTGGCTAAAGCAGCTGTCCCACTTAGTCCACATCCCAGAGAACGGGAGTGAGGCCGGAAGTTCCAGCATCCGGGCAGGGGAAGGTGGGTTGGCAACAGGGGCCCCGACGGGGACCCCGCCTGGGGCACAGGACAGATATGTTGGACTGTGTCCAAAGAGCTTGGAGAATATATAGATGTTCTTTCCTGCAGTTGGGCCCTCCGATATCTTCCAGTCCCTTGAGGGAAGAACATTACATATAGCCAACATAAAGATTCTGTGATGTGAGGGGTATGTAAGTTATGGAAATAATGAGCCACTCTTCCATATGAGGTTGATAGTTTTTATACAGCAGGAGAGCAAGGGGGTGGTTGAGCAGGAAACAAAACTGTTTAGGTGGGCCCCCCACATACACAAAGGCAATTTTGCTCAACCAGTGGCTTATGTTGTGCTTTTAACAGCAGCTAGCTGTTCAGACACCGGTGTATGTGGCACTCTGGATAACAGGTACAATTATCATGGGTGCTGATTGTCTCATGTGGGAAGACCAAGCAAAGAAATCAAGGCCCATTTATTGCCATTTTTTCTGCTGTCTGATTATTCCTTGATGCCTGAAATACAGAGAAATGCATAAACGATTTGCAGGAAGTTGACTGTGTGGGAGCCCAGACATAGAGACTGACTGTTCAGACTGACTGATGTACAGTTTTCTTTCTAATTCCCCACAGTTCCCTAGTTCTTAGCAACAGAGGTACTGGAGTCATCATGCCTGAATCGAGCACTAAGCATGAAAAGTGCTCTTAACTTATAATATTAACTAGGAGATGGACCAAAAGGCACATGATAAAGCAACCCTTAAAGCTGTCACTCTCGAACGTGGAAATAACAGAGACCGTAGGAAAGTCCTAAAGCCATTTATTTCTGCAACGCGCAGAGTAACAAAAGAAAGCTGAATCTAAACTCTCCAGCTTAGATCCAGAGATTATATCCTTCAAACCCCCCCCCCCCATTTGTCCCACACCAAATGCGCTTTACAAATTCCACACATTTGCACTACAGAGCTTCAAAGAACCTGGGAACCGTTCGCACCTTCTTGTAGGGGAGCTGGCGCCAGGGAATTGCCAGGAAGGGAAGAGGGAAACAGAAAAGCAGTTACAGGGAAACATTTGCAATTCTTACACAGCAATTCTTACACATCTGGGCACTGACAGGCCTGGGCCTGACAAAAGGAACCCTTTTAAAGCAACCTATTTGTCCCAACTGCCTGCATACCACCTTAAGTTCAGGATCTGAATATTATAAATGATGCTCCATTTACTTTTCTGGGTTTTGCCGTATTTTTGTTCTAGATGCAGAGGCCAATTTGCTGGTGGTCCCTGGCCCCACAATGATGCGGCTGGCCTCTATCTGGACCAGGGCCTTTACGGCCCTGACCCCCGCCTGGTGGAACTCTCCTCCTCCAGCGGTCCAGGCCCTGTGGGATCTTGGTGAGTTCCGCAGGGCCTGTAAGACCGAGTTGTTCCACCAGACTTTTGGGGAGGCTGGCCGCTGAGTCGTGCCGCCGCCCCTTGGTGGTCCCTTGGTGATCTCTATAACATCTGCCGGGCCACCATCCCCCCTCCTGGGTGTGTTTTAGTTGTTGGACGCCATATATTATATATCTTGCGTATTAGAATGCTTTATGCTGTATGTTTTAGCAGGTTTTAGTTATTAATTTAATAGAGTCTATATGTATCTTATTTATTTTTCTATTTTGTTTATGTTTTAAATTGTGCTCTATCTGTTATTAAAAATGTTGTACACCAGCCAGAGCCCTCTTGGGAGAGGGCGGTATATAAAACCAATTAATGATGATGATGATGATGATGATGATGATGATGATGATGATGATGATGATGATGATGATGATGATGATGATGATGATGATGATGATGATGATGGCACAAACCAGCTGAGGTCATCCCAGTGGTAATCGGCACGCTGGGCACCATCCCAAAAACACTAGGGCAGCACCTGAAACATCTTCGAATTGACAAAATTAACATCTGTCAAATTCAGAAGGCAGCCCTGCTGGGATCCGCACGAATACTACGTCGATACATTACAACTTCCTAGGCCTCTGGATGAGGCTCGAATTGTAATGAAGGCCAACAACCAGCTAAAGATCTGGCAGCTATGAAATCAACAACAACAACAACAACAACGATGACAACAACAACAACAACAACAAATAACAAATAAATAACGATGACAACAAATAACAAATAAATAACAACAACAACAACAACAACAACAAACAACAACAACAACAACAACAACAACAACAACAACAACAACAACAACAACACATTTATAATGCAGGCTACAATTGGCCCTTAACATATTCTGATGATTTTATAGATAAAATTCTATATTGTTATCATTTTATATTTAGTGGCCATTTGCCCGATCTTCCAGCACCTTAATTTCCTTCTGATTCACAGGGCTACGTTGAACCGGAGAGGCGGCCTACGAATCTTGCAAATTAAAAAAAGAAAGAAAGAAAGCCCTGTAAGTCAGAAGGAAATGAAGGTCCATCACCATAACTACTGCGCAGCTGGAAAACTGTTCGACGTGCTGCTCATATACTGTGGAAGTGGGGCAAGAATATCTTGAGGCTCAGCTCCTAAGTAATTACAGTTGTCGAAAATTGTACATTCGCTTGCCGAACATCATTGCAATGAGGTTCTCCTTATCTACAGCACCAACTGTACAAACTGGAGGAGAAGTCGATCTATGGCTACCAATCATCCTCCTTGACCTGAGATTGCAGATCAGGTGCTCGGGAGCGGACCAGGTGCTGGCCTTAGCAGACCAGGTGCTTGGGAGCAGCGGCAGCAGCAGAAGGCCATTGCTTTCACTTCTTGCAGGTGAGCTCCCAAAGGCACCTGGTGGGCCACAGCGAGTATCAGAGTGCTGGACTAGATGGGCTCTGGTCTGATCCAGCAGGCTTGTTCTTATGTTCTTAACTGCACTGAATACATGTGTTGGGAAATGCTGTATATAAATACTCCAAATAAGCCAAACAAACATAAATGGGTCTCCCTATTCATGAAGATCTTCACTCTGCATTCTGTGATTGGATCGGAGCGAGTCCAGGACAAGGGCATCTCTGTATTATTGTTTATTCTGCAGAATTCCTTCCCTTGAGATATTTGGCTTGAGATATTTCCCTCTCTTCTCTGCATCTCCCAGCAAGTTGGGCCATTTCTGCTGAGCAAGCGAAGGCACTTTGTTTGATGGTTTCCTCCACGTTCATTGTGTTTTATTGCTGTGATTATCCACAGCTCTCTTATTGTGTCATGTCAGGATTTTAGATGGCTTCTCCGTTGCCTTTCAATGCTTTCTGACCTGGAGAGGATACCAATATGTTTGAGAAGTCAGCCAGTCTTCACATGACATTTCATGTAATTTATTGGTCATCTGGGTTTGTTATTAGGGGGTTTCTTTAGCACAACCGTGGGTTTTTATTTCATTTCATGACATTGTTGTACAACAATCCATCCCAATGAAGAGTTCTGGGGAACTGGAAAGCGTGCGCTCACCATTTTATTATTATCTGAGTTTGTCCTAATAAAATGATACTTACTCCCCCTGTTTTCTCTCGTGGATCAAAGCTGCTACAGTTTTGCCTGTTTGGGGAAATGCTACATTTATGGAGCAACCCTAAACACAGCTGCTTACCTCTTATTCCACTAAAATGAACCGTATTAGAAGGGTATCACTCAGTGGTGGGATCCAAAAATTTTAGTAACAAGTTCCCATGGTGGTGGGATTCAAACAGTGGTGTAGCGCCAATGGGGCTGGATGGGGCATGGCGGGGGCGTGGCCAGGCATTCGGGGGCGTGGCATTCCTGGGTGGGGCTGTGGCAAGGACGCAGGACATGCGCACCTCAGGTGCAGTTCCTTTTCACCTTGCCTCTAGATTCAAGGAAACCAAAAACTGTTTACAATTGTTCAATAATACCTTTACCTAATCTTTACCTAATACTTTCCCAACCTTTGTACCAATGAACAAATCTCTCAAAGGTAGGTTGAATGGCACTTGCTAACCTTTCTGAAATCACTTTGGTGAGAACCTCAGAAACTGTTTAATCTTGCAATCTATAGATAGGATAAGGGGCAAGAAATGATATGTATGTATTTCTGTTTCTGATGTTATTTGCATATGCAACTATAGTTTGCATCATAGTGATTCTTTAATATTTACTCATTTCAAGCATGCATAAATACTGTGATGGTCTGTGGCTGACAATAAATCATTACTACTACTACTACTAATTTCAAGAATTAGATTTATTTTAAATAAAAATCTTAACAGAGAAACACAAGTGATCCTTGGCTGGGACACAAGATTTCACTTAACATTTGGGAATAAATCAACCTTGGACTTCTCATCAGTGAGAAGGCTACTACCTAG
The DNA here is from genome assembly GCF_021028975.2 of Sphaerodactylus townsendi. Taxonomy (NCBI): domain Eukaryota; kingdom Metazoa; phylum Chordata; class Lepidosauria; order Squamata; family Sphaerodactylidae; genus Sphaerodactylus; species Sphaerodactylus townsendi. Next base: position 68,251,070 of record NC_059433.1, read on the forward strand.
ACTGGACCCTGAAGAGAATAGCCATCTCAATATAGCCCGATGATTTAATGGTTAATGCATTAAACATTAATAAAAATCTGAAATAATGCCTGATAAAACTGCACAACTGTTACTTGAGGTACTTCCATATTGCTTCCTGATGGGGGTCCTCCCTTGCAGGTCTCTTTGCTTTTATCCGAGCATCATTGGCTGTATTATGTTCCCTTAGCCATCTTTTCACTGAAGGAGTAGGATCCCATTCCTTCAGAGGTAACCCAAGTAGACTAACAGTCATTGTGTTAGAGATATTGGAAACAGTTAGCCTACTTCTCTTTTCTGAACATATAATGTTCATCTCTTTGAAAAACCTCTTTCCGCCTCTGCTGAACTTATAGCAATTGTTCTGACAATATTTTTCGCTCTTTGAACACTGTCAGGAGTTGCATAATTCCGGGAATCTTTTAACACATTTTCCACAAAATCACGATAATCATTAATATCAATTTGGTGATTAAATATGCCATTAAATGTCAGCAATTGTTCTTCAGCTGCTTTCCATGGAACTACAACTTCTTCAATGTTCCAGTAATCTGGCTCCAGAAAATGCAGAAATTGTAATTTATCCCTATCTTGAAATTGGCTGCAACCTGCTTTTAAATGTTCACAATCCATTAGTCTTTTTTTCCAAATTTTTTACAATGTTTTCTAACAGCTTTTCCCGAGGAAGTCCAACAAATCGACGATTTTCCACAAATTTAATATTTCTGAAGGTGTCTGAAGTAGTTAATTCATGAACCTTTTTCTCATATGAACCCTTTTCCTTTTCAAGCACTTGGAATGCTTTAATAGATCTTTTCACAAGTTTCTCAGCCCTTATGATGTGTACATCTCTTGCTTGCAGTGCATTTGAAAGAACAGAAATTTCATTTAAAACGTCAATCATCAAGGCCAAATCAGTTATAAAATGCATATTTTCAAGACGGGCAGCCATGCCTGAGTACTTCTTATTTGAAGAAAAATATTGATGTAATGCTGGATAAGCGCGCCACACAGCTACAGTTGACCGTAAACTACAGGCAGCCCATCTTGGTCCCAAAACTCTACCAATCTTTATAATTTCAATTCCAAGTTCCTCAGATATTTCGGTGAGTTCAATTTGGCTCTTATTGGATTGATGAAAAATAGTATATATCTTATCAATAAATATTTTGAAATGATTCACTTGCTTAATTTCCTTTATCGAGTCATCTAGAACAAGCTGGAGGCGATGGTTTAAACAGTGCCATATTATTATGTTTGGAAACTCTTTGGAAAGCCTAGTGCTCACTCCAGATTTTCTCCCAAGCATGACGCTGGCACCATCAGAGCAAAATCCTATTAAATTTTGTTCTAGGTACTTCTTGTTAAACCCAACACCACTTAAACTTTCCAAAACAGAAGAACATATTGTCTCTGCATCTTGGCTTTTCAATTCAGCTAGGTCAACAAAAATTGTGGGTGACAGAACTGAATTTTCTACTTTCACGAAAAGTATAATAACTGGTAGGCAACCAGTGCCCCAAATATGAAAGAGGAAGGTGAATTTAATTTTAAAGAAAGGGAATGAATGACCTTCGACATTAACATTTGTCATTGGTATACACACATAAACGTTTCGCCTGAGACAGTGTGTAACAGACTTCCCTCTGTGATACACCTCTGAGGATGCCAGCCACAGATGCAGGTGAAAAGTTAGGAACAAGATCCACCAGACCATGGCCACACAGCCTGGAAAACCCACCAGAACCAATATATGTACTTTATAACACAGTTCCTAGCGATAGGTAGTAAAGATCCCTGTGCAAGCACTGCAGAATTACTTAAATCCTGAAACTGCCAAACTTGCTTAACACTGAATTGGCAATGGCATCCATCATTATTACTGTCACTTCAAATTTAAATGGGCAGCAACTTAAATGCCACCCCACAGAGCCACAGCACATCTTACAGAAAAGACAAGAACTCATTTATTTCACTTTTGTCTCTTAACCTTCAAAATATGCACATTTTAACCATAGCTAACCAGAATATCACAGTATTCAACTATTTGCCAAGAACATCTTTCAACCTTTGAAGAAATAATGCTTAATCTATTCAATACAACATTACAACTCCCACCTCCGGAGTCTTTAAAATGATTTGCAGCGGGGTATGCCTCCAAGCCACTGCACAAGATCTACACCAGCCCAGGCAGTTCTGTTTTAGACAATTGTACTTGTGTAGCTGTACCTCCAGGCTGGCCCTACAGCAGAATATCTTACATCATGGCATGTTTATATGTATACATGCAATATATGATCAGAAAAGAGGCACTCCAAAAGAAAAAGGGAGCAATTTTCAAGATTTAAATGAGACAACTCTTGAACGTAGCTTGAAGTTAACTAATGCCACAGCATTCCCTGTTACTTACAGGTATGAAAGTAGGAGAAAACGAACAGGGCGAAATGTGATACCCTTGAAATGTGGTGCTGGAGGAGTTCCACGGATACTATGAACCACCAAAAATAAGTGACTTCTAGATCAAATGACGTCTGACTCTCCCTAGAAGCAAAAATGAGAATAGTGTACTCTGGTCACATAACAGTATGAGAAAACCAGAAACCATGTAAAATAATGAGGTAGTAAATTATATGAGAGACTTAGACCCCACATAGCTGCTGCCTGTCAGAGTAGTTAATGTCATAATGATATCCTACAAGTTTCCAAGGTTCAAGCAGTCAACCCCTTTGCAAACGGGAAAACCATAATGGTCTGTCAGTACAGGTGCATGAGTGTATTGACCCTGAAATGTTATTGCACATTCTTGTTATATATATGTATATATTTTACAAGGACCAAATAGAGACAGCGGTACATTTAGAGTGATACAGTGGAACCTCGGTTTTCGTTGGTAATCTGTCCGAAAAGAATCGATGAAAACCAAAACCGATGAAAACCAAAGGCAATGAAAACCGAGATTCCACTGTACTTCATAATTTAATTTGTACCATCCTTTCCTAGAGAGGGCTTTCAAAGTGCTAACATGCATTATAAAGTGCAAAAAAGTGCAGGTGTTTGAGTAGCACACACAATAACTCATAAGCATACTTAAAAAGCATTAAACCACTGTATATAAAGTTCACCAGGAACTTTTCACACTCTAATGCTGAAAGAAACATATGGGAAGCTGAGCTCTCAGGAACATGCAGAATAAACAAAAAAAAGAACACTTGTGTGCTACACCTCATCTCTCATCTGATAAGTCCAGAATTCGCCATGGCTGCCAGAACAGCCACATCCAAATGCTTTTTTAAAGCTTTGACTCTCTTCCTAATAATTTCTGATGTGAAGAGATCAAGCAATTTAGAGAAGAATCACTGGCACAAGTTGTAGTAGATCCCAACACTCCGATATCAAAATCTCCTGATATGAATTTTACATATTCAGAAATTTTTAATGCTGTGTTAATTCGTACATCAAAATTGTATTTCACTACAGTAAAAAAAATGGATTTCCCAGCAGTCTTGGAATGAAGTTCCCTGTTTGTCTATCAAGGCAGACGCAAATAACTTTTGGGCAACTGAATTCTAACTTGGAAGCATGCGAAGAAGAAGAAAGAGTTTGGATTTATATCCCCCCTTTCTCTCCTGTAGGAGACTCAAAGAGACTGGACAATCTCTTTTCCCTTCCCCTCACAACAAACACACTGTGAGGTGGGTGGGGCTGAGAGAGCTCCAGAAGCTGTGACTAGCCCAAGCGTCTACCCAGCTGGTGTGTGTGGGAGTTGCACAGGCTAATCTGAATTCCCCAGATAAGCCTCCAGCAACTCAGCGGCAGAGCTGGGAATCAAACCCAGTTCCTCTCCAGATCCCAGCGGCACCTGCTCTTAGCCATTTCGCATACCCTAGTGCAGCCTTTGTCAAATGCAAAGACCGCAGCATAACAGACATCCCTTATTTCTTCCAGAACTGGTGGACTCCACTTCGAAATCCACAGATCACACAGAATTCCTCTTTAAGAGTATTAACACACTCTGTGGCCCTTTCCCCACTCAACTTTGCCCAAGGGTTGCTGCGGGCAATTCCTCGTAAGGCGCGCTAAGAATTCCTGAGTAGCGCGCCTTGGCTTCCCCATGCACCCGCGCTAAAATCCGCGTACTCGCTAAAAGTGCGCCAAGCTTCAGTAAAGGCTTCAGGAATTGTTATTCCGCAGCATACGAGGGGGCTGGAGAGAGGCCCCATGCGCTAGGCGGCTATGCGTCTTCACCGCTCCTGAAGTGGGGAAGGGTAGAGCTGGACCCCGCTTACTTGAGAGAGTAGCCAGAGAGGCTTACAGGAAAGTGGGGAAAGGGCCATATATACTTAACAGCATTAAACCACTGTAAAGTTCACCAGAACTTTTCACACTCATGCTTCTTGAAACATATGGAAGCTGAGGCTCTCTCAGGAATATGTCTAGAATAAACAAAAAAAAAGCAAACACTTGTGTGCTACACACTCATCGTCCTGATGTTCAGGAATTCATGGCCGCAGAACAGCCACATCCAAATGCTTTAGCTTTGACCCTTCCTAATAATTTCTGCAGGAAGAGATCACATTAGAGAAGAAAAAGATCAACTGGCAACAAGTTGGTAGAGAAGTCCATTAACCTGATATCAAAATCTCCTTGATATGAATCTTTACATATTCAGGAAATTTTTTTAATGCTTGTAATTGTATTATCATCAAAAATTGTATTTCACTTACAAGGTAAAAAAAATCGGTTCAAACGCAGTCTTGGAATGAAGTTCCCTGTTGAATCACAGACGAAACAACTTTTTGGGCACTGAATTCCCTTGGAACTGGGAAGTATGAACATTTCCATACCCTAGTGCAGCCTTTGTCAAATGCAAGACCGTAACAGACATCCTTATTTCAGAACTGGTGAACTCCACTGAGGTCCACAGATCACACAGAATTCCTCTGAACCCTACAGAAAATTACCACACCAACAGTGCAATCCAGAACAGAGTTGCTCCAGTCTAAGCTCCTGGTGCAGCTTCAGAATAGAAGTAACAAAAACCACCTTTGGTAGTTTGCCCTCAGTCCTCCGTCGCCCTTTGCCAGATTGAGATCTCCGCGAAAGCCTTGCAGAGAAGGGGCTTGCAGGGTCATACTGCCGTGGTGAGCGCCTGGAGCTCCAGTGCCCACCGGAATTCCTCTCTCTCCACCTCTTCATGTTTCTTCCCCACTCACCGCCTCGCAGCTTTTCGCCCACGGTTGCCGCTCCTCTGCCGCTGCTGCCCTGGTGCGTGCAGTATTAGAGCGCTTAGTTTCACGCGGGAATGGAAGTGACGCGGCGGTATAGGCAAAGCACCGCTGATCTGCGGTGCGCTGGAGCTGCTTTGACTGGGCATCGGCCTCGGGCACCTGGAGAGCGTTTCGCCAGAAGCGCTGCCATGGTGGCTGGTAGCAGGCAAAAGCACGCACCTCAAATGGCAGAGTGCTCTGGATGGCTCCGGCCTCCTGGAGTTTTGCATCGGAAGCTGGCAGTCATACTGCCGAGGGATGGGAAGCACAGCGCCTGCAAGTCTCTTTTTGCGAAGCAGACCTGATTAGTAATCCCCTCTCGGCGTTTTGTGGACCTGATAAGTAACCCCTCCTCGGGAGCCAGTGAGAACCGGCTCTCGGCATTTTGCGGACCCGATTAGTAACCCCCTCTCGGCACACAAAATTTTTTAGTAACCCCCCCCTCGCGAACCGGTGAGAACCGGCTGCATCCCACCTCTGGTATCACTTTACTGGGGATTGCATAACTTTTCAGAACTATTGGGCAGGTGAAAGAACTCACTAGTAGAATTTTGTACCCGGAGCCCCAAAATAAGGACATTAGTCACCAACATGCAGGTCAAACAATTTATTGACCATACCTCATTAGCAATGGCCAATGCACCTCTGCTTCTAACTTTCCATGGAAGACCCTTCCTGGAGTTCCCAAAAGTTGGTTGCAACTTGATGGCACATACGCACATACATGCACATGTAACCTCTATCTGTGGATTCTGTGGGGCAGAACTTGGAATGAGTTTGCAACAACAAATTTTAAAAACAAAATGGTTTCCTTTCTTAACATATAACATCAACAGTTAACATCACACTTCAAGGTCCTGTTCAGGTTGCATTTTCAAGTCCTTATATTTACAGTCTACTGATACTGCCAAGTCCAATTCTTCTTTGCAAGTGGGTTGGCTCCTGAAGACTCCAAGGGCTTGATGAATAGGATTCAACATGATGAAGGTTTCCAGGAGAACTCTCACCCATTACAAACATAAAAAAACCCTGAAACAATAAACTCCAACAATAAACTTCCCACTAGATCCCAACAACATTGCAGTTACCTTAACAAGGTGTTAAGGGCTTAAACAAAACAAGGTCCGAGTCTGGTAGCCTTGTCTCCTCCAAACTACATGAGCTCTGCAGCCTTCTGCTGCTTTGAGTCTCCACCCCTTTCTGGGTCAACCCATTCTGAGCATGGGGGTTACACATACATGTGCAGATTTGTCCTAGGTACCCCTTTTGAAATGATTTATCCTAGATACCCTTCCCCAAATGAAGAGACAAGATACCAGGATGGGTGACGTGGACTCTCATCTGGAGATGGGGTTTGATTCCCCACTCCTCTACATGGCAGACTCTAATCTGATGAACTGGGTTTATTTCCCCACTCCTACATATAAAGCTGTTGGGTGACCTTGGCCTAGTCATAGTTCTCTCCGAACTGTCTCAGCCCCACTTACCTCATAAGGTGCCTATTGCAGGACGGGAGGGCAATATTAAGACACTTTGAGATGCCTTAAAGGTTGAGAAAAATGGGGTATACAAATCAACCCTCCTCCTACTTCTTTCTCTTGATGGCTTATCTAAATAAACCAATTTATTTAAATGGCTAAATATCATAATTTATTATATGCTAACATAAGAAGAAGAGAAGAGTTTGGATTTATATCCCCCCTTTCTCTCCTGTAGGAGACTCAAAGGGGCTTACAATCTCCTTGCCCTTCCCCCCTCACAACAAACACCCTGTGAGGTAGGTGGGGCTGAGAGAGCTCCGAGAAGCTGTGACTAGCCCAAGGTCACCCAGCTGGCGTGTGTGGGAGTGAACAGGCTAATCTGAATTCCCCAGATAAGCCTCCACAGCTCAAGCGGCAGAGCTGGGAATCAAACTTAGTTCCTCCAGATCAGTGCACCTGCTCTTAGCCACTGCTTTTAGCCACTACGCCACTGCTGCTCCATGCCAAAGGCTGCCTTTCTTCAGCAGATCCAACTGCTACTATTGAACAAACTGCTAGATTCTTGTGTGTTGTCATCACCGAACGTTCCCAAATGCTTAGCAGACTCAATCCCAATTCAGTGGCTTAATATTCCAGCTCTCCTAATGCTGGTTTTTTTTTAATTTTTTTACCAGCCAATTTTAATTTCCATTGCATAATTTATATATATGCCATTAAAGGTTTCATCATCATCCCACATATCATGTACCAAGAAATGCCAAGTTTCATTGCTCTCCTCTAATGCACCGTAAGCTTTTACCAGGTTTAGATGAAGATTCTCAGCACCAAGAGATCTCCATTACAACACAACCCATTGCTGGATGTGATGGGTTATTCGGGAGATGACTTTCCACTGTATTCAATGCTTCAGGGTGCTTGCTGATTCTTCCTAACTACTGTGAATAACATGCTCCTTTTCTGTCATTCTAGTTGTGGCCCTAACCAGTTAAAGACCTGTTTACAGTGATTCGTTGAAGACAATGTGGAGCAGGTGGGAAAACATCAGTTGGGGACCCTAAAAATTCTCGCTTGGCCTCAAAGAGACTAACTAATCCCACAATATCCCACGCACAGGTAAGAGGGTAGCAGCACACAGCAAATGCTTGTATAGGAGGAATGGATGCTGACAAAGATTTCCCATAAACAATAATGGAGGCATTTAAGTTTTAAAAGCTTCCACTGAGGCAGGAGGAGGAGGAGGAGGAGGAGGAGGAGGAGGAGGAGGAGGAGGAGGAGGAGGAGGAGGAGGAGGAGGAGGAGGAGGAGGAGGAGAAGAAGAAGAAGAAGAAGAAGAAGAAGAAGAAGAAGAAGAAGAAGAAGAAGAAGAAGAAGAAGAAGAAGAAGAAGAAGAAGAAGAAGAAGAAGAAGAAGAAGGAAACACTTCTTCACACAACATGTGATTGGTGTTTGGAATATGCTGCCACAGGAGGTGGTTATGGCCACTAACCTGGATAGCTTTAAAAAGGGCTTGGACAGATTTATGGAGGAGAAGCCGATCTATGGCTACCAATCTTGATCCTCCTTGATCTCAGATGGCAAATGCCTTAGCAGACAAGGTGCTCAGGAGCAGCAGCAGCAGCAGAAGGCCATTGCTTTCACATCCTGCATGTGAGCTCCCAAAGGCACCTGGTGGGCCACTGCAAGTAGCAGAATGCTGGACTAGATGGACTCTGGTCTGATCCAGCAGGCTAGTTCTTATGTTCTTATGTTTAAGAAGAAGAAGAAGAAGAAGTGGGGGAGGAGGAGGAGGAGTTGTTTGGATTTATACCCCACCCCTCTCTCCTCTAAGGCGACTCAACATGGCTTACAAACTCCTTTCCCTTCCTCTCTCCCATGCCATGGGGAATCTTTGCGGAGTTCTTGTGAGGAAAGTGATTGTAGAAACACCAGATTTGCAGCACAACTGCTGGTGACTCTATTTGCAGGGCCCTCCAAGTTGGATAAAGACTAGCTCGGGGTCCAGTGTTATTGGCTCCCATTTTCTCCTGCCATTTGGGGGCCAATAAACCACCATCACCGTTTTTGACCTCACTTGCATAACGTTATCTGCGACAGGTTTAAATGTGCCTCTTCTTGTACATTAATTTCCTTCTTCCTTGTGGATCCATGTGAATAGTCTCAACTTGTTAACTGTTTGGGATGCTGCTCTTCAACACCCATGATGTAGGTTTTTCATCATAAGTGGAAGATCAAAGGCATTAGTATCATCCCGGCCAAAAATAGCCCATTTGTGAATTAATCTGTGAAAATCCATATGCAAAACAGACATGTCCGTATCTGTTTTGCATAAAAGGGATTAAAGCCGGATCACTCCTGAGCAACTCTGTTCTGCCCCGTTTTTTTTTTTGTTTTCTTTTTAGTAAAACAAACAAACAATCAAAACCAGAATCGCCCTTAAAAGCTTATGGAAATGAGTCCCTTTTATGTCATTTTTAAACCGAGAAACCTGTTTCTTTTGAAGGAAATAAAACTGAGAAAGAATAAAATTAGCAGCAATTTTCTTTCATGTCAGATCATTTTCTTACAAGCCACTGATGATTACAGAATTTATACTGCTGCCAATTTTAATTCCTAATTATTCCCCCTAAAAAAAGCTTTATTCCTAATAGCCTATTTCAAGATTTAACTCTTCTGGTTTTTATAGTATCAAGAAAATAATCTGGAATAAAATTAATTATAAAACAAAATGGGGCAGAGATCGGGGAGGATCAATTGTGGGATTGGACTAGCTTCAGAAAACAAGATAATTATAATGTGCAGTCTATATTATGATGCATGATGGTATGGGGTGGGACTAATAGTTGCTGGAGTTTCTCACAATACTAGAACCAGGGGGCATCCATTGAAAATGCTGGGGGGAAGAATTAGGACTAATAAAAGGAAACACTTCTTCACGCAACGTGTGATTGGCGTTTGGAATAGGCTGCCACAGGAGGTGGTGATGGCCACTCACCTGGATAGCTTTAAAAGGAGCTTGGACAGATTTATGGAGGAGAAGTCGATCTCTGGCTACCAATCTTGATCCTTCCTGATCTGAGGTTGCAAATGCCTTAGCTGACCAGGTGCTCGCGAGCAGCAGCAGCAGAAGGCCCTTGCTTTCACATCCTACCTGTGAGCTCCCAAAGGCACCTGGTGGGCCACTGCGAGTAGCAGAGAGCTGGACTAGATGGACTCTGGTCTGATCCAGCTGGCTTGTTCTTATGTTCTTACGTTCTAATTGTCTAAGTTGTCCTAATGTCACAGAGAGACAGGACAGGGAAGTGATTCTGGCTCTCACTGTCTAAATGTCATGGATCTCTGATATCCACTGGTGAGCTGCAGGTGCAGTAGTTAAGAGTAGTGAAATGGATCCATTGCTACACCTAAAGCTTACTGGATGGCCCTGGACTAGTCACAGTCCTCTCAGAACTCTCTCAGCCCTGTCTACCTCACAAGGTGTCTGTTGTAAGAAGAGGAAGGGAAGGAGTTTGTAAGCCGTTTTGAGACTCCTGACACTTGATAAAAAGCAGGCCCCAGGTCACCCTGTGGGCGGAGTGGGGGTTTGAACTTGATGTCCAGAATCAGATAGCCAGCAATGGCAGCAAACGAAAGACTTGTTCAGTGGATGCCGTCCAAGGTCACAAACTGATAGGTCCAGGTGTCAAAGCAGAAGAGGGCAAATCCAAAAGGCGCAGTCGACAGCTAGGTTCACAGAGAGTCCAAAGTGCAGCACAGAAATGAAGGCAGGCACATAAGAGGTGGTGATGCATCGCTCCCATGTGAGCCTCCCTTTGCTGGCTGTTTAAATAGGAAAATATCTCATTGGGACAGATAAGTCCCAGCACTCCAAGCCATATATAAATTCACCCAGCAGTCTTACTCTTCTCCACCTCTCCCAGAATTCCCTTCATAAATGCCTCCTCCTTTGTTCCGAAAGTTCCAGTGACCCTAAAGATAAGGCTGATGCTTGCTGGGTTTCAGGCACAGCTTGAGTTTCTGAGTCGGAGGGCTGGGGGCATGGTGCAATGGCTCCTGCCCAGACTGCTTGTGAGTGCCCACTCTGCCAGCCACCCCATCTTGGCCTCACAGGAACTCAGGTACCCATCTGGCAGAAACAGAATGTGACTCAGACTTCTCTTCATAAGCTTTTTAATTCTGTGATGTAGTTAACAGCACTCCTGCAAACTTGAGCCCCTGAACTACACCAGCCTCTTCCTTCTTGCTCTGCCTCCCTTTTATCCCTCTCAGGAGGTGCCCTCCCTCCTGGGAGCTCTCTGCTCCAGCTTCCTAGTGGCTGATGAGCTGTCTGTCTTGTCCTGCTGGTCTGAGTATGATTCTTGAGCCTGGCTCTCCTCCTTTATTGTAGCCTGGCTGGGGATGCGCTGGCCCCACTCCACACTCTAAGCCTACTGAACACTAGTAATTGCAGCTTGGCCAGGACTGTGCTGTCTCCACACTATTCCCTGGAATTGCTGTGGCTTGCTCTTGTTGCTCCAGCTCTCCTGCCATCTCTCTGCTCTTTCTTCTTGCTGCTGGCTTCCTGGAGGTCCCTGATCCTTGTGGTATACCCAGGAATAGGGGATTTCAGTTGTGGGGTGATCCGGGGTCCCTGGATGGGCATTTGGGACAAGGAGGGGTGTAGAACAGGCAGCCTGCTGCTGGGAGGTAGCCCCATCCCTGGACAATGCTCCTCTTCTGCCTGTGAATGCTCCTCTGGCATCAGCTGGTGGCCTTCTAGTTCCACCTCACTTGAGGAGATATCAGCAAGCAGACCCAAAATACTGGGTTTCGCAGATCCTAATCCCGTGATGGCGAACCTATGGCACTCCAGATGTTCATGGACAACAATTCCCCTCAGCCATTGGCCATGCTGGCAGGGGCCAATGGGAATTGTAGTCCATGAACATCTGGAGTGCCATAGGTTCGCCACCACTGTCCTAATCTGATCCCGTAACCACTGCACCACACGATTTAGCACTTCGGAATCATGAGAGGAAGCCAGCCAGGAAGTTGGTCTCCACTGTGATCAGGATTCTATTGCCAGACTTTCTGCATTGTCATAAATATGGACGACAACGAGGCCATTTTTTAAGCTCGGTGCCTTTGGGGTGGATTTTTAAAAGCCCGCTCTTGACGGGAGGCATTTATAAAGTTTTTGACAATATCTAGGGAGAGATGATTTGCAAGTCATTTTCTTCCCTCTCTGGTATTGCCCTTCAGAAGTGTCCGATTTGTTCTTGATTTATTACCACAGGCCTCTTAATCAGACACTACACAACAATCAGTGATAACAATATTGATGTTTCTCTCTTTCTTTGCTTTCTAATTTTTTGTTGTTGTTCCCTTCCCCTTCGCTCTTGCCATTTCAGGTTCCATAAATCTGACAATTAGAGACACCACTTTCCCATCAATGCCAACCCTAATGACAAATGAGGCAACATGTTTTGAGCTTCTATCATTTTACTGCCTTCATTAAATTCGAGAGGAGCAAAAGACGCTTTTTTCCCAACTGTTCTGACTCATGTTTCCTTTCCCAGTGTTATTCCCAGCACAAATGCAGCTTCTATTGAACAGCCTGGCTCTGATATCATTGTATGCAGCCGTGGGCAACCCATGAGACAATGGCTTGAAGATCAGGAAAGGGGGATGGCTTGAAGATCAGGAAAGGTTTGCTGGGTAAGAGTTTAACCCTATGCAGCAGTGGCGTAGGAGGTTAAGAGCTCGTGTATCTAATCTGGAGGAACCGGGTTTGATTCCCCGCTCTGCTGCTTGAGCTGTGGAGGCTTATCTGGGGAATTCAGATTAGCCTGTGCACTCCCACACACGCCAGCTGGGTGACCTTGGGCTAGTCACAGCTTCTCGGAGCTCTCTCAGCCCCACCTACCTCACAGGGTGTTTGTTGTGAGGGGGGAAGGGCAAGGAGATTGTAAGCCCCTTTGAGTCTCCTACAGGAGAGAAAGGGGGGATATAAATCCAAACTCCTCCTTTTCTTCTTCTTCTTCTTCTTCTTCTTCTTCTTCTTCTTCTTCTTCTTCTTCTTCTTCTTCTTCTTCTTCTTCTTCTTCTTCTTCTTCTTCTTCTTCTTCTTCTTCTTCCCTCTAGAGTTACTGATTTATGGAGGAGATGGGAGATCTCCAGGAATGACAACTAATCTCCAGATGAAAAAGAAGAGTTTGGTTGATTATGATGATGATAATCAGCATTAAAAAAAGAAATGGATTGGGAACACAGGTATGGAAAATATCCAAAAAGAGAATAATAATAATAATAATAATAATAATAATAATAATAATAATAATAATAATAATAATAATAATAATAATAATAATAATAATAATAATAATAATTGGTGACCTCCTCGCTAATTAATGAGAAAGTCACTATACTCTCTCTCACCCGAAGAAAAACCAAAATTGTAACGTCATTTGTCACAAGCTTGACCGCCTTTGTTTTAGAATGCTTCTTTTTGGTCCTAGCGTCTACCTAGTTCTGTTAGACAAGCACCAGGACCCAAACAGAGCATTCTAAAACAAAGATGGTCCAGCATGGGGTGAATGAAGATACAATGTTGTGTGTTTTTCTTATTCTTATTACTATGTTTGACATCACAGCTGCCAGTTCTTTAGCTGGTTGTTGGCCTTTCATTACAAGTCAAGCCTCACCAGAGGCCTAGGAAGTCATAATGTATCAGCATAGTATTCGACCAGATCCCAGCAGGGCTACCTTCTGAATCTAAGAGGCTTTAATTTTGTCAATTTGAAGATGTTTCAAGTGATGCCCGAGTGTTTTCAGAATGGCATCCAAGGTGCTGACTACCACTGGGACGACCTCAGCTGGTTTGTGGCATAGTCGCTGAAGCTCAATTTTCAAATCGTGGTATTTAGTGACCTTCTCGTGTTCTTTTTCAGTGACCCTGCTGTCACCAGATCTCGCTACGTTGATGATGGTCACTTTCTTGCCCTCGATCATTGTGACGACTGGTGTATTATGTGCCGATACTTTGTCCGTTTGGATTCGAAAATCCCTCAGGATCTTGACCTTCCCATTTTCTATGGCTTTCTCTGGACTTTCCCACCTTACTATCATTTTCATTTATTACTATTGTTATTATTATTGTTAACAACAACGACAACAGCAACAGCAACACATTAAAAAGGTGTGGATTAGAAACACCAGTGTGGAAAATGTTTTAAAAGGGAGGACTCTTAATCAATGTTGCATGGGCGGGTGGCCAGGGGGTGGGGGTGGGGGTGGGCAGCAAGGAGAGAGAAACCAAACAGGGTGTATTCATAACTATAAATTACACTAGTTAATATATCACTGAGCCTTCTGACCCAATGGACACCAATGACCCTTCTGGGCAGCTTCTACAATCATATACTCATCTAAGAAATAATTCTGAGCACACATTACCTACAGATGCTCTGGCTATCTGTGAATGCAAAGCAATTACCACCTCGCAGGCGGGCTTTGTATTTTATTTAAAAATATAAACTTGTGATTTTTATTCCATCATTTGCTAATCTTGTTTGTAATTCCTGCTCATATAGACCTTCCTGTTTTTTTCCCCCTAGACTAAACACTAAGGCAGATTCAATTACATGAGCTTCAATAATTTAAGACACACCGAAGAATGAGATAAAAATTTGATAAGCAGCAGCTAAGCATAGCTCTGTGAGACACCGGGACTGCTTCTGGAAAGTCAGCTACAGTTTGCCCCTAAGCCGTTTTGTTAGATTAAAAATAATGTTTATGCATTTCCCAAAATTGAATTTTCCCTACTTCTTTGATTTTTTGGTTATGCTCCAATTTGCTTCTGTAATGAACTCTGTTCTATAGAAGTATTCTTTTAGCCGGCCTTTCACCTCCAGCACTTTCACGCTTATAATGGAAGAATCCACATCAGCAAAAACAATTTTGCCAGTTGTGAAGGAGTAATAATCCACCGGAGCTGGAGAATTTTCATGTGATGTCCTAATGCAAGAATTGTTTACAGACAGCTCTGAGATGAAGCGCCTTGCATTCTGTCTTCACCCTCCTTCTGCTTTATGTCTTCATGCCCACCCAATAGTGGGAAAGACATGTGAAAATCATCCCAGGCTGTCTGGGCTCTCTGTCTGCTGGTTGTATCGTCCACTTAGTCTGTTCCAATTCTCACATGATGCCATCTGCATTCTCCATTGGGTTGCCAGCCTTCAGGTAGCTCATACTCAATTGATCACCAGATGACCAAGATGGTGGACTCCATGGTACAAAAGGAGCCAGGTGTCCAGAGGTGGGATTCAGGGGGTTCCGAAGGTTCTGTAGGACCTGTTGTTAAAATTTTCTTTTTCACTTTTTAAATACTTACAATATTTTTTATTAAGTATTAATATTTTTAATACTTAAAATAAAAAAGTGATATTAAAAATATTTTTTAATAATTGTTAACAGTCATTATTTGAATCCCACCACCATCGGAACCTGTTGTTAAAATATTTGAATCCCACCACTGGTAGGGACCATATGTTTTCTTTACTAGAACAACTACATTGGCTACCAGTATGTCTCCAAGGCCAATGAGGAGGAGGAGGAGGAGGAGGAGAAGAAGAAGAAGAAGAAAAAGAAGAGGAGGAGGAGGAGGAGGAGTTTGGATTTATATCCCCCTTTCTCTCCTGTAGGAGATTCAAAGGGGCTTACAATCTCCTTGCCCTTCCCCTCTCACAACAAACACCCTGTGAGGTGGGTGGGGCTGAGAGAGCTCCGAAAAGCTGTGACTAGTCCAAGGTCACCCAGCTGGCATGTGTGGGAGTGCACAGGCTAATCTGAATTCCCCAGATAAGCCTCCCCAGCTCAAGCGGCAGAGCTGGGAATCAAATCCGGTTCCTCCAGATTAGAATGCACCTGCTCTTAACCACTATGCCACTGCTGCTCTGATTAAGAACATAAGAACATAAGAACTAGCCTGCTGGATCAGACCAGAGTCCATCTAGTCCAGCATTCTGCTACTCGCAGTGGCCCACCAGGTGCCTTTGGGACCTCACATGCAGGATGTGAAAGCAATGGCCTTCTGCTGCTGCTGCTGCTCCTGAGCACCTGGTCTGCTAAGGCATTTGCAATCTGAGATCAAGGAGGATCAAGATTGGTAGCCATAGATTGACTTCTCTTCCATAAATCTGTCCAAGCCCTTTTTAAAGCTATCCAGGTTAGTGGCCATCACCACCTCCTGTGGCAGCATATTCCAAACACCAATCACACGTTGCGTGAAGAAGTGTTTCCTTTTATTAGTCCTAATTCTTCCCCCCAGCATTTTCAATGAATGCCCCCTGGTTCTAGTATTGTGAGAAAGAGAGAAAAATTTCTCTCTGTCAACATTTTCTACCCCATGCATAATTTTATAGACTTCAATCATATCCCCCCTCAGACGTCTCCTCTCCAAACTAAAGAGTCCCAAACGCTGCAGCCTCTCCTCATAAGGAAGGTGCTCCAATCCCTCAATCATCCTCGTTGCCCTTCTCTGCACTTTTTCTATCTCTTCGATATCCTTTTTGAGATGTGGCGACCAGAACTGAACACAGTACTCCAAGTGCGGTCGCACCACGGCTTTATATAAGGGCATGACAATCCTTGCAGTTTTATTATCAACTTCTTTCCTAATGATCCCCAGCATAGAGTTTGCCTTTTTCACAGCTGCCATGCATTGAGTTGACATTCCCATTATTACCTTAAAAGCTTCTCACAGAATTGGGGCAGATTACCTGAAGGGCCACCTATTCTCATAGAAACCTGCCTGAGGAGGGCATAGTTTGGATGGGGAAGGACCTCAGTGAGGTAATATGAGGTGCACCTTACAAGGTGCCTGTTATGGGAAGAGGAGGGGGGAAGGAGTTTTTAAGTCACCTTGAGACTCCTTATAGGCAGGAGAGAAAGGCAGGGTATAAATCCAAACTCTTCTTCATCTTCTAAGAAATATTTTTTTTATAGAATATTTCCTTTTGTGCATGTTCCCTACCTTCACCCACAGTGTGAAGACAAGACTGTTATTCAAATTTCAATCGTCTTCCCACATGATCAGAAGGGTAGGGTACTCAAGCAATGAAAAGTGGGGTGGTTTGGCTCAAGGATTCAGAGACTGAAGATTTAGCAGTTCCCTTCTTGAAGAGGTTTAAGAGGTCGGGTCTCTCCAACTGCACTCACAAATCATTAGTGTCTGAGAAGTAATCAAGAGTGACACAGCCTTGGGTGAGAGCAAATTGACTTCCAACAGGTACTAGAATTAAAAAATCTAGGAAGGGAGAAACAATGATTTGGGAAATGTCTGTAGTACATCAACACTATCGTTTATTTCCCCCAGGTTTCTTCTAAGATTGAGAAAAAACTGCTCAACTCACTCCGGGAGGTATGTGACATTTCTGCCTATTGCAGAATGTTTGGCTGTTTACAACTGAGGCTACAAGGGGGTCAGGAATCTTCCTGCCACATTGTCTTGGCGTCTCTGCCATGAAGTGTATTTGTGTTGCTAGGTAACGGGATGAAGGGGGAATATTTTGCTCCAAGAATTTTTCCTTAATGTCAATAAGGAAGATTATTGCCTAAGGCCTGCCAGTGAACTCAAAGGAAGACCACTGTTGGAAATATCATCGATGACTGAGCAAGAATGAAAGATTTGGAATTCGTTCCAGATAGAGGTGTATCCATGGATCACATCCCCAGATTCTTATCCTGAAACCAACCTGGCCCCAAAACCCATGGGAGGAGTTGTACTCCTGTCTATCATAGTAACACCATTATCAAATTTGCTGATGACACAACGGTGGTGGGGCTCATCTCTGGAGGGGATGAGTCTGCCTATCGGAATGAAGTGGACCGACTGCTCTCATGGTGCAGGGAAAATAACCTGGTTCTTAACACTAACAAGACAAAGGAGCTCATAGTGGACTATAGAAGGAATAGCTCAGAAATTCAGCCCTTGACTATAAATGGAGATCAAGTGGAGCGGGTGGCTAGTTTTAAATTCCTGGGCGTTATGATTAAAGAGGATTTGACCTGGGGAGTACAGACTACCGCGGTGGTTAAGAAAGCCCAGCAAAGACTGTACTTTCTGAGACTTTTAAGGAAGCAACAACTAGATGGAAAACTTCTGGTGTCCTTTTACCGCTGTGCTATAGAGAGCGTCCTAACCTATTGCATCTGTGTATGGTTCTCCAGTTGCACAGTGGCGAATAGGAAGGCGCTCCAAAGGGTGATCAATACTGCACAAAGGATTATCGGCTGCCCTCTCCCCTCCTTGGAAGAAATCTATAATGCCCGAAGTCTAAATAAAGCCCAAAATATTCTAAGGGACCCGTCTCATCCAGCACACTCTCTTTTTAAACTGCTACCATCTGGCAGACGATACAGGGCCCTCAGAACTAGGACAAAGAGGCTTAGAGACAGCTTCTACTCTAGAGCTGTGGCTATGCTAAACTCCGCTGCTTCATATTGATGTATTTGGGGCTATGTAGGGATGGGTGGAGGATGATGATGTATGAGTCTGAAATTGCATGAGTCTGAAATTGTATGAGTCTGAAATTGTGTGCATCGAGGAATGCTGCTGTAAATTTCGTTGTGCGTGCACAATGACAATAAAATGCTTATGCTTATGCTTATGCTTATGAGGAGCCCCCAGACAAAGACTCACCGGGGTGGTGGGAGATCTAGGCAACCTGGAGCCCTGGGCAAAACCTGAGTTTGATGCCCCCCCCATGGGCAGTCACCCTCTCCCACTGTGACCAAACAATGATTTTTTTTCCACTAGGTCATTTCAAAGTCACCATCACATTATAGAACATGCCCCAACTCACAAATCTGAGCACAGCAATGGGCCGTGCCACACAGCAGAAATATTTTTGAAAACATTTTCAAAATGCTTTCAAAATGTTTTATTACTGCTATGAAAACATTTTATGGTGTTGTATTCAGTCCCCCCAATTGGGGGAAACAGCATCACTTTCAATGTTATTTAAACTGAGCACCCCAGATTCTCCCTTTAAGGTGGATTTAAAAGGAGAATCTGGGCTCCTTAGTTTATACAAGTGATGCTGGAATCCACCCCCAAACAGCATCTTTTTAAATGGTGTTTAAACTAGGGAGCCCAGATTCTAAAACCACCTTAAAAGGAGAATCTGGGGTTCCCAGTTTAAACAACATTGAAAGTGATGCTATTTTGGGGTGGATTCTCCCCCACCCTGAAACAGCATCCCTTTCAAAGTTAAAACTGGGGACCTCAGATTCTCCCTTTAAATCCATGCCGAAAGGGGTGGATTTAATAACAACAACAACAACAACAACAACAACAAACAACCTTTATTAGGCATTGAGAGAAAGAAAGAAAGAAAGAAAGAAAGAAAGAAAGAAAGAAAGAAAGAAAGAAAGAAAGAAAGAAAGAAAGAAAGAAAGAAAGAAAGAAAACAAGCATTGGCAGGAAGGGGGTGGATTTAAAAGGAGAATCTGGGGAAATTTAGGGGGTTCCTGCTGTCAGGGGTACAATTATTAAGATAGCAGTACCAAAATTTCAGAGGATCTTCATGAGACCCTACTGATGATACCACCCAGGTTTGGTGATGTTTGGTTCAGGGGGTCAAAAGTTATGGACCCTCAATGGTGTAGCCGCCATCTTCTATTAGCTCCCATTGGAAAATGGGGGATGGGGCACTCCCAACCCAACAGAAAGCTGGAGGAACAGCAGTGGGGGAATGCCTGGAGGTGGAAGAGGAAGCCAAGAGGAGGCTGAGCAAGGCTGAAGTCAGGGAAGAAGGATCATACCATGCTTGATACAAGGCTGGGCCAGTCCCAGACTAGGATGGGACTTGGGAAAACTTGTCCCAGGCCCAGACACCATGTCCCAGCTCCTAGTTCAAGGGCCTCAGGAGCAAGATGAGGTCGGCCACGAGCACCTCAAGAACAGAGGAAAAGGAACTGGATTTGTTTCCCCTGAACTCTGCTGGGTGACCTTGGGCTAGTCTTTGGAACTTATTCAGCTCCACCTACCTCACAAGGTGTCGGATGTGGGTAGAAGAAGGGAAGGAGTTTGTAAGCCACTTTGAGACTCCTTGCAGGAAAGAAAGGTGGGGTATAAATCCAATATGATCATCTTCTATTTCTACTTCTACTACTACTCCTTCTACCACTATTACGGTACTAATAATTGGAACTGGAAATGACAATTGGAAATAGTTTTTCTCCCTCTTGCAGCAAACAGGAGTATGGCTCACTCACTCACTGAATCTAATGTTTGTCTTGTTGTGGCTTCCGCTGCTGCTGTTTTGGTTGCTACATTTAAAAGTTGCCATGGGCCCCTTCTGCACACGCAAAATAATGCATTTTCAAACCACTTTCACAACTGTTTGCAAGTGGATTTTGCTATTCCGCACAGCTTCAAAGAGCACTGAAAGCAGTTTGAAAGTGAATTATTCTGCATGTGCGGAATGAGCCATGGTTGTACTCAGATTGGGAAGGAATGTGGCTTTAAAAAAAAGAAAAGGAAAAGAAAAGAAAGGAAAGGAAAGGAAAGGTCCAAATGAGAAATAATACAAAATTCATGTCTTGAGGCTAAATCCCTCCAGCGCAGCAGTTTATCCAGGAGGGAAATGCCAGCAAATCTTGCCTGTTTCAGCTCTTAAAACTAAAAAGAAGGCAGGAAGAAAACATGGGCCGGTTGTATTCATCAAATTCAATAAGGTGGGCTAAGCAGAAAGTGAACTTTTCATAAATCTCACTCTATTTCCTGTTTTTTTCCCTGTCCACTGCACCTGTCAATCCGCTCTGCAGTCATCTCAGGCAGATGCCAGAAAACAGACTTAATTTACCACAGGAAGATAGTTTGTTAAAGGACAAGTAGCGCAGGAGTTGCCCATCTGAAACTGAGCAGTTCTCAACATCTTGCCCTCCTCCAGTGCCCTCCTCCAGTGTCTCCATGGAGCAGCAGTGGCGTAGGAGGTTAAGAGCTCGTGTATCTAATCTGGAGGAACCGGGTTTGATTCCCAGCTCTGCCTCCTGAGCTGTGGAGGCTTATCTGGGGAATTCAGATTAGCCTGTACACTCCCACACACGCCAGCTGGGTGACCTTGGGCTAGTCACAGCTTCTCGGGGCTCTCTCAGCCCCACCTACCTCACAGGGTGTTTGTTGTGAGGGGGGACGGGCAAGGACATTGTAAGCCCCTTTGAGGAGAGAAAGGGGGTTATAAATCCAAACTCTCCCCCTTCTCCAATTCACTCATTTCTGGGTCAGGAAAAGAACAAGCGGATACAACACATCACCAGTTTTGCTGTTACTCTCCATTGTGGAAGACTTGAAATGGCCTCCTGGAGATAAAGATAAGGCAAAAAAAAATATTACTCAGTGTGGCATAGAGGTTAAGAACAAGGGGACTCTAATCTGGTGAACCAGGTTTGTTTCCCCACACCTCCATATGGGTGATGTGTGTTAGGTCTCGTCACCTTAAGTCAATAAACGGACACTGAGGTACAGACCAGTAGCATTTATTGATAAGGAAGAAGAAGAAGAAGAAGAAGAAGAAGAAGAAGAAGAAGAAGAAGAAGAAGAAGAAGAAGAAGAAGAAGAAGAAGAAGAAGAAGAAGAAGAAGAGAAGAAGGCCGAGGGCAGAAGCCCGAGCCGAGAGCCCGAAGGCGAAGGCAGTGAGAAGAAGAAGAAGAAGAAGAAGAAGAAGAAGAAGAAGAAGAAGAAGAAGAAGAAGAAGAAGTAGTAGTAGTAGTAGTAGTAGTAGTAGTAGTAGTAGTAGAGTTTGGATTTATATCCCCCCTTCTCTCCGGCAGGAGACTCAAAGGGGCTTACAATCTCCTTGCCCTTTTGCTCCTGACATTTCACCCGCATCTATGGCTGGCATCTTCAGAGGCATATCATTGTGAGATGAAGAGAAGAAGAAGAAGAGTTTGGATTTATATCCCCCCCCCTTCTCTCCTGAAGGAGACTCAAAGGGGCTTACAGTCTACTTGCCCTTCCCCCCTCACAACAAACACCCGGTGAGGTAGGTGGGGCTGAGAGAGCTCCGAGAAGCTGTGACTAGCCCAAGGTCACCCAGCTGGCATGTGTGGGAGTGTACAGGCTAATCTGAATTCCCCTGATAAGCCTCCACAACTCAAGCGGCAGAGCTGGGAATCAAACCTGGTTCCTCCAGATTAGATACATGAGCTCTAAACCTCCTACGCCACTGCTTCCTAAGACATGGAAGAACCAAATCTTGGCAAAGCCAATTCAGACAAACCTGACATTGTCCATCCTCTTTATCCCATTGTGAGCCCCCGCTCCTGCTTCTTCAAGAAGTTGTGAGAAACAAAGGTCATTTATCTCACATGCCTCTGCATAGAAGCCCTGGATTTTGTGGGTGGTCTCCCATCAAACTAGGGCTAACCCTGGTTCTTTCCTCACGGACACTTTAAAATGTTTTGAGGCAGGAAATAAAATGTCTTCTTAATGGAAGTCTGCATCGTTTTTACCCCAAAACGCTTTATTTGCAGCCTCAAAACGTTTTAAATGAATGCACTTTTAAAATGGTTATAATGTTTTTAAAAATGGCTCCATTTGCTTGCGGGGTCCCTTTAAGACACCTCTCTGCCTTCCCCGGACTTCCTCCTGGGTGCCATTTTCTCAGTTCACTCCTTGTCCATTGCCTGTTTTTTCTGCACGTTTTTTGCATGCAGACGGTGAGACCCTTCTCCTGCAAAACATCACACAACCACGACAGGCTTGGAAAATGGGTTGGGCCGCAACCCATTTTATTAATTAACAACAGTAACTATTTACACAGAAGCTGGGCAACAAATGGGTTGCAACATCAAGCATCCCCCAATCCGTATTGGGGCCACCTGCAGGAAGTTGGGAGCTCCAGGGGCGAACCCCCGGCTTCAACCCTTTGTGCTGCTGGGGAAGCGGGCACCGGCTAAGCCTACCCGCTTGCCTACCGTCCCGCCGGTCTCCCCTCTTTGCTGGGGTGTCAGGCACCGGCTAAGCCTACCAGCCGCCTACCAACCCGACCCAACCCCTCCTGCTGGGGTGTCGGGCACTGGCTAAGCCTACCGGCTTGCCTACCGGCCCGCCACACCCCCCAGCCCTTTGCAGGGCATAAGCATGGAGAAGACCGGCCACCTGGCTCGGCTTCTCCCCCAGATGTTGCGACTCCCGTTGTCAACCCGCCGGGCTGCGACGAAGATTGCACATGATAAAGCATAACAGCATAACACACAATTGCATAATAACATAGGGAGGGTGGGTGGGTCATGCCGGTCCTGAGTCTCGGCAGCCAAGAAGGCTGAGCTCAGGGTGTGGCGCTTTATATACCCTTGCTCCTCCCGCCTTTACAGCCGGGAGCCAATCATTGCAGATCTTTGCAAGCCTCTTGCCAAGCATTGCACCTTGCATGCAACCACCCTTTGCCTATTCTGCTCACCACAGCCGCAACGGCTGCCCCCGTTGAGTCTGTTGCTGCTATTTTTCCTACAGGTTTCTTTGGGGGGGGAGGGTAATGATTGACGGATGGACTACAGAACATGCAGAGAATTGCAGAACTCTGCTGTGAAGCATAAAAGCAATGTTCTCAAACAAAAAGGGAGGGGAAAGAGAGAAATCACAAAACGGTGAGCAGGAATCATTGAGAGGTGGTTAGCGTGGACATACATTGTGGCAAAGGTGTGCATGGGGTGTGTGTGCGTGAAAACGTTTGACAAACATTTCCAGAAATTTGTGCAGGAAGGGCCCCTTGCTTAGCTTCTCTGATGAGACCAGGCTATCCCGAGCCATCCTAACTAGAGTAATTGTTCAACATGCAACCCCAAATCCAAAGGAGAGACCAAGGCTTCTTCCACACCCGCAAAATAATGCGTTTTCAAACCACTTTCACAACTGTTTGCAAGCGGATTTTGCTATTCCGCACCGCTTCAAAGAGCACTGGAAGCAGTTTGAAAGTGCATTGTTCTGCACATGCGGAATGAGCCCAACAAACTTTGCGAAAACACATTCCATCAAAGATGTCAGCTGTATCTTTTTTTTACTGCAATGTTAGCTTAAAATGTGTGAAGAAAATAGCTGAACTAGTAGATTCGCAATAATAGAAAGAAATAATAGTATTTGGGTGGCTTCTCCTGCAGCTGGACCAGTTGCGTGCCACAAAAATTCTTGGAAAATGCACAGGAAACACAATGTGCCATTAAAAATTTAGTTCCCTCGAACGGTATTTTTATTCCTTATTAATTATCCTGAAGAGGTGCTACTAATTAGTTTAATGGGCAGCATTGTGGATGCAAGTAACATTAAATAGATAACTAAAGTAAATCAGCAGGCAACATTGTTGTCTTCCTGTGGACAGCAGAAGTGATATATGGCGGGGAAAGAAATATAACTGTTCTAGCTGACAATAAAAAAGAAAAGTTTCCTCTACTCGTTTCTGTTTTTACTTATTCCCATAGTGATTCTTTCAGTGGTTTTACATTTTTCCCCCTTTTCTCTTTCTAATGGAAGCCCCCCTCCTTGCTTGATCTCTTGGGCTCCATTTCAAGAATACTCAGTCCTATAAGATGATGGGATATAAGCTACCAAAAGGCACAGACCCAAAATCCCCGGGGAGCAATCCACAGGGAAATGTTCCTGGCCGGAGTTCCCACTGCAGTGAATGGGAGAAGGGCAAGAAGATGGGAATCCAAAGGTGAAATATGAGAATGCCACCGAAAGTTTCCTGATGCAAGTCACTGCCAAAAAGAATGGGCCATGTGAAAGGTTATGGCAACACACCACCACATGTCAGTGCATAGGTTGCCAATGCTCCAAGGTGTTGGTATTGACCTTTAAGGCCCTACGCGGCATGGGGCCCTCATACCTGCGGGACCGCATCACCCCTTATGTCCCGCATAGACCGCTACGTTCGGCAGTGGCAGAACTGCTGGAAACCCCTAGCCCTGCGACGATGCGGCTGGCCTCGACCCGGGCCAGGGCCTTTACGGCTCTGGCCCCTGCCTGGTGGAACGCTCTCCCTCCAGCTGTCCGGGCCCTGCGGGACCTTGGTGAGTTCCGCAGGGCCTGTAAGACTGAGCTGTTCCACTGGGCCTTTGGTGAGGCTGGCCATGGATCTACCTCCCCCCACTGAGGCTGCCAGTTTTCCATCTTGGCAGGGCCTTGATTCCATCCTGGGCCCTGCCTCTCCCCTCCCAGCCTTTTTGATCGGGCGCCTGTCTTTAATTTTGCTTGCTCTTAACTTTGCTATTTAAATTTTAAGAAATTGCTGCTATGGAAATTTGTTTTAATGTGGTTAGTTTTAGTTATGTATGTATTTTATGTGCTGTTATTGGAACAGCTGTATTGTGAGCCGCCTCGAGCCCTTTGGGGGTGAGGCGGCCTATAAATCTAAATAATAATAATAATAATAATAATAATAATAATAATAATAATAATAACAATAATAATACATTCCAGCAGGGGGGCTTTGGGTTTTTTCTGAGCTGTGGGCCATTGTCTGATAGTTTTTGCTCCTGACATTTCACCCGCATCTATGGCTGGCATCTTCAGAGGCATGTCATTGTGAGATGTGTTCATCTCCAAGCCGGGTCTCACCATGACATACCTCTGAAGATGCCCGTCACAGGTGCAGGTGAAACTTCAGGAGCAAAACACTACCAGGCCACAGTCACACAGTCCAGAAACTCATAACAATTAGTTGATTCTGGCCATGAAAGCCTTCAACAATATATTTCAGCAGAGCTTGTGTAACCCCCATGCTCAGAATGGGTTGACCCAGAAAGGGGTGGAGACTCAAAGCAGCAGGAGGCTGCAGAGCTCAGGTAGTTTGGAGGAGACAAGGCTACCAGACTTGGACCTTGATTTCTACAAGCCATTAACCCCTTGTTAAGGTAACTGCAATGTTGTTGGGAACTCCTGGGAAGGTAGTTGTTTGTTTTTGCTATGTTGTAAATGTTGGAGTTTATTGTTTCAGGGTTTTTGTGGTTGTAATGGGTAAGAGTTCTCCTGGAAACCTTCATCATGTTGAATCCTGTTCATCAAGCCCTTGGAGCCAACCCACTTGCAAAGAAGAATTGGACTTGGCAATATCAGTAGACTGTAACTAGAAGGACTTGAAATAAAACCTGAACAGGACCTTGAAGTGTGACGTTAAATGTTGATGTTTGATGTTATATGTTAAGAAAGGAAACCATTTTGTTTTTGAAATTTGTTGTTGCAAACTCATTCCAAGTTCTGCCCCACAGAACTGACAGTTAGAGGTTACAGTTGCACCGCAGAATATCTGACCAGGGTTGTCAGGTCCTTCCTGGTCACCAGCAGGGTTTGGGGATAGGGGGATCACATTCAGGCTCACTGGAAATTTGGGGCTCACTGTTATATTTAGGTTGGGACAAGTCAGGGCATGAGCCCTGGGAACTACTTGCCTAGGGGTTCCCAGTCCACCCCTTTGCAAAGCACGAAGCTGCCACTGCTCAGACAGGTGGTCCATCAAACATTAAGAAACAATGGGTAGATCAACTGCATAACACTGGGTAGACCAGCCCTCCAGATTGCTGGTTAGCCACAATTGAAAGTAATCTGGTGAAAAGGATCTGGAAGTCATGGGGTCTTTCCCCATTTACGGTTTGCGGCGCGGTACTCTCAGTGCGAGCGATTTCCGCTGCGGGGTCGTGTTCCCCACTGCCCCGCGCAGAGAGCGTGGGGCAGTCAGAAGGTGCCGTTTGTTCAGCATCAGAAGTGACGTGCACTGAGGGGATGTGAGAGCGTAGAATCAGGGCGGCTGCGTTGTCGCCGCCCGGACTCGTGGGGAGCGCTGCTGGACTACGCGCTATTTGGGGAGAGTAGCACGCAGCAGACGGTAAGTGGGGAAAGGCCCTTAGTAAACCACAAACTGAACATGAGTTAGTAGTGTGATGCAGCAACCAAGAAAGCCAATACAACTCTTGGCTGCGTCAATAGGAGATTGGTGTCTAGATCAAGGGGCGTAATAGTACCACTCTATTCTGCATTTGCCAGACTTCATCTGGAATAATGTGTCCAGTTCTGGGCACCGCAATTCAAGGATAGTGACAAGAGGAAGGCAACCAAAATGGCAAAAGGCCTGGATTCCATGTCTTATGAGAAATGGCTTAGAAAGCTAGACATGTTTAGTCTGGAGAAGAAAGGTTAAGGGACGACATGGTAGTCATGTATAAATATTTGAAGGAATGTCATGTTGAAGATGGAGCAAGCTTGTTTTCTGCTGTTCCTAAGACTATGACAAGGAGTAATGGATTCAAGGTGCAAGAAAAGAATGAAGGTGGAATTAAATTAATGAGGAAATACACATGAGAAAGAGCTCCACGTGTTTACCAGTGCATACATGTAGCTTTGCATAGGGGTTTTTTTTGGTGGAATAATATTTGTATGAAATATTATTTTGATTTTTCAGCAAGTAAGCACATCATGTTCCAATCCCTGTTACAGGCTCTTGCTGTGACAATTCTGCTTCTGCGGTTAATAATTTAGCAAAACCATTTGATGTCTAAATAGCATTTTGCCAGTATCTTACAAATCAACACAGGGAAATGATTTGCTATTTAATTGTCTCCGAGGATCACAGTATACCGAGGTGTCTCCGCTTAGCATGCAGCTCGAATGGTACAAGACAGATCCATACCTATAATGGAATCATTTTATTTCAAGGAAAACCCACAAGCTGCTCAGATTGGACAGAAATTCATTGCATCGGTTCTTTCTGGTGTGGAAATGCACCACGATCACAGACCATTCCGTCCCATGGGGAACAGACTATGTAGAACCAGGGGGCATTCATTGAAAATGCTGGGGGGAAGAATTAGGACGAATAAAAAGAAACACTTCTTCACGCAACGTGTGATTGGTGTTTGGAATATGCTGCCACAGGAGGTGGTGATGGCTACTAACCTGGATAGCTTTAAAAGGGGCTTGGACAGATTTATGGAGGAGAAGTTGATCTATGGCTACCAATCTTGATCCTCCTTGATCTCAGATTGCAAATGTCTTAGCAGACCAGGTGCTCAGGGGCAGCAGCAGCAGGAGGCCATTGCTTTCACATCCTGCAGGTGAGCTCCCAAAGGCACCTGGTGGGCCACTGTGAGTAGCAGAGGGCTGGACTAGGTGGACTCTGGTCTGATCCAGCAGGCTAGTTCTTATGTTCTTATGTACTTAGGGGTGAGCACAATTTTTTCAGTAAATTTTGAGTTTTGTTTTTTAAAACCTGGAAATTTTCAGTAAAGCCAAAAAGCTGATATACATCAACTTTATTCGGCTTTATAATTTTCCACCCGGTTTTAAAAACCTGAACCTGACATTTACTGGTTCTTCCAACTGAGTCGCAGCAGGGGAAGAATTTCAACTGAATACTGAGCTTTCTTCCTTAATGTATTGTCGAAGGCTTTCACGGCCGGAATCACTGGGGTGCTGTGTGGTTTCCGGGCTGTGTGGCCGTGTTCTAGCAGCATTCTCTCCTGACGTTTCGCCTGCATCTGTGTCTGGCATCATCTGATGATCCTCTGAAGCTGCCAGCCACAGACGCAGGCGAAACGTCAGGAGAGAATGCTGCTAGAACACGGCCATACAGCCCGGAAACCACACAGCACCCCAGTTTCCTCCTTAATGCTCAGTTTTCTTCCTCCCTTGCCACTTCCCAAATCCACAAGGTGTTAAGAAATCTGTAAATTGTTTTAACTTATTTAATGTATTTTATGGTGTGTCATGTAATGGCCTATTGTGTATAATACTGTTTTGGCCTTCTGTACACCGCCCGGAGCCCTTTGGGGGTGGGTGGTTTAAAATCTGAGATATAAATAAATAAAAATAAATAAATAAGGTCTTGAGAAGCAGAGTCAGCAGGGGAGAAGGGAGCAGCATTGGAACTTGACGCTGGGCTCCATCATTTACTTCCAGTGCCACCCCACATTTTCCAGGTCCAAGGGGATTTGGGAACTGGAATTGGGGAAGAGAATGTTGGGAGAGGCGTAGCAAGGGGGGGGAGCTCCAGGTGCACTGGTTTGTCCTCCGCCCCTGCCATCCCAATGTCCGCCCCCGCCCCACCCTGGAATGCCCCCTCCTCAGAATGCCCCCGAAATGCCATCACCACGCCCGCACAGGGGTGTGCGCCTAGTGCCTCGTGCCCCCGCCCCCTTGGAACTATGCCTCTGATGCTGGGCTCCAGCATCCAGTCCACTCCACATGGACTTAGGAAACCACGACAAGGGAAGAGGCTGCTCCAAAAGTCGAAAAGCTGCATTCTATTCATCTCTTTTGGCACCAGGCTTATTTGGCTCTGCCGAATAGCCTGTTTTTGGTAAAAAGAAAACCCGAAGAAAGCTGATATGGGGTTTTTCAGGTTTGGGGGTGATTTAGTTTTACTGAATGACCACCCCGTGTGCACTCCACGATAACACCCAATTTTTGAATATCTGGTTCTCTTCAGTCATTATATTTGGCTGCAGATATAGGACAACTACACTACATAGGATAAGAACATAAGAACATAAGAACAAGCCAGCTGGATCAGACCAAAGTCCATCTAGTCCAGCTCTCTGCTACTCGCAGTGGCCCACACCAGAATTGCTCTTTTGGGAGCTCACATGCAGGATAGCCCGAAAGCAATGGCCTTCTCAGCGGCTGTTGCTCCTGGAGCACCTGGACTTTGTTAAAAGGCATTTTGGGCCAATCTATGAGGATCAAAGGAGGATCAAGATTGGTAGCCATAGATCGACTTCTCCTCCATCAATCTGTCCAAGCCTTTTTTAAAGCTATCCAGGTTAGTGGCCATCACCACCTCCTGTGGCAGCATATTCCAAACACCAATCACACGTTGTGTGAAGAAGTGTTTCCTTTTATTCGTCCTAATTCTTCCACCCAGCATTTTCAACGAATGCCCCCTGGTTCTAGTATTGTGAGAAAGAGAGAAAAATTTCTCTCTGTCAACATTTTCTACCCCATGCATAATTTTATAGACTTCAATCATATCCCCCCTCAGCCGTCTCCTCTCCAAACTAAAGAGTCCCAAACGCTGCAGCCTCTCCTCATAAGGAAGGTGCTCCAGTCCCTCAATCATCCTCATTGCCCTTCTCTGCACTTTTTCTATCTCCTCAATATCCTTTTTGAGATGTGGCGACCAGAACTGAACCACTGACCACTGAACATCCTTCTAAAGGATCCTTCTAAAATCTGTTGTGGT
This sequence comes from Sphaerodactylus townsendi, assembly GCF_021028975.2. NCBI lineage: Eukaryota > Metazoa > Chordata > Lepidosauria > Squamata > Sphaerodactylidae > Sphaerodactylus > Sphaerodactylus townsendi. The sequence continues at coordinate 68,281,046 of NC_059433.1, forward strand.
CATTTCTTCTGAAAGGGGCATGGCCCATACATTCCAGCTTTGGTACATGTTTTGCAGTTGCCAAATTAACAGATTTCAAAGTACACAATTTGCACATCATCCTTTCAGCAGATCTTGTGCTCATGCAGATTTGGAGAGGAGCGGGCCGGATGACCTGGTTAAGTCTCATAGGTCTGTGTTTTCAACTCAAAGAAATGTAACATCTGGGCGGGGGGGCTCCAGATGAGTGCCCTAGGAATTAAGCGTCTCTAGACACATGGATCTCGTGTAGCAGATGGTGGGCATGGGAGTTTTCCAGCATGGCGTAGTGATGAAGAGTGGCCAATTCTAATCTGGAGAACTGGGTTTGATTTCCTACTCATCCACTTGAGTGAGAAGCAAGCCTTTATTGGCATAAGTACAACAATAATAAAAAACAGATTAAAAAGCATATACAATACAGGAAATACATGTTCGATCGAAGGAAATCTACTGGCGTTTCGTAATTTCCAGGAGAAAGTCTGCCACTATCATACAGAGAGAAAGATCAGGGTTGTCCAACAAGTAGTGTAATCTAATTAAATCGGGGAGATGGGGTAAATGTAAAGCAGTAAGATTCACATACTTGGATCTGATTTCCTTGAATCTGAGACAGTGTAGTAATTGGTGGGCCAGAGATACAACTGAGCCATCGTTACATGGGCACAATCTTTTAGTTCCACTTGAGCGGCAAACTCTTATCTGATGAATGATGCTGGATTCCTCCTTCCTCCACAAGATGCTTGCTGGGCAAGTCATAGTTCTCTCAGAACTCTTTTGGCCCCACTTACATCATAAGTTTTCTCTTTTGGGGAGGGGAAAGGGAGGCAACTGTAAGCCACTTTGAGACTCCTTAAAGGTAGAGGAAAGCACAGTATAAACACCAACTCTCTTTTCTTTGTTTTTTCCTTTCATTTTGCTATCAATTCCAAAGTAGAACATTTCATAATTTGATTGTTTCATGTGGATTGGTTTCACTGTTGGTTCTTTCTTTATTGTTGTTTCATTTCTATATCCCATTGGATTCAAAGGAAGACCACCCACCCCCCTCAATTATTGGATCTGTACATTCTTTCTTTCTTTTCTTCTATCCAAAATGGGCAAAACTCAGGAGGGCCGAATCACACTTCCAGCATACTTAAACTTCCAAGATTCAGACAGCTAAAATAAGGGTTCCTACTTTTTGAGGCAATTAGAAAACCCATTTTAACATGAAAATCTAATAGGAAAAAATAAGGTTCCTTCCACACAAACAGAATAATGCACTTTCAATCCACTTTCAATGCTGAATTGAGCATTTGCAATATGCTCTCTTAAACAGGAAAAAAATACTTTATTGCTATTGTTTAAGCTAGAGAGCATGACAGGTGAAAGAACTATCACAATTACTGGTTATAGATCTAATGAAAAGAACATGAAAATACAACACTAAGTTAAACTTAACCATACAGATGAGTTACCTTTAACTTCCCCACTTGGATGCCTGTGGGGGAAAAATGCAAAACCAGACTCTTACCTGGCCAAACCCCTCTTTCCACCCCAACAATCTCCAGGTATTTCCATCCCAGTCCTAGCAACTATGGGGGTGGGGGTGGGGATTCTACCCTGTTCACTGAGCAAAGTTAATTAATCAATCAATTCATTCATTTAAATATACATATTTAGACTTTAAATTAGAGCCAATAGGGAAGTTAGTATATATATACTAACTTCCCTATTGGCTCTAATTTAAAGTCTTCCAGTTTAACTGTGGTCGAATCCCCACTTGAAATTTGCATGCAGGTCCAAACCTGTTCATTGTGAAACCATGTCCTCTTCATCGGAGTTTCTCCCTCCCCTTGCATGGCCGAGCACACATGGAACCCACACCTGGTTTGCCGAGATAACTCTTATATCCCCACTACCAGAGCTGACTTCCGCTTTGCCGGTCTCCCCTGATTGGCTGGCGTGCCTTGATGGGGTGGGACAGCCTCCACTACTCTTGGAAGCTTGTACATTGTGTAACTGAAGGTGTGATAAAAAAACCCAACATGTAAAAGTTTAACATTTAACTGTGCAAACAGTTAATCGTTACCTGTGTAAACCATGAAAGATTCAAAGTTACGCGTTTGACTGTTTAATGTTTGCATCCCCTTCTGCTGGCCAATCACAAAAGCGGAAATGAAACCAAGGAAAGGCTGCATGCACTTCGCAGTGCTGATTGGTTGCCCAAATTCTGCGTCACACTCCAGGGTAGGAAATGAGTCAGGGATTCAACCCTCATCCCTCCCCTCAGATCATCTCTGAACTGTGTTAATGGGGTCTATGCCACTTGCAACTAGGTCCTGCCGGAATGCGGATTAACAGGGAGAACGAGCGCCAGAAATGGAATCTGCCATGCAAGCAATGGGGAGGTCGTTCCTCAAACCTGGTTAGTTTGTGTTCTGAAACCTGGCTAAGACGGTAGTGGGGATTCGACCTGTGTAATCCAGAAGGGGAGAGGGAATGAAGCTGCATTGGATGCAATGTGACCCCTTTGCTTGGGCCAGCTCCCGTTGCACCATGCAATTGGGCACAAATGCGGCCATATGAGCCCTTAGACTAGGCCAAGGGAGTGGAACAGCAGCGAGACACCCGAACCTGGAAATATGTCTGGATGCCATCACTACTATACCATTCAGGTCTGCACTGCTGTCTGGAGGGGGGCATTTCAGGGATGTCCCCAGGGGAGGAACTGACTTCAGTCAGCTTGCTTTGGCATTTCAGCCCCGGAATGACCCCTTTCAGTGGTGCAGACTTACACATGCAAAATGCATGGTATAAGTCTGTTTAGGGAATGGTCTAGCCAGGGAGAGGTATTTTCTTTCTCTTAACCAGAGCCCATGCCCCAGTGGTGGGATCCGAAAATTTTAGTAACAGGTTCCCTCGCCAGCCCCCCCTCAGCAAAGGGGGCAGAGGCGTACCCTAGGGTATGACTAATACCCTGAGCGCCCTACGCCAAAACCACAAGGGAGTTGGATGCCCCCCCATGGGCAGCCACCCCACCACGACCCCCCAAATTCTTTTGCACCAGGTCATTTCTAAATCATCATCCCATTATAGAAAATGCCCCAACTCACAAATCTGAACACAGCAATGGTGAAACACGCAGGTTCTTTGATAGAGACAGGTGAGATAAAAGGTACGAAAGGCTGAGAATCCATGAATTGCAGTACCTGAAAGGGATTAACCCAGTTCAGGGAGTTACATTATTAGTCGCAATTGCTAGATGGAACCTTCACGTTCAAAGGCAGGATGTAGCCTATCTCGAGGAGAGGCTGAGGTATCGCGTGGAGATGGAAAAGCGGACCCCATTAGTAACCCCCTCTCGTCACACACAAATAATTAGTAACCCACTCTCGGGAACTGGTGAGAACCTGCTGGATCCCATCTCTGCCATGCCCCCAATTTCTCCATTGGGAGCAGTGGTGTGGAACTGCCTGCTGTTGTTCCCCATCCCCATTGGATTGAACTGTCCAAAACCTTCCGACTCAAGTTGCCTTTCCACTGGAGGAAGACCTGCTTAAGGTTTAAGAAAGGTCATTCAAGTTGGAGGAAAACTTCTTAGAGGATGGTTGGACCTACCCCAATGTTGGTGGCTCAAAAACGGTGAAAATTTGGTTTGGAATTCCAGGATCTTAATTTCAGTTTCTGTTTATAAGTTTTTCTTTCCCAAGCCAAATAACCAACCAAAGATTTCACTGTTCTGGAAACTCCACTGTCTCTCAGCTGCATATATTTCATGGCTGATTTAATTTGCAAAAAAACCCAGCTTGACACAAATGGTGAAAAGAATTCATCCGGAGACAAGGAAAAATTAGCTGGTGGGATAAAATTGTTATGACCCCCAGACTCTGGATCCCCTCCAAGAGACTCACTAATGACAATCCACAATAGTCACATATTGTCCAGCCTAGTACAAACAATAAAACACCCATCCAAAATTATGAAACAACCCTCAGAGAACAGCTGGAAGCATCTATGACCCGTTGATGACTCAGATTTAATAATGATTACATTTTGGCTGTGTTTGTAATGAAACAATAGGAGCGGAACAGCATGGATTCAAAAGCTGTTCTAGAGCTTAAATCCTTTGCAACTCATATACTCCAAGACTTGACATGACTTGATTTGAGTGAGTTGCTGAATAATTAAATGGGCTGAGGATCATAATAAGAATAAGAGTTTGGATTTATACCCATCCTTTCTCTCCTGTAAGGAGTCTCAAAGGCAGTTTCTGCACAGCCAAGGGAGAGAGCCTGCATCGGCATTAATCATGCCGATGCAGGCTCTGGGGCCGTTTGCACAAACGGCCCCATGGGATGCACAGCTGTTGGAGCAGGCTCCGCACAGCCGCATATTCCCCTCCCCGGCCCCAACCGCCTCGTTACCTTCTGCTGGCAGCCGCATCGCTCTATCGTTGCTCTGAGGAGGGAAGGGGACATGCCCCCATGGCCACAGCTACGGCTGAAGCACCAGAGACCAGGGGGCGTGTCCCCTTCCCTCCTCAGAGCGATGATAGAGCAACACGGCTGTCAGCAGAAGGTAACGAGGCATTTGGGGCCGGGGAGGGGAGGGGATAATGCCGACTTCCACCCGCTGCCATTCGCATGGCAGCGGATGGAAGCCGGCGTTTGCAGGAAAACTCGCTCCCCAATTGAGTTTTGAATACACCGTTTTGGCGGGCACAGAGCGCTGCTGCATCAATTTGGCAGCGGCACCTGTGCGAAGGGTCCCCACCAAAATGTGTTTTACCGGGCTGAAGCCGTTGCTTTCAGCCTGTGCAGAAACCGCCAGTGTGTCTTACAAAAGAGTGCGGAACTCCATGGAGGAAACATTTCATTTCTTGCCGGGAAACACTACAAAAGTTGGGTGCGGAAAGGGTCCACATGTTACCAACATGTTGTTATTGTCCACCATATGGTGCAAATCCCTCTATCAGGTTCCTAATATACCCTGTCATCTGTCTCCTCCTCTCAATCAATCTGACCACTTCTGAAAAGGAATCGAATCATATTGCTATTGCACCAGATTTGTTGACGTGTCAACATATTGCTATTGCACCAGATTTGTTGATACATCAAGCTCCTTCATTCCCTAAGAATCCTAAAGACCTCTTTTTACTCCCAACTGTGTTTCAGTTTAAAATGAGCTGTGGTTGCTGAATTAAGAGGTAAATAGCCTGATCTCTTGACCTGTTGACTACAGATAAAGTACTTAAGATTATCGAATGTATACTAGCAGGATTTTATTGCCTAGAATTGTTGCGACTGGTTAAGATCCTAATTTAATTAACACTTTCTGTTTTTAAAATCTTTTTATGACTTACTCTGAGAGAAAAATGAGATAGAAATCTTTAAAACAAATAAATAAGGTGAACGTGTGTGAGGCTGTTGCCTACGTGGAATGTCATGACTGGTAAGTAACATAATTTCCAGGGATTGCTACTGGGTTGCTTCTGAACCTGGCTTTAATGCATTGTGCTATTGAGCACTTTGTTTTGAGATCCTAGGATTCTGACAGAATTCTGTTAACACGGGTTTCTTTCCAAAAGCCAAAACACCAACCATAGCTGTGCGGGTTTGAGGGGGAGAGAGAGAGAGTCAGAAGAAAATAAAAATAAAAATGATGCAGGGATGATAACAGCTGGATGGATTTATTTAAGGGTGGCAAAGTATATTATGAAAATTATGAGATTTTACCAGATTTTATGATTTCTGTAATGCTGGTGATTTATAATGTTACTATTATTCGTTGCAAGCCACCTTGAGCCCTGGTTGGAGGAGGAGGAGGAGGAGGAGGATTTGGATTGAAATCCCCCCTTTCTCTCCTGTAGGAGACTCAAAGGAGTTTACAATCTCCTTGCCCTTCCCCCCTCACAACAAACACCCTGTGAGGTGGGTGGGGCTGAGAGAGCTCCAAAAAACTGTGACTAGACCAAGGTCACCCAGCTGGTGTGTGTGGGAGTGCACAGGCTAATCTGAATTCCCCAGATAAGCCTCCACAGCTTAAGCGGCAGAGCAGGAAATCAAACCCGGTTCCTCCAGATTAGAATGCACCGGCTCTTAACCACTACGCCACTAGGCATGACCTAGAAGACCAATGAATGAACGAATGAATGAACGAATGAATGAATATAAAGCCTACATTACTGAACCAGAAGTTCTGACCACAGAGTTCCTGGTCATCTCTAGAACTTCACCCCTGGGACTATTAATTTATTATTTATAGTTTTATGTCAATTGTAAATGGTTCTAGCTGGTATGGTTTTAATATGTGTATTGTACATCACCCAGAGCCCTTTGGTGGGTGGGCAGCATATTAAATCTAATAAATAAATATAGGCCGTTTCTGCACGGCCATCAGGAAAAGTATGCCGCTTCGGCAGAGGCAAGCCCGAAGTGGAGGCGGGCAGGCGACGGCTGGCTCCCTGCGGAGCCGCCTCTGCGCTCCCCCGGCCCACTCCGCGGTGTCACTCCTGCCGGTAAGCCTGTAAGAGGCGTCGCCAGCCCGCATACCGCGCTACCCTCCGACCCTCGGAAGGAGGAGGACGGTGTGGTAATGAAGCGGGAGCTGTGACGCCCGCGCAAGCGACGAGGAAAATTACCGTGAGTCGAGACGGCGATGGGAAACTGTTTTAGCGTCTTTGGCGACGCGGTTCGCACAGCACCACAGGGAAGACGCTCCCTCCCTAACAACAACCCTTTAAAGGGTTGTTGTTTAGGAGAACAACAGCGCCACTACCTGGACAGGAAGAGTCGAGGTCGCGGCATATAGCGTTGCAGCAGCGGTATCTATCTGAAAAACCGGCCCGACCTGGTAGCGCCTTTTTTGGCGCCCCCAGGCCGTCATAAATGGGCCGTGCAGAAACGGCCATAGATAAATAAATTTCCAGCCTCAAAACATTTTAAATGAATCCCCTTAAAAATATTCTCTGACTGAAGCATTTTGAAAATGTCTTCCATTTCTGTGCAATCTATTGACTACGTTTCTGACGCTCCTCTGCTTCCCTGAACTACCTCCTCAGCACCATCTTCTGTGCTCACTCAGTTCCCCCTCACCTGTTTATTTGCAGCATTTTGCTGTTTGTTCTTTTATGTTCAGGGGGTCAATTTTCTAAGCATTGAGCAGAGAGGCTGTGAAGCTTTGAAGTATTGATTCGATACAGAACTCAACAAGAGAGAGAGTGAAGTCATGTAATGGCCGTCAGGAACCGTTTCGAGGGGGTGAGTGCAGACATGCATCATTGTAAAGGCGGGTTGAAAATGTTTTAGAAATGTTTTAGGGGATTCGTGTGGGAAAGACCAATGATTTCCCTTGAAGGCTTAAGATTCTCACATCTGGTATCATGGGAAGTGATGGCTGTGGAGACATCCACTAGAACTCATTTCTGTTTTTTCTCTGTGTTGTCTCTATTATTATTATTATTATTATTATTATTATTATTATTATTATTATTATTATTATTATTATTATTATTATTATTATTATTATTATTATTTATTTATTTATTTATTTATTTATTTATTTAACTTAATATACTGCCCCATCCCCGAAGGGCTCTGGGCAGTGTACAACTGGGGGGGGCGGGGGGGCACCACTCAGCGGCTGGTATCTCCAAAAGCCCAGTGGAACAACTCAGTCTTACAGGCCCTGTGGAAATCACCAAGGTCTCACAGGGCCTGGACAGCTGGAGGGAGAGTGTTCCACCAGGCAGGGGCCAGAGCTGTAAAGGCCCTGGCCCGAATGGAGGCCAGCCGCATCATTGAGGGGGCAGGGATCTCCAGTAAGTTGGCCTCTGCTGAACGCAGAGGTTGAGTTGGGACGTATGGGGTAATGCGGTCCCGAAGGTACGAGGGATGTTTGTTTTGGGAGTGGTGACTTTTCCAGTATGGATGGCAGACACTTTCAAGACACATTCTGACCACATTTTGCTGAGGGATTATGGATTCTTTGACTCATTTGTTGTTCACTGGAGGAGGAGACTCCAAATTCATTACATCAAAGGAAGATTAAACTCCCGTAGCTGGCAAAAATTCAGTGTTCCATGGATGACAAATTAAAATGGCATTGAAATTCCGGTTGCTACATTCGTATAGGCTTAGAGAATGCCTTAGGAATGAAGGGAGTCTAGGTGAAAGTGTAACCTCTTTCTGTGGGTTCTGTGGGGCAGTACTTGGGAGGAACTAAATTTGCAAAGAACTAAATAAAGTTGCAAAGAACTAAATTTAAACAAAATAGTTTACTTCTCTTAACAAATAACACTTTTAAAACATTTAACATTTACACTTGACAGTCCTGTCGCGTTTACATTTTCAAGTCCTTATATTTACAGTCTACTGACATTGCCAAGTCCAATTCTTCTTGCTGGTGGTTGGTTTTGAAGACTTCAGAGGCTTGGTGAACGGGATTTGAGATGAAGGTTCCAAGAAAACTCTCACCATTTACATACACAAAAACCCAGAAACAAGAAATTCTAACATTTACAATATAGCAAAAAAATAAACTCCCTTCCCACTAATTCCCAACAACATTGCAGTTACCTTAAACAAGGTGTTAAGGGCTTAATAAAATCACTCAAGGTCCCAGCCTGGTAGCCTTGCTTCTTCCAACCTCATGAGTTCTGCAGCCTTCTGCTTCTTTTCAGACTCCACCCCTTTCTGGGTCATCCCATTCTTACATAGGGGTTACAAAAGCTTTGTTTTATACTTGGATATTTATTAGTTGATTATTTATGGATATTTATTAGTTGATGAATTGATAAGGGGGAGGGAAGAGGGGTTCCGGCATCTGGTGTTGGACCTCCCACCCTGGGGGAGGGGGTGACTTCTGGTCGAGGCCCACCCACCCTGGGGTAAATTTTAAAAATTGACATGCCTCCATGCGAAGGTGTGACAGAAACCCGCATTGTTTCCATGGGCTCAAATCGCTGCCTGCACAGATGCATGCAAATGCGAAAACAGGAAAGCAGGTTACTGAATCCCAACCCGCTGTACATTTGCTGTGTGGAAAGGGCCAAAACTGAGACCCCAGATTAAGATGCATCCACTCCCTTCAGGGATCAATGCCCACACCAGAAGGAGAACAGACAGTCCCAATGGTGATGGGAATGTAGGAATCCTACAAAACATAGCTTCCGGGCAACAGCAGTAATGGAAAGTGAATCTGGCATGGTATCTTTGTAGAAAATGGCAGTGTTATTTTAGCTAATCTTGGGCCGTCTCCGCATGGCCACGCTGGGGGTTGGGTCGGCGTACATGATGCGTACATGCACGAACGGTCCCGGTAACAAAAGGGAAGATGGCGCCATTGAGCACCATCGCCCGATCGACCTACCTTCTCTGCGACCGTCCGGTGCGTTGCCGAGGCCAGGGGACACGCCCCCTGCCCTGCGCGACTGCTCCGGAGTCACAGGGCAGAGGGAGCATGTCCCCAGGCCTCGGCAATGCACCGGACGGTTGCAGAGAAGGTAGGTCGATCGGGCAAGGGAGGGAGGGATGGCGCCTTCTAGCCACTGCCGTTCGCACAGCTGGAAGCTGCTGTTTTCCAAAAACCTCGCTCGGGGAGCGAGGTGGGAAAATGGCGGCTTCACGCCGCTGGGGAGGAGCAAGGGCGGCGCGGCTGCAAAGCAACTGTGCACCCCATGCGAACAGCTCCCTGGGGACGGCGTTTTTGCCATCCCCAGGGCGCTGTATTTGGCCCGTGCGGATAGGGTTTCCACTACTGTGCAGAAGGCGGCAATAGTAAACCTGATTTCATCTTACTTCAAAAACCCTACAATGAGGCAAGGATGGCATTTATTCACAGGGTTTCCATAAGTCAGAAACAACTTGGTGGCACTTACACACAGAGAGAGATTTATATACATGCATATAGCGCCGGGGGGGGGGGGGCCAGAAGCTCAGCTAGATGTCATACAGCTGGGAAGATATTTCCCCAAATTTCCTCCTCCTGTTCGTCTGCTGTGTTCACGTGAATCCAGCTCTTTGGACTCTGGAGATTGGGTTCCTTTCCTCTTGCCTCATTCAGTAATTTAAAAAGAGAATATTTCATGTAAGATTTTATTAAGTACTTTGAATGCTGAAAGATTTATGATGTGTTTCTCATTTTTACGGCAGAGAACCTCAGTTGGTTGCTACTCTCCCCCTCATCCATTTCTCCAGATATTTCTTTATACTTTTTGCTGTTGGCTTTTTGCTGTGGGTAGATCATTTTCTATTGTGTGACTGCATTGTGCATTTTTCATGCGCAATGCCTATGCTGTTTATATGTGTGAATGTACGTGCAATGCTGATTTATGCATGAATAAATAATATTGAGAAATGTGTGTTTTTAACCAGGAAAATTGGTTCTGAGACACAGAAATTTATACGAAAATAAAGTATCGTGGTTCTGAGCTGTGCACAGGAGAAATGGCATCATGGCGGAGGCTTTCAGAACAGCAAGGATGAGATCTATTAAACCATTACCACTGAAATACAGACCGAAGGTGACTGAAGACAAGAAACTGTTTGGGATCCATTGAAAAGATATTTTTTGGATAAATTCAATATTAGTCTGCCATATTTGATTATGTTAATGATGACTATTAGCATTTGTAATTTTTTATAATAGTGTTAAGTATTTAATAGAATCATAGGCCATTTCTGCACGGCCACAGTAAGGGTTGGGTCGGCGTACATGACGCTGACCCAACCCCTCTGAGACCGTTCACATGTGCTGCGCTGTGCCGTCATCCGGTCAACCTACCTGCTCTGTAAGCCCTCACGGCGAAATAATACGCCCTGGCCGGGGGGACATGCCCCCTGCCCATAACGGCGCAACTGCTCCGGTGTTTTGCAAAGGCAGAGGGCGTAATCCCCAGGCTTCGGCGATGCGCCGAAGGAGCATAAGCGAAACCAAATTAAAATTAACTGAACTATCGGGAGGACGGCGCCTTCTGGACTGGACATGGGGGGAGGGAAGCTGAAGTTTTCTGTAAACCTCGCTTGGGGAGCGAGGTAGAGCAATAACCCCAGCGCCATTTCGAGCGGTATGGCTTGAAGCAGCTGAGCCTCTCGAGCGGCTCCACAGAGCCCTCACTCCCCTTTCACTGTCCACCTACCATTTCTGTGGTACTGTCGACGATACGCGGTAACGAAGGCCTGGGGATATGCCCCCCTGCCCTGCAATGCCAGAGCAGTCGCGCAGGGCGGTAGTCCCCAGGCACCGGTGACATGCTGAACTGACAACATTGAAACGACTGGTTGACTGAACAAAGCTGACACTCGATGGCGCCTTCGTCTTCCTGGTTGTTTCTGGGACCGTTCGTGCAAACGGTCCCAGGGGGGTTGGGTCAGCGTCATGTACGCCGACCCAACCCCCATCGTGGCCATGCGGAAATGGCTGTAAGCTGCTTTGAGACTCCTGACAGTTGGGAAAAGCAGGAAATAAATCTCAACTCTCACGTTTTTCTTTTTTCTTTTTTCGAGAGGCAATGTGGAAAGTCAATCCCATTAACTTATTATGTTCAGTTCAACCCAAGAGCCCTATTAATGAGTACCTGCACTAACTTTTTCCTCATCACATCTTTACAAATGCTGCCAAAAAGATCACGGGATTTCATTTCTTTCCTAAGTGAAGGAATGTGGGGTTTTTTTGCCGTGCAAAACTTTTGCATAGGTTCATTCATTATTGTGGTCATAAGGTATATAGATTCAATTGATTGGAGGCAAAGTTTGGTTTCCGTGATCTATATATCTGCCCATCTGTCAGTCTGTCCATCCCCCAAATCTGTCTGCATCTCTCTCTCTCTCTCTCTCAAATAATTTAGGCCACCTTTCTACCCACCTTAGGTGGCGGGGTTTGGGTGTTCCGGGGTGTGGCAGGGACACAGGGCACACACATGCTTTGAGGTCAGTTCCCCCTCACTACAATTCTGGGTTTGGCTGAGAGTGTGTTACTAGCTCAAGGTCACACAGGGGCTTTCCGCACTGACAGAGTTGTACTGGTTTCTATCTAGATTCACCTCAGTGTATCCGCACTGCAACTGAGCTCAACGTTGTTTTGTCTCAGTTCCCCCCCTCAGAACCTCGCGACATCGCTTGTCGCATGTTATTGAAACTACACCTTTTCTGCTGGAACAAAGGTCGATATAAACTTCGAATCTTCGAGGTGCTTTGAGATATCGAAAACGACACCTCATCGTTCAACCAATCAGGAGCGGCTTTTGTGGCATCGCGCCAGAAGCGGGAGAGTTGTTGGGCCGGGCATGTAACTGTACACTGTTAACTGCTTAAAACTGTAAAAAAAAAAGAATGCTCCCGTTTCCCGCAGTAGCCCAAGCTCCAATCATGATCAAGGAGCGAAACAGGCACCAAGATGATCCCGCCCACTTAGCTCGGTTCCAGGGGGTCAACTCAGTCGCTGTGGGGACAGCCTGGAATCACCCCCCACTGAAGGGAACCGGGTCGACCTTAGCTCCCTTCTGTAGTGCGGAAAGCCCCACAGTAAGCTTCCATAGAAGAACAGGCATTCAAACCCAGATCTCCCAGGCCCTAGTCCAGCGGTGGCAAACCTATGGCACTCCAGATGTTCATTAACTAAAATTCCCATCAGCCATTGGCCATGCTGGCAGGGGCTGATGGGAATTGTAGTCCATGAACATCTGGAGTGCCATAGGTTCTCCACCACTGCCCTAGTCCAACACTTCAACCACTACACCAGTTGGCTCCGGTGTACATTCTGGCTGGGTATGCAGCATTATCAATATGGATAGCATTTTATAGCACAACGTAATCAAAGTCTACAGTTCACCATCTAAATTTAGCCCTAGAGAAAGGAGAAAACTGCGAGAGAGGAATGAAAAGAACGGCATGAATAAAAAGCAGTGTCTTCAGCTACAGACATCATATTTGCATCAGCCAAAGATAAGTAAACAGTTTCAGGAGAAATCAGTTTTGAAACCTATGTTTTTGGCAGATCAGAGCAATTGGAATGAAACACTGGGGTGACCGAGCTGCATTAAAAGTGTTAGTCAGTCGAAAATATCCCATTATGCCTGACTATTTATCCCATAATTTGATCCCTAAAGCTTCTCACTGTGTTCCTCTTGGCGCGTTGTGGTTTTCTCGGGCAACATTACCATATTCAAAGAGTTTGTCATTGCTGTCCATTCGCTCCCATTAAAAGATTGGTCGACCAGCTCGACAAACATTGTGTTCCTTTCTCTTTTTTTAAACTGGCTCGGAAATGATATTATTAAAGACAATGATATGCCTTTTTGTGTTGACAGGGCGTTAAGCTCCGCCGAGTAGCAATTTAATCGGACTTATCCAGTAATCGCCATTTTAAACGTGGGCCAAACTTCCTCTGCCAAGGACTTCACGCTGCTTAATCGCAGAGGAGCTTGAAGAAGAAACATGCTTCACGGGACTTATACGCAAAGCGTTTTTGCGAAAAGACAGGATTGATTTCTGGAGAATTAATCCTGCATGTTGGTCTCTGGCGTGGGATCGCCTACAGGGAACACAATTTACACCACAAGCCCCTGATATCATTCCTATAGCTTTGTGGAGCCCCCTCTGGCTCAAATTGATATTTCTACTGAGCATAGTGTAGAAGAAAAAGTTTTAGGTGTTGGGAGAAAAAATCATCAATTACTTAGATATTTCACCAGCTGGCTTATTCCCTGTTCTGCCTTGGAAACAAAACCTTTGGGCTTGGCTGGGGGTTTATTCTGTTTATCTTGGGTCCTATGAATATAACTTATTTATTTGTTTTGTTTTCCTATGTTGATGTCATCATCTATATATGTAAAAAGCTAACAGTGTTTTTGTTGATGATAGTATAACTCAGTAACTGCTGGGCCAATTCCTCTGAAAATTCCCAGCCACTATAGTCAGCCAGGCGAGAGTGTTTTTAGATGTTCATATACCTGAAATTTCACCTACTATTTAGATAAAAATGCCTTTTCCTATAGTATACATTGAAAAGGACATATAGCTGCCTGTGTGTAACTGTCACCCTTAGAATGTTCGTGCTGCTTAGAATATTCACTCAGATGGCCAGCTATGGGCAGTGGAAAGGCGGGCACACACATCAATGACATTGCACAGTATCAGGCTGTGTGTTTGCATGAGCACGTACTGCTGGCCTCTGCAATTGATTTGCTGCTACTGTTCCTTTTCCATTTCACCACAATAAGCCACAGCAACGCGTGGCTGGGCCCCGCTAGTAAGCCATAATATTTTATCAGTTTCTCTTGCTGGCATTCCCAGGTTCATGGTTCTTTTTTAAAAAAATAGTGGAAAGGATTTTATCATTACATATTAACAATAACAATAACGATATTAACAACAACGAAAGTTGGTTTTGATAACCCACTTTCCTCAAACTTAAGGAATCAACTTACAAATTCCTTTCCCTCCTCTCCCCTTAACAGACCCCTTGTGAGGTAAATGGGACTGAGAGTTTGAAGAGAACCAGGACCAGCCCAGGGTCACTAGCAGGCTTCATGTGTAGGAGTGAGGAAACAAACCCAGTTCTCCAGATTAGAGTGTGCTGCTCTACACTATGTTATACCACAATAACAAAATAGTAGCGATAACAAAATAGTATGTGATAATAAAATAATTAATATTAATGGCCATAGATGATGATAATAATGAAAATGAAAAGATGGTAACAGTGTTGAGAGTAGATATGGACAATTCAAGAAGCAGTGGAATGTCATGACAAACTTCCCACCAATGGGCACAGAAGACTCACTTCCTGCTTTTGAAGGGAGTCCTACATGACAATTTGTGGGAAGTGCATCCCTCATTCCAACCACCCCAACTGGGCCAGTGGGGGCATTGGTGCTTTGCCACCTGCTACCCCACCAGGCCAGCCACCCATTTCCCAACCTGGGTCTAGTGGCATAGTGACAACAGGACAGGGGGGCATGATGCCCTGGGTGATGCCACGTTGGGGGTGTGGTTGGGCCATGGAGGGGGCATGGCAGGGGCATTCTTGGGGATTCTAGGGGGCGCTGTGGCAAGGGCGCAGGGCATACATATGCCCCGGGCGCAGATCCCCCTTGCTCCACCCCGGCCTGGGGCAGTTCCCCAATGAAGTTCTTACTCCAGATGAATCAACCCACAACCCTGGGAATCAACTTTCACATAGCTGAAAACTAGTTCAGGGGAAAAGGTAGGCAGGGACCCCTTCCGCACACGCAAAATAATGCTTTTTCAGACCACTTTCACAACTGTTTGCAAGTGGATTTTGCTACTCCGCACAGCTTCAAAGAGCACTGAAAGCAGTTTGAAAGTGCATTATTCTCCATGTGCGGAATGAGCCAGGGAAAAATTGTGATCCCTGCACCAATAGATCACTCAGTCCCACCCACCGATATGCCAAGTGGCAATTTGGGCCCAGAGCCAACACCTGGGTTTCTAAACTGAATCACAAACACTTCACATGTTTGTTGCCCTTATTTGGGAGTTTCAGGATTATTCCTGCTATTGGTAAACCCCAAAACCAGTAGCAAGAGTGGAAAGATTTTTAAAAGTTTATTTTGCAGCTGCAAAAGACTTTGCTAGCATTAAAGCTCAATTCATTATACCTGTTTGCCTTTAGCCCATGAAGAAGAAGAGAAGAAGAGTTTGGATTTATATCCCCCCCTTTCTCTCCTGCAGGAGACTCAAAGGGGCTTACAATCTCCTTGCCCTTCCCCCCTCACAACAAACACCCTGTGAGGTAGGTGGGGCTGAGAGAGCTCCGAGAAGCTGTGACTAGCCCAAGGTCACCCAGCTGGCATGAGTGGGAGTGCACAGGCTAATCTGAATTCCCCAGATAAGCCTCCACAGCTCAGGTGGCAGAGCTGGGAATCAAACCCGGTTCCTCCAGATTAGATACACGAGCTCTAATCTGGAGCATATTTATTGACTCATTTTATTACGTACTTATCTCTTTGCCCATATATGGCGGGTTCATGTCTTGCCTTTCTAACCTGGTTTACCTGGTTTTCAGAACTATCACTCTGCAAATAGAACTCTTTGATTTTAACCCACTGCTATCCTGTTCTTTCATAGCTGCTTGGAAAATATACTTTGATCTCGTACATTTTGAGCATGCGACAAACATTGGTTGCTGACTGCAAAGGGGAGGGGCTGGGCCTCAGCGATAGGTCATCTGTTTGTTACACAGAAGGTCG
The DNA here is from genome assembly GCF_021028975.2 of Sphaerodactylus townsendi. Classification (NCBI taxonomy): domain Eukaryota; kingdom Metazoa; phylum Chordata; class Lepidosauria; order Squamata; family Sphaerodactylidae; genus Sphaerodactylus; species Sphaerodactylus townsendi. The sequence continues at coordinate 68,297,259 of NC_059433.1, forward strand.
CAGTTTCAATACCTGCCACCTCAAGTTGGAAGAACAAGGTAGACGGTGATGTGAAATACCTCAACCAGTTTGCATAGGCAGGGTCTGACTTTGTTAGACCAAGGGGCTGATTCATTATAAGAACGTTTCATATGTTCATGCTCTTACAACTGCTTGCTGAATATGTTGAAGAACTCTCATCTTGCTATGTGTATTTCCTCCCTGACATCAACCCTCCACATTCACTTCCCGTTCTTTTGGGGGTAAATATAAAGAAGAGAAGAAGAGTTTGGATTTATATCCCCCCTTTCTCTCCTGCAGAAGACTCCAAGGGGCTTACAATCTCCTTGCCCTTCCCCCCTCACAACAAACACCCTGTGAGGTAGGTGGGGCTGAGAGAGCTCTGAGAAGCTGTGACTAGCCCAAGGTCACCCAGCTGGTGTGTGTGGGAGTGTACAGGCTAATCTGAATTCCCCAGATAAGCCTCCACAGCTCAGGTGGCAGAGCTGGGAATCAAACCCGGTTCCTCCAGATTAGATACACGAGCTCTTAACCTCCTACGCCACTGCTGCTCTTCCTCCTACACCACTGCTGCTCCTCCAAAAAATAAATGGAAACTCTATTACTGACATTTTAATGCCATCAGAATATAAGAAACACAAGTTAAATAAGGGTAAATTGTTACCATCAGACAAAGAGGGAGTCATAAATATGATGTCCAAAATAATTAGTTCCAGTAAGGGGGGGAGGGGAGAATATAACCATTATGCTGTTAGTGCTTACACTGCAACTAACAGAAAAATATCATTGCAGATTTATTTTATTACCATCAACGGTATTTCTTTATGCATGAGATGCAAGAATTGCAGTAAATGAGTGTATATTTTCCTCCTCATGAACTAAGGAGAAACGGGGAACCTCCCTTTTCCCTCACTAATCTTTGTTTTGCTTTCCTTGAAAATGATCAGAGATTTCCCTCAAAGAGGAACATCCACATTTGTTTTGAAGTTTTACGGTAGGACATGTTGGGGCTTTTTTTTGGTTTTGCTGTTGTGACACCCATGGATTGAAATACTGGAATATCACCCAGATGTCACATTCTCCAGACCTACATCTTGGAGTGACATCACATCTGCTGTTCCACTCTAGGAATTGTACCCATCTCTATTTACCGTAGAGATTGGGAAAATTCCTAGAGCTTCATGGAAAATGTGACATCACATTCCTTAAAAAAATATCGTCTCCTGTCAATGCCCCTCCAAAATCTCCTGGCATTTGCCACTGCAGGTCCAGCAACTCTACAAATGGCCTTCATTAATCTTTTCCATAACTTATGAAATTTGTAATAACGTAAAAATTTTAAAAAATATATATGAAGTCAACTGTGGAACATTTTCAGGAAAGTGTGTCTGACTCGCGTTTAGACCAAAGCAGGGAGACCATCTGGAAACTCCATTCCAATAGACTGTAACATAGCAAACTAGTGGTTTATCTAGCCTCTTGTTCCTTTGTGATCGTAGACACATCCCATAATTCTTTCTAATCCCCCCCAGTTTTCACACTCCCCTTTTCGCCCAGCTGCCACCTATTAAAAATTCAGCACCTTGACGAACGGCTTGGCATCATGTAGACACTCCTGTCTCATCCATACCCTTTCGCGCCTGCCAACTATAAAACCTTGCTTTCTTTTCTATCCTGAAAAAAAAAAGAAATTTAATAATCTCCTCTAATAAATACTCTCCAAGCCAGCTGGATGATTTACATCAACTAAGTAGGAGCCATGCCTCCAAGATTCACAAAGAATGCGATTGGTGCAAAAGAAGAAGAAGAAGAAGAAGAGTTTGGATTAATATCCACCCCTTTCTCTCCTGCAGGAGACTCAAGGGGGCTTACAATCTCCTTGCCCTTCCCCCCTCACAACAAACACCCTGTGAGGTAGGTGGGGCTGAGAGAGCTCTGAGAAACTGTGACTAGCCCAAGGTCACCCAGCTGGCATGTGTGGGAGTGCACAGGCTAATCTGAATTCCCCAGATAAGCCTCCACAGCTCAGGCGGCAGAGCTGGGAATCAAACCTGGTTCCTCCAGATTAGATACACGAGCTCTTAACCTCCTACGCCACTGCTGGCCGTTAGGAGGTTCAAAGATAACAAGCACAACAGCCGTGCTCTACTTGCTGTTTTCTAATTATTGTTCAGAAGTGAGCCAATGAACAATACAACCTGTGTGATAACTTAAAAAATAGTTGTGGTCTTGATCTCTGCAAATATAACTTTTTGTTATGCAAAAAAGTCCCATGGCTTGGTTTCTTGTCTTGGTCCTCTCTCCCCTCCCCAATATTTTGTTTGTTTATATTGCAGCTAAATTAAAGGAGGGTTTTTTTGCCAGACGCCGTGTGTGTCTTCCAGCAATCATATGCTCTTGATTAATCACACATAATTGGCAGGCAGCATGTGGGGGCAAAGTAATTTCATACCAATCACTACTTATTATTTAAGAGCGCTTTGACACGTCGCCTCGTCTGTCTCATTGGAGACCCTGGGGCGAGATGGAATGATCATGCCATGAGCTTCAGGAAAATTGTTAGCAGAAGCCAGAGCGGGGCAACCTACACAAACATATTTGGTTTCATGCTACTACTCTGCTAAAGGTAGCTCCACTTCTTGTGTCAGAAGAAGGTTTTTTTGCTTTAGAGGAATGCACTGTAAGTCCCCCATCTCACCCCTGCTATGGGTTGCCATAGCCAGCACAAGGAACAGGAAATGACATAAGAACAAGACACTTCTCCACACAAAATGGAGTTTTCCCAGAGACTTTGGGCCTTTATCTTGGGTTTCCAAGGATGGGGAGGTGGGAGAGGTTAGAAGTGGTACTTTTCCCATGGCCCAAAGTTAAGGTGACCAGATGTCCCGCTTTTGGCGGGACAGTCACGCTTTTGAGCAATGTGTCCCGCGTCCCGGGCGGGAAATCGGGGAGCGCCACAAAAGGCAGTGTGCTCCTGCGGCTGTGTGTGCCTCCTGCGCTGCCACACCGCCTTCTGGGGCACTTCCCTGTTTCCCGACCGGGGAGCGCTACAAAAGGCAGTGTGCTCCTGCGGCTGCGCGGGTGTGCCCCCCCCCCGCATTGCTAAGGTGAAAATCTGGTCACCTTACCCAAAGTGTGCCTGGCTGAACACTGGGACTAACCAATCTCCTTTGTCTTGCCCTAAAGTGATTTAATCAGTGCTCCTAGCTGACCATTGTTTATTCTACCACAGCAATTACCGGTAGTCAATATTCAGGTGAAAAACTACCACCCATCCCAGCACTCATCTGCACCCATCACAACCATTCATCAATAATCAGGCAAATAGTCCAGACATTCTCTTGGGTCTTGACAATTCATGAAGCCCCTCCTATCTGATTGTTGGAATCCCAGAAGAGCAATCAATTCTTTGTTTCTGGCCTTCCTGCCAACTTACCTCATGTTGCCTCAGGATTCCGTAATGTCTGACTGCCAAAAATGTTGTCCTGTGCCATTCAAAGTGATGGGCACTTTTGTAATGATGACATGTTGCCCCATGCTTTCAAGAATGGGTTGATCCAGAAAGAAGTGGAGACTCCAAGCTTAACAGAAGGCTACCAGAGCTCATCAACTTGGTTTCAGAGGAAGGCGAGGCTACCAGACTTCGGACCTTGGATTTTTGTATAAAGCCATAACCTCCCTTGTTAAAGTAACTGCAATGTTACATTCAGAACCTAAGAGGAAATTAGTTGTTTGTTTTTTGCTATGTTGTAAATGTTGGAGTTTGTTGTTTCAGGGTTTTCTTTTTTGTAGTTTATGTATTGGGTGAGAGTTCTCCTGGAAACCTTCATCATGTTGAAATCTGTTCATCAAACCCTTGGAATCTTCAGGAGCCAACCCACTTTTAAAGAAGTATCAATGAACTCAAAATATAAGGACTTGAAAATGCAACCTGAACAGGACCTTGAAGTGTGATGTTAAATGTTGATGTTATATGTTATATGTTAAGAAAGTAAACCATTTTGTTTTTAAAATTTGTTGTCGCAAACTCATTCCAAGTTCTGCCCCACAGGACCCACAGATAGAGGTTACATGCGCTCCTTTGCCCTATCAGCTGCTGCTGTCATTGGACTCCATACCTGAAAACCTGTCCAACTTCCTCCTGGTCTCTCTTATAGGTAGCCCTTGTATGTCTTGTTGTGTGTATGGTTAGTGCTTGAAAATGTATCCCTTGTTTTTATATTATTTTATTAATAACATTAAATTGCAAATTTTACAACAACCTGCTCATTTATGAGTTTTTACCCAGGATGGTCCCTAAATATAGGTTATAGATCTTGTTATCCTTTCTCGCCGTGTTTTCTATGCTAACTTCCCTGCTAAAATTAGGAGACAGACCACTCTGAGTAACAGGGTCACCATTAGTTGAGTTGAATGGTAGGGTAATGGTGGTGATGGAAAATGCTGTCAAGTCACCACCATCTTGTCAAGTCACCACCACCAAAATGATGTGAAGTCACCACCGCCCAGAGCCCTCCGGGGGTTGGGCAGTATAAAAATCCTATAGATAGATAGATAAATAGATAGATAGATAGATAGATGGATGGATGGATGGATGGATGGATGGATGGAAGGATGGATGGATGGAAGGAAGGATGGTTGGAAGGATGAATGGATGGATAAAAGGGAGGATGGATGGATGGAAGGAAGGAACGATGGATGGATGGAAGGATGGATGGATGGAAGGATGGTTGGAAGGATGGATGGATGGATGGATGGATGGATGGATGGATGGATGGATGGATGGATGGATGGATCACTACCACCCCCCCCACCACCACCACCCCCCCCCACCCCCCCACCACCCCCACCACCCACCCCCCCCACCCACCCCCACCAACCCCCCCCCCCCCCCCCCCCCCCCCCACCCCACCCTCCAAAACCCCCACCCCCCCCCCCCCCCCCCCCCACCCCCAACCACACCCAACCACCCCCCACCCACACACACCCCCCCCCCCCCCACCCCCCCCCCACACCCCCCCCCCCCCCCCCCCCCCCCCCCCCACCCCCCCCCCCCCCCCCCCCCCCCCCCCCCCACCCCCCCCCCCCCCCACCCCCCCCCCCCCCCACCCCCCCCCCCCCCCACCCCCCCCCCCCCCCACCCCCCCCCCCCCCCACCCCCCCCCCCCCCCACCCCCCCCCCCCCCCACCCCCCCCCCCCCCCACCCCCCCCCCCCCCCACCCCCCCCCCCCCCCACCCCCCCCCCCCCCCACCCCCCCCCCCCCCCACCCCCCCCCCCCCCCACCCCCCCCCCCCCCCACCCCCCCCCCCCCCCACCCCCCCCCCCCCCCACCCCCCCCCCCCCCCACCCCCCCCCCCCCCCACCCCCCCCCCCCCCCACCCCCCCCCCCCCCCACCCCCCCCCCCCCCCACCCCCCCCCCCCCCCACCCCCCCCCCCCCCCACCCCCCCCCCCCCCCACCCCCCCCCCCCCCCACCCCCCCCCCCCCCCACCCCCCCCCCCCCCCACCCCCCCCCCCCCCCACCCCCCCCCCCCCCCACCCCCCCCCCCCCCCACCCCCCCCCCCCCCCACCCCCCCCCCCCCCCACCCCCCCCCCCCCCCACCCCCCCCCCCCCCCACCCCCCCCCCCCCCCACCCCCCCCCCCCCCCACCCCCCCCCCCCCCCACCCCCCCCCCCCCCCACCCCCCCCCCCCCCCACCCCCCCCCCCCCCCACCCCCCCCCCCCCCCACCCCCCCCCCCCCCCACCCCCCCCCCCCCCCACCCCCCCCCCCCCCCACCCCCCCCCCCCCCCACCCCCCCCCCCCCCCACCCCCCCCCCCCCCCACCCCCCCCCCCCCCCACCCCCCCCCCCCCCCACCCCCCCCCCCCCCCACCCCCCCCCCCCCCCACCCCCCCCCCCCCCCACCCCCCCCCCCCCCCACCCCCCCCCCCCCCCACCCCCCCCCCCCCCCACCCCCCCCCCCCCCCACCCCCCCCCCCCCCCACCCCCCCCCCCCCCCACCCCCCCCCCCCCCCACCCCCCCCCCCCCCCACCCCCCCCCCCCCCCACCCCCCCCCCCCCCCACCCCCCCCCCCCCCCACCCCCCCCCCCCCCCACCCCCCCCCCCCCCCACCCCCCCCCCCCCCCACCCCCCCCCCCCCCCACCCCCCCCCCCCCCCACCCCCCCCCCCCCCCACCCCCCCCCCCCCCCACCCCCCCCCCCCCCCACCCCCCCCCCCCCCCACCCCCCCCCCCCCCCACCCCCCCCCCCCCCCACCCCCCCCCCCCCCCACCCCCCCCCCCCCCCACCCCCCCCCCCCCCCACCCCCCCCCCCCCCCACCCCCCCCCCCCCCCACCCCCCCCCCCCCCCACCCCCCCCCCCCCCCACCCCCCCCCCCCCCCACCCCCCCCCCCCCCCACCCCCCCCCCCCCCCACCCCCCCCCCCCCCCACCCCCCCCCCCCCCCACCCCCCCCCCCCCCCACCCCCCCCCCCCCCCACCCCCCCCCCCCCCCACCCCCCCCCCCCCCCACCCCCCCCCCCCCCCACCCCCCCCCCCCCCCACCCCCCCCCCCCCCCACCCCCCCCCCCCCCCACCCCCCCCCCCCCCCACCCCCCCCCCCCCCCACCCCCCCCCCCCCCCACCCCCCCCCCCCCCCACCCCCCCCCCCCCCCACCCCCCCCCCCCCCCACCCCCCCCCCCCCCCACCCCCCCCCCCCCCCACCCCCCCCCCCCCCCACCCCCCCCCCCCCCCACCCCCCCCCCCCCCCACCCCCCCCCCCCCCCACCCCCCCCCCCCCCCACCCCCCCCCCCCCCCACCCCCCCCCCCCCCCACCCCCCCCCCCCCCCACCCCCCCCCCCCCCCACCCCCCCCCCCCCCCACCCCCCCCCCCCCCCACCCCCCCCCCCCCCCACCCCCCCCCCCCCCCACCCCCCCCCCCCCCCACCCCCCCCCCCCCCCACCCCCCCCCCCCCCCACCCCCCCCCCCCCCCACCCCCCCCCCCCCCCACCCCCCCCCCCCCCCACCCCCCCCCCCCCCCACCCCCCCCCCCCCCCACCCCCCCCCCCCCCCACCCCCCCCCCCCCCCACCCCCCCCCCCCCCCACCCCCCCCCCCCCCCACCCCCCCCCCCCCCCACCCCCCCCCCCCCCCACCCCCCCCCCCCCCCACCCCCCCCCCCCCCCACCCCCCCCCCCCCCCACCCCCCCCCCCCCCCACCCCCCCCCCCCCCCACCCCCCCCCCCCCCCACCCCCCCCCCCCCCCACCCCCCCCCCCCCCCACCCCCCCCCCCCCCCACCCCCCCCCCCCCCCACCCCCCCCCCCCCCCACCCCCCCCCCCCCCCACCCCCCCCCCCCCCCACCCCCCCCCCCCCCCACCCCCCCCCCCCCCCACCCCCCCCCCCCCCCACCCCCCCCCCCCCCCACCCCCCCCCCCCCCCACCCCCCCCCCCCCCCACCCCCCCCCCCCCCCACCCCCCCCCCCCCCCACCCCCCCCCCCCCCCACCCCCCCCCCCCCCCACCCCCCCCCCCCCCCACCCCCCCCCCCCCCCACCCCCCCCCCCCCCCACCCCCCCCCCCCCCCACCCCCCCCCCCCCCCACCCCCCCCCCCCCCCACCCCCCCCCCCCCCCACCCCCCCCCCCCCCCACCCCCCCCCCCCCCCACCCCCCCCCCCCCCCACCCCCCCCCCCCCCCACCCCCCCCCCCCCCCACCCCCCCCCCCCCCCACCCCCCCCCCCCCCCACCCCCCCCCCCCCCCACCCCCCCCCCCCCCCACCCCCCCCCCCCCCCACCCCCCCCCCCCCCCACCCCCCCCCCCCCCCACCCCCCCCCCCCCCCACCCCCCCCCCCCCCCACCCCCCCCCCCCCCCACCCCCCCCCCCCCCCACCCCCCCCCCCCCCCACCCCCCCCCCCCCCCACCCCCCCCCCCCCCCACCCCCCCCCCCCCCCACCCCCCCCCCCCCCCACCCCCCCCCCCCCCCACCCCCCCCCCCCCCCACCCCCCCCCCCCCCCACCCCCCCCCCCCCCCACCCCCCCCCCCCCCCACCCCCCCCCCCCCCCACCCCCCCCCCCCCCCACCCCCCCCCCCCCCCACCCCCCCCCCCCCCCACCCCCCCCCCCCCCCACCCCCCCCCCCCCCCACCCCCCCCCCCCCCCACCCCCCCCCCCCCCCACCCCCCCCCCCCCCCACCCCCCCCCCCCCCCACCCCCCCCCCCCCCCACCCCCCCCCCCCCCCACCCCCCCCCCCCCCCACCCCCCCCCCCCCCCACCCCCCCCCCCCCCCACCCCCCCCCCCCCCCACCCCCCCCCCCCCCCACCCCCCCCCCCCCCCACCCCCCCCCCCCCCCACCCCCCCCCCCCCCCACCCCCCCCCCCCCCCACCCCCCCCCCCCCCCACCCCCCCCCCCCCCCACCCCCCCCCCCCCCCACCCCCCCCCCCCCCCACCCCCCCCCCCCCCCACCCCCCCCCCCCCCCACCCCCCCCCCCCCCCACCCCCCCCCCCCCCCACCCCCCCCCCCCCCCACCCCCCCCCCCCCCCACCCCCCCCCCCCCCCACCCCCCCCCCCCCCCACCCCCCCCCCCCCCCACCCCCCCCCCCCCCCACCCCCCCCCCCCCCCACCCCCCCCCCCCCCCACCCCCCCCCCCCCCCACCCCCCCCCCCCCCCACCCCCCCCCCCCCCCACCCCCCCCCCCCCCCACCCCCCCCCCCCCCCACCCCCCCCCCCCCCCACCCCCCCCCCCCCCCACCCCCCCCCCCCCCCACCCCCCCCCCCCCCCACCCCCCCCCCCCCCCACCCCCCCCCCCCCCCACCCCCCCCCCCCCCCACCCCCCCCCCCCCCCACCCCCCCCCCCCCCCACCCCCCCCCCCCCCCACCCCCCCCCCCCCCCACCCCCCCCCCCCCCCACCCCCCCCCCCCCCCACCCCCCCCCCCCCCCACCCCCCCCCCCCCCCACCCCCCCCCCCCCCCACCCCCCCCCCCCCCCACCCCCCCCCCCCCCCACCCCCCCCCCCCCCCACCCCCCCCCCCCCCCACCCCCCCCCCCCCCCACCCCCCCCCCCCCCCACCCCCCCCCCCCCCCACCCCCCCCCCCCCCCACCCCCCCCCCCCCCCACCCCCCCCCCCCCCCACCCCCCCCCCCCCCCACCCCCCCCCCCCCCCACCCCCCCCCCCCCCCACCCCCCCCCCCCCCCACCCCCCCCCCCCCCCACCCCCCCCCCCCCCCACCCCCCCCCCCCCCCACCCCCCCCCCCCCCCACCCCCCCCCCCCCCCACCCCCCCCCCCCCCCACCCCCCCCCCCCCCCACCCCCCCCCCCCCCCACCCCCCCCCCCCCCCACCCCCCCCCCCCCCCACCCCCCCCCCCCCCCACCCCCCCCCCCCCCCACCCCCCCCCCCCCCCACCCCCCCCCCCCCCCACCCCCCCCCCCCCCCACCCCCCCCCCCCCCCACCCCCCCCCCCCCCCACCCCCCCCCCCCCCCACCCCCCCCCCCCCCCACCCCCCCCCCCCCCCACCCCCCCCCCCCCCCACCCCCCCCCCCCCCCACCCCCCCCCCCCCCCACCCCCCCCCCCCCCCACCCCCCCCCCCCCCCACCCCCCCCCCCCCCCACCCCCCCCCCCCCCCACCCCCCCCCCCCCCCACCCCCCCCCCCCCCCACCCCCCCCCCCCCCCACCCCCCCCCCCCCCCACCCCCCCCCCCCCCCACCCCCCCCCCCCCCCACCCCCCCCCCCCCCCACCCCCCCCCCCCCCCACCCCCCCCCCCCCCCACCCCCCCCCCCCCCCACCCCCCCCCCCCCCCACCCCCCCCCCCCCCCACCCCCCCCCCCCCCCACCCCCCCCCCCCCCCACCCCCCCCCCCCCCCACCCCCCCCCCCCCCCACCCCCCCCCCCCCCCACCCCCCCCCCCCCCCACCCCCCCCCCCCCCCACCCCCCCCCCCCCCCACCCCCCCCCCCCCCCACCCCCCCCCCCCCCCACCCCCCCCCCCCCCCACCCCCCCCCCCCCCCACCCCCCCCCCCCCCCACCCCCCCCCCCCCCCACCCCCCCCCCCCCCCACCCCCCCCCCCCCCCACCCCCCCCCCCCCCCACCCCCCCCCCCCCCCACCCCCCCCCCCCCCCACCCCCCCCCCCCCCCACCCCCCCCCCCCCCCACCCCCCCCCCCCCCCACCCCCCCCCCCCCCCACCCCCCCCCCCCCCCACCCCCCCCCCCCCCCACCCCCCCCCCCCCCCACCCCCCCCCCCCCCCACCCCCCCCCCCCCCCACCCCCCCCCCCCCCCACCCCCCCCCCCCCCCACCCCCCCCCCCCCCCACCCCCCCCCCCCCCCACCCCCCCCCCCCCCCACCCCCCCCCCCCCCCACCCCCCCCCCCCCCCACCCCCCCCCCCCCCCACCCCCCCCCCCCCCCACCCCCCCCCCCCCCCACCCCCCCCCCCCCCCACCCCCCCCCCCCCCCACCCCCCCCCCCCCCCACCCCCCCCCCCCCCCACCCCCCCCCCCCCCCACCCCCCCCCCCCCCCACCCCCCCCCCCCCCCACCCCCCCCCCCCCCCACCCCCCCCCCCCCCCACCCCCCCCCCCCCCCACCCCCCCCCCCCCCCACCCCCCCCCCCCCCCACCCCCCCCCCCCCCCACCCCCCCCCCCCCCCACCCCCCCCCCCCCCCACCCCCCCCCCCCCCCACCCCCCCCCCCCCCCACCCCCCCCCCCCCCCACCCCCCCCCCCCCCCACCCCCCCCCCCCCCCACCCCCCCCCCCCCCCACCCCCCCCCCCCCCCACCCCCCCCCCCCCCCACCCCCCCCCCCCCCCACCCCCCCCCCCCCCCACCCCCCCCCCCCCCCACCCCCCCCCCCCCCCACCCCCCCCCCCCCCCACCCCCCCCCCCCCCCACCCCCCCCCCCCCCCACCCCCCCCCCCCCCCACCCCCCCCCCCCCCCACCCCCCCCCCCCCCCACCCCCCCCCCCCCCCACCCCCCCCCCCCCCCACCCCCCCCCCCCCCCACCCCCCCCCCCCCCCACCCCCCCCCCCCCCCACCCCCCCCCCCCCCCACCCCCCCCCCCCCCCACCCCCCCCCCCCCCCACCCCCCCCCCCCCCCACCCCCCCCCCCCCCCACCCCCCCCCCCCCCCACCCCCCCCCCCCCCCACCCCCCCCCCCCCCCACCCCCCCCCCCCCCCACCCCCCCCCCCCCCCACCCCCCCCCCCCCCCACCCCCCCCCCCCCCCACCCCCCCCCCCCCCCACCCCCCCCCCCCCCCACCCCCCCCCCCCCCCACCCCCCCCCCCCCCCACCCCCCCCCCCCCCCACCCCCCCCCCCCCCCACCCCCCCCCCCCCCCACCCCCCCCCCCCCCCACCCCCCCCCCCCCCCACCCCCCCCCCCCCCCACCCCCCCCCCCCCCCACCCCCCCCCCCCCCCACCCCCCCCCCCCCCCACCCCCCCCCCCCCCCACCCCCCCCCCCCCCCACCCCCCCCCCCCCCCACCCCCCCCCCCCCCCACCCCCCCCCCCCCCCACCCCCCCCCCCCCCCACCCCCCCCCCCCCCCACCCCCCCCCCCCCCCACCCCCCCCCCCCCCCACCCCCCCCCCCCCCCACCCCCCCCCCCCCCCACCCCCCCCCCCCCCCACCCCCCCCCCCCCCCACCCCCCCCCCCCCCCACCCCCCCCCCCCCCCACCCCCCCCCCCCCCCACCCCCCCCCCCCCCCACCCCCCCCCCCCCCCACCCCCCCCCCCCCCCACCCCCCCCCCCCCCCACCCCCCCCCCCCCCCACCCCCCCCCCCCCCCACCCCCCCCCCCCCCCACCCCCCCCCCCCCCCACCCCCCCCCCCCCCCACCCCCCCCCCCCCCCACCCCCCCCCCCCCCCACCCCCCCCCCCCCCCACCCCCCCCCCCCCCCACCCCCCCCCCCCCCCACCCCCCCCCCCCCCCACCCCCCCCCCCCCCCACCCCCCCCCCCCCCCACCCCCCCCCCCCCCCACCCCCCCCCCCCCCCACCCCCCCCCCCCCCCACCCCCCCCCCCCCCCACCCCCCCCCCCCCCCACCCCCCCCCCCCCCCACCCCCCCCCCCCCCCACCCCCCCCCCCCCCCACCCCCCCCCCCCCCCACCCCCCCCCCCCCCCACCCCCCCCCCCCCCCACCCCCCCCCCCCCCCACCCCCCCCCCCCCCCACCCCCCCCCCCCCCCACCCCCCCCCCCCCCCACCCCCCCCCCCCCCCACCCCCCCCCCCCCCCACCCCCCCCCCCCCCCACCCCCCCCCCCCCCCACCCCCCCCCCCCCCCACCCCCCCCCCCCCCCACCCCCCCCCCCCCCCACCCCCCCCCCCCCCCACCCCCCCCCCCCCCCACCCCCCCCCCCCCCCACCCCCCCCCCCCCCCACCCCCCCCCCCCCCCACCCCCCCCCCCCCCCACCCCCCCCCCCCCCCACCCCCCCCCCCCCCCACCCCCCCCCCCCCCCACCCCCCCCCCCCCCCACCCCCCCCCCCCCCCACCCCCCCCCCCCCCCACCCCCCCCCCCCCCCACCCCCCCCCCCCCCCACCCCCCCCCCCCCCCACCCCCCCCCCCCCCCACCCCCCCCCCCCCCCACCCCCCCCCCCCCCCACCCCCCCCCCCCCCCACCCCCCCCCCCCCCCACCCCCCCCCCCCCCCACCCCCCCCCCCCCCCACCCCCCCCCCCCCCCACCCCCCCCCCCCCCCACCCCCCCCCCCCCCCACCCCCCCCCCCCCCCACCCCCCCCCCCCCCCACCCCCCCCCCCCCCCACCCCCCCCCCCCCCCACCCCCCCCCCCCCCCACCCCCCCCCCCCCCCACCCCCCCCCCCCCCCACCCCCCCCCCCCCCCACCCCCCCCCCCCCCCACCCCCCCCCCCCCCCACCCCCCCCCCCCCCCACCCCCCCCCCCCCCCACCCCCCCCCCCCCCCACCCCCCCCCCCCCCCACCCCCCCCCCCCCCCACCCCCCCCCCCCCCCACCCCCCCCCCCCCCCACCCCCCCCCCCCCCCACCCCCCCCCCCCCCCACCCCCCCCCCCCCCCACCCCCCCCCCCCCCCACCCCCCCCCCCCCCCACCCCCCCCCCCCCCCACCCCCCCCCCCCCCCACCCCCCCCCCCCCCCACCCCCCCCCCCCCCCACCCCCCCCCCCCCCCACCCCCCCCCCCCCCCACCCCCCCCCCCCCCCACCCCCCCCCCCCCCCACCCCCCCCCCCCCCCACCCCCCCCCCCCCCCACCCCCCCCCCCCCCCACCCCCCCCCCCCCCCACCCCCCCCCCCCCCCACCCCCCCCCCCCCCCACCCCCCCCCCCCCCCACCCCCCCCCCCCCCCACCCCCCCCCCCCCCCACCCCCCCCCCCCCCCACCCCCCCCCCCCCCCACCCCCCCCCCCCCCCACCCCCCCCCCCCCCCACCCCCCCCCCCCCCCACCCCCCCCCCCCCCCACCCCCCCCCCCCCCCACCCCCCCCCCCCCCCACCCCCCCCCCCCCCCACCCCCCCCCCCCCCCACCCCCCCCCCCCCCCACCCCCCCCCCCCCCCACCCCCCCCCCCCCCCACCCCCCCCCCCCCCCACCCCCCCCCCCCCCCACCCCCCCCCCCCCCCACCCCCCCCCCCCCCCACCCCCCCCCCCCCCCACCCCCCCCCCCCCCCACCCCCCCCCCCCCCCACCCCCCCCCCCCCCCACCCCCCCCCCCCCCCACCCCCCCCCCCCCCCACCCCCCCCCCCCCCCACCCCCCCCCCCCCCCACCCCCCCCCCCCCCCACCCCCCCCCCCCCCCACCCCCCCCCCCCCCCACCCCCCCCCCCCCCCACCCCCCCCCCCCCCCACCCCCCCCCCCCCCCACCCCCCCCCCCCCCCACCCCCCCCCCCCCCCACCCCCCCCCCCCCCCACCCCCCCCCCCCCCCACCCCCCCCCCCCCCCACCCCCCCCCCCCCCCACCCCCCCCCCCCCCCACCCCCCCCCCCCCCCACCCCCCCCCCCCCCCACCCCCCCCCCCCCCCACCCCCCCCCCCCCCCACCCCCCCCCCCCCCCACCCCCCCCCCCCCCCACCCCCCCCCCCCCCCACCCCCCCCCCCCCCCACCCCCCCCCCCCCCCACCCCCCCCCCCCCCCACCCCCCCCCCCCCCCACCCCCCCCCCCCCCCACCCCCCCCCCCCCCCACCCCCCCCCCCCCCCACCCCCCCCCCCCCCCACCCCCCCCCCCCCCCACCCCCCCCCCCCCCCACCCCCCCCCCCCCCCACCCCCCCCCCCCCCCACCCCCCCCCCCCCCCACCCCCCCCCCCCCCCACCCCCCCCCCCCCCCACCCCCCCCCCCCCCCACCCCCCCCCCCCCCCACCCCCCCCCCCCCCCACCCCCCCCCCCCCCCACCCCCCCCCCCCCCCACCCCCCCCCCCCCCCACCCCCCCCCCCCCCCACCCCCCCCCCCCCCCACCCCCCCCCCCCCCCACCCCCCCCCCCCCCCACCCCCCCCCCCCCCCACCCCCCCCCCCCCCCACCCCCCCCCCCCCCCACCCCCCCCCCCCCCCACCCCCCCCCCCCCCCACCCCCCCCCCCCCCCACCCCCCCCCCCCCCCACCCCCCCCCCCCCCCACCCCCCCCCCCCCCCACCCCCCCCCCCCCCCACCCCCCCCCCCCCCCACCCCCCCCCCCCCCCACCCCCCCCCCCCCCCACCCCCCCCCCCCCCCACCCCCCCCCCCCCCCACCCCCCCCCCCCCCCACCCCCCCCCCCCCCCACCCCCCCCCCCCCCCACCCCCCCCCCCCCCCACCCCCCCCCCCCCCCACCCCACACCCCCCCCCCCACCCCCCCCCCCCCAGAATGATGAAAAAAGTAGTGCAGTAATTATATAATAAGTATATAATAAATAGTTTAACATTATCGAGGGAATTATTTGTTTAACAGAGTGATGGCATTTGGGAAAAAACTGTTCTTGTGTCTAGTTGTCTTGGTGTGCAGTGCTCTGTAGCGACGTTTAGAGGGTAAGAGTTGAAACAGTTTATGTCCAGGATGCAAGGGGTCAGTAAATATTTTCACAGCCCTTTTTTTGACCCGTGCAGTATACAGGTCCTCAATGGAAGGCAGGTTAGCAGCAATTGTTTTTTCTGCAGTTCTGATTATTCTCTGAAGTCTGTGTCGATCTTGTTGGGTTGCAGAACCAGAACCAGAAGAAGAAGAAGAAGAAGAAGAAGAAGAAGAAGAAGAAGAAGAAGAAGAAGAAGAAGAAGAAGAAGAAGAAGAAGAAGAAGAAGAAGAAGAAGAAGAAGAAGAAGAAGAAGAAGAAGAAGAAGAAGAAGAAGAAGAAGAAGAAGAAGAGGAGGAGGAGGAGGAGGAGGAGGAGGAGGAGGAGGAGGAGGAGGAGGAGGAGGAGTTTGGATTTATATCCCCCCCTGAGTCTCCTGCAGGAGACTCAAAGGGGCTGACAATCTCCTTGCCCTTCCCCCCTCACAACAAACACCCTGTGAAATAGGTGGGGCTGAGAGAGCTCCGAGAAGCTGTGACTAGGCCAAGGTCACCCAGCTGGCTTGTGTGGGAGTGTACAGGCTAATCTGAATTCCCCAGATAAGCCTCCAGAGCTCAGGCAGCAGAGCGGAGAATCAAACCCGGCTCCTCCAGATTAGGTACACGAGCTCTTAACCTCCTACGCCACTGCTGCTATTTTACAAACGCTATTTTACAAACACAAACAGAAGCTAATTAGAGTCAGTACTTGGAGGGGAGGCTACCAAGAAAGACTGTGTAGAGCAGGGGTAGGGAACCCAGGGTTCGGAGAGCCGCATGCGGCTCTTCTGCCCTTGCACTGCGGCTCCACGAACCGAGCCACCAGCCCCATCCTTGCCTGCCCTGCAGGCAGCAGGGCAAGCGCACCAATTGCCTGCTGCCGGCTGGGCTGCGCCGTGGGCTTCCCCTCTCGCCCACCCCATTCGAGTGGGGCGGGTGCTTTCCCGGCGGCAGCAAGGCTGAGTCACCGGCTACATCTTTGCCCACCCTGCAGGCAGCAGGGCGGGCGCACCAATTGCCCAGCTTCCCCTCTCACCCACCCCGTTGGAGCAGCGAGGCCGAGCCACTGGCCCCATCCTTGCCTGCCCTGCAGGCAGCAGGGCGGACGCATCCATGCGCTTCTCAGAATGAGTGGAATAAAAGGTAAAAAAACCCAATCATATTACTCAGACAGCATCAACACAGTGTTATCTTTATTTTAAATGTCAAAAATTATTTGCGGCTCTAAGTGTTTTCTTTTCCCGTGGAAAACGGGTCCAAATGGCTCTTTGAGTGTTAAAGGTTCCCTACCCCTGGTGTAGAGGAAGGCAATGACAAACCACTTCTGCTTCTGGTAGGCAGTGGCGTAAGGTCAAGGGGACTGGGGGTGCATAATGCACTGGGTGCATGCCAGTGCAGGGGCATGGCAAGGGCATTCTGGGGCATGGTGGGGGTGTGGCGTGGCAGGAGCAGGTGGGTGGGGGCATGGCGGGGTGCAGGGCACACAAGTGCCCCGAGAGCATTTCCCCCTATCTCCGGCCCTGCCGGTAAGTAAAATGTATTGTTTGGCAAAGTCAGTAATTACAGGTTCTGCTGATTAGCTTATAAGAGTAGATAAGAAAAAGTACATGGGCAGAAAACAATAAAACAGTCTTCTCTGCGCTGATCCACATGTTGCTTCCATGTTTTGAAACATGTGACTGACAAGAACAAAGAAGGGACATGCACTTTCTAACATCTTCTCAGGTTGTCTGTGGGACTTGTAACATCCTGAATGGCAATATATTGATGAACTAATGACAATAAATAAACCACCTCGTTAATGCAGATAACTAACTGCTTGATGCCCCATTGGGTATGCTAATGTAGCTAATGCTTACTTACAAATAGCATCTTTAACTTGTTCATGACTGAAGAGCTTATACCAACAGCTCCTCACTTGCCCTGAAAGCCCCATGATGGAGTCACCATAAGTGGGCGCCCCTTGGTAGGGTCACACACACAAACATTCAATTTCTTCCCCTACCCCCACTCATCTCAGGTCTCAGGTCCCTCTTTGTTTTCAATTCCAGCTGTCCCCAACCAACTTCTTCGCCCTTGTTGTATCTTCCCCACTTACAGGCTTCGACCCTACAGAATATTTCCACTCATGCAAGAATGAGCGGAAACACAAGAAAGTCATTGCAAGTATTCCTTGCTCTGAGTCAACTTGGTTGTGTCCCATCTTATATTTCTGCAAGATGCCTTGATAAGGACCTCCTTCATTCAACTCATGTCACATCTCCCAACTGTAATGTTATGTGGTGGATCCAATTATCTTCCAAGGATCGTGTCTCCAAGTAAAATGGCTCTTCTTCCAATGGATGTGCCACTTCAATGGGAAGAAGACTCCTTAGGTCAAGGGAGACTTCAAAACTTGCTCAATGGAGTGGGAACATAGTAGTAAGACCCATTCCATCATCTGGTTTAAGTGGCCTTCACCTTTTGATGTTTGTACACAAAACAACTGACCCTAAATGAAAAAAAAAAACAGTACTTACTCTCCCAGTATACTTTTAGTATTGCATAGTGGGATGCAACCTTCATTTCTTATTTGTTTGTGTGTTTCCTAGTTTGTTTGATCTTATAACTGGAAGGGACCACCAGCATCATCTAGTGTAGGAGCTTCAGATTATTATTATTATTATTATTATTATTATTATTATTATTATTATTATTATTATTATTATTATTATTATTATTATTATTATTATTATTATTATTATTATTATTATTATTATTATTATCATTACTATTGTTGTTGTTGTTGTTGTTGTTGTTGGTGGTGGTGGTGGTGGTGGTGGTGGTAAAATGTATTCCCTACCCTTTACAATAGTCTCAGGGCGGGTTACAATAAAAGCCATAACAAAAATCATAATAAAATCCCATTCTGAACTCTAAAACTCCCATTTCAACCATCCCCCAAAAGTGGGAGGAATGTACAGGGCACCTCAAGCCCTCCCCTCTTATCAGGGGGGTGGTGATGGTGGATGGAATCAACCAAATGCCCAGGCAAAGAGGCCAGTATTTGCCAGGAGCCAAAATCTCAGGAGAGTAGGTTCCTGGGAGGTGTCTGGTGATATGGCATTCCACAGTGCAGGGGTCACTGTTGAGAAGGTCCTCTTGAATGTCCCCACCCCACTCACCGCTGAAGGGGATGGGACAACCAGGCAGGGGCCCCCCCCTCCATCCTTAGTGTCTGGGCAGGAATATACATGCAGATGCGCTCTCTCAGGTACCCAGGACTAAAGCCATAATAAAATCCCATTCTAAACTCTACAACTCCCACCCCATCAAGTAGGGCTGCCAGCTCTGAGCAAATATCCAAGCATCCCTTATTGATTCCCCACCCCAAATATTAATTTCAAACAAGGTTTGTTTGTTTTTTGTAAATGCAGCTCTTGGGCTTGATTTTCCATCGTGGACAAGGGAATGGGAGAGCATTCTTCTCCCCAAAAATCCCACTCTTTTATCCACCCCTCCAACATCGTCAAGATTTTCTCTCTGTAATTATGTTTTTCAAAAGCAGAAGAAATCTAATGAATGGAAAAGAGCACGACATTAAGTCAGTTATGAAAAGAGATAGCAATGCAACGGCTGTAGTAATTAGTTTATTAAAAATAGCGCAACAGAACATTTGGACACTGAAAAGTACTGATGAAATAACCAAAATAAGAGAAAAGAGGCAGTATAACTCTGTGACATCCTAGCAATGAAGGATTGGCTTGGAGGGGGAAAAAACAGCCCAGGAAAGGGGCCCATTCTTTAGTTCTGCCCCAAGTTGAAGGGGGTGGGAGGAACAACCGGATGCCCACCTCAAACATGACCAGTCCAACCCTACTAAAAACAAAGGATCAGATGACAAATATGGTCCTGGACTGTACTACATCAGACCATATGAAAAGAAAACGATGCCTGTGTATATATTAGTGTGACCAGACGTCCTGCTTTTGGCGGGACAGTCCCGCTTTTAACCAATTTGTCCGGCGTCCCGCAGGGTTTTTTAAATGTCCCGATTTTTGGAAGGCTGCTGCACTGCCTTCTGGGGCACTCCCCTTTTCCTGCCCTGCCACAGGGCGGGAAACGGGAGCACCCCAGAAGGCAGTGCGGCAGCGCGGGAGCACGTGCGTCCCGCTTTAAAAAGGTGAAAATCTGGTCACCTTGGTATATATTGAACTATCATGTGAGGAAGAACTTCCAGGCTAACCAGTAGACCAGTCATTACGGAACACAGAAACACTTTGTGTTCCATAATGGCTGGTCTACTGGTTAGCCTGGAAATTCTTCCTCACTTGATAGTTTAATATATACACAGGCATGGTTTTCTTTTCATAGAGTGTTTCTGTGTTCCTCTGCCTTTCCATATCTTCTCTTGACCCCCCTGGAAGATCACTTCCAAGGTTGCAGACCCAAACAGAGGAAAGGCTGTATCAGTTGGAGGACTGGAATGAAGAAGTACAAGGAGGTGAAATTAGTTCCATCAGTGTCAGCATTGTCTATTCAGGCCAGCTGCTGCTCTTCAAAATCTTAGGCTAAAGTCCTTCACATCACCGACCACTTGGTCCTTTTAACTGTTGACGCCAAGAATCGAACCTTGGACCTGGGCGCTGTGTGGTTTCCGGGCTGTATGGCCTTGTTATAGCAGCATTCTCTCCTGATGTTTCGCCTGCATCTGTGGCTGGCATCTTCAGAGGATCTGATGTTGGGAAAGCAAGTAGAGTATATATGCCTGTTGGAGTGTCCAGGGTGGGTGAAGAAACATTGTCTGTGAGTGACAAAGACGACAACCAGGTCAGTAGGTAAGGGCATCTGAATAGAAATATGAGTACCAATGAAGTCAATAGCATGGGAGTAACAATGGAGATAGCAAGGTCACTGGTGGGAGCATCTGAATAGAAGTATCCTGGCCTTTGTTTCCTTTGTCTATAGTCATCCTATGTTTGTGTGGAGCTGGTTAGAAACTGTCTTGACTCTAGTATTTTTCAACACTGGCAGCCAAGTTCTGTTCATTTTCATCGTTTCTTCCTTTCTGTTGAACTTGTCCATGTGCTTGTGAATTTCAATGGCTTCTCTGTGTAGTCTGACGTAGTGGTTGTCAGAGTGGTCCAGAATTTCTGTATTTTCAAATAATATTCTATGTCCAGGTTGGACCTTGGACCTTCTGCATGCAAAGCAAAGGCTGTTCTATGAGCGACTGCCTCAGCTCAACGAAGGGAAGAGGCAATTTCTACCCCGTATCTCTCCTCCTTCAGCTCCCTGACCTTCTTCACAGGACCTACAACTTCAGCAATGGTCTTTCAACCAATCAGGAGATGCTTCAGGAACGGGAAGGGATGTGGGAAGATTCCACTTACATTCTGTTCACGGTTGGGTAGCCAGCAGCGGCCTGAAGGCCACCATAATTTGGAAAACTTCCCTTCCGTCTTTAGATAGGGTTTAAAGAAAACACCTTTTTCTCAAATGCTGCTAATGGCTTTCCCTCGCCAGCCACACATGTGCATTGTATATTTTTTCTTCATCTGAACCACTGTTTCCAAATGACTTCTGGGGATGGAAATTCATTTTGCAGAAGGGCTGAAGGGGCCTATCGGGTTTGAAAAACAGAGCACAGAACAGGACCGATATGATGTGTTCTTTTCCGCTGGCAGCGTAAATGAGATGCTCAGGTTTAGAGATCATTTCCAGTCAGCACAATTACATGGAAATACTTTATCAACTGGCACAAAGTCTAGCAATGAAGCTGTTACCAGTAAGGGCATTGGAGGCTCTAACAATAAGCGTTACCCCAGATAAACAACAGCCAGGCTTAGCTTTGTAGAACTAGAGATGCTGCAATACTTAAGAGGAATTTCTTCTGGAAGAAGAAGAAGAAGAAGAAGAAGAAGAAGAAGAAGAAGAAGAAGAAGAAGAAGAAGAAGAAGAAGAAGAAGAAGAAGAAGAAGAAGAAGAAGAAGAAGAAGAAGAAGGAGGAGGAGGAGGAGGAGGAGGAGGAGGAGGAGGAGGAGGAGGAGGAGGAGGAGGAGGAGAAGGAGAAGGAGAAGGAGAAGGAGAAGGAGAAGGAGAAGAGGAGAAGAGGAGAAGAGGAGGAGGAGGAGGAGGAGGAAAAGGAGAAGAGGAGAAGAGGAGGAGGAGGAGGAGTTTGGATTTATATCCCACCTTTCCAGTGGTGTGATTCAGCAGGTTCCCACACTTCGCCAGAACCGGTTGTTAAAATGGTGCCTGTAAACAACCAGTTGTTAAATTATTTGAATCCCACCACTGCACCTTTCTCTCCTGTAAGAAGATTCAAGGTGGCTTACAGGCTCCTTTCCCTTCCTCTCCCCACAACAGACAACCTGTGAGGTAGGTGGGGCTGAGAGAGTTCAGAAGAACTGTGACTAGCCCAGGGTTACCTAGCAGGAATTTTGGAGTGCGGAAACACATTTGGTTCACCAGATAAGCCTCTGCCACTCAGGTGAAGGAGTGCGGAATCAAACCCGGTTCTCCAGAATAGAATTGACCCGCTCTTAACCACTGCCCCATGCTGTCTCTAATTTTAGCACCGTTTTCTCACCACATCAAATACCTCAACCTGCTGAATTGCTGAATTGCTGAATTGCTGAATTGCTGAATTGCTGAATTGCTGAATTGCTGATTTGTTTTTATTTGGAAATGAACTATATTGTGAATGCAGTTGAATTTATCATCACATAAGAAAGGTAACCAATAGCGGCATGCTCACAGAAGAGACGAGTTTTGATTTTTACTCCGCTTTTCTCAGCCGTAAGGAGTCTTAAAGCATCTCACAAACTTTTTCCCTTCCTCTTCTTACAACAGACACAACAGATACAACAGGAGAGACTGAGAGAGTTTGGAGAGAACTGTGACTAGCTCATGGTCATCCAATAGGTTCCATGAGTAGGAGTGGGGGGCGGAAATCCAGTTCACCAGGAGGAGTGGGGAATCAAACTTGTGGAGGAGTGGGGAATCAAACTTGGCTCTCCAGATTAGAGTCCCCTGCTCTAGACCACTACATCACCATGGCTCTGATTCCATTTGGATGGTCATGAAAATGGCAGTTATCAGATTAGGAATGCCTGTTTGGCTCATGTATTGTTCCCCATTTGTGATTAGTAAGTCAGTTTTTCAATATCCGTTCATTGGCCTATCACAGTTATTTGGCCCGTCAGTAAACTGACAACCTGGGAAGCTAAATGTGTGAGGAGGGGTTGCGGCTTAGTGGCAGAATGTCTGCTTGGCATGGAAAAGGTTCCGGGTTCAATCCCTGATATCTTCAGTAAGAAAGATCAGGTAGGAGATGATGTGAAAGAGCCAGTGCCCATTTGAGTAGGTAATATTCACCTTGATGGACCAATGGTCTGATTCAGCATAAGGCAGATTCTGTTAAACAGGTGCTCTACCACGAAGCCATGTCTCTCCTCAGTTCTGCCTTCCTCCCCAAAGAGCTCAGGAGTATCCATGGCTCTCCTGCCCCCCTTTTGTCCTAACAACCAATCTTCAAGGGAGGTTAATCTCAGGGAGCACGACTGTCTCTGGATCACCCAGGAAGTTGTAAGTCCACAGGGGACATAAGAACATAAGAACATAAGAAAGAGCCTGCTGGATCAGACCAGAGTCCATCTAGTCCTGCACTCTGCTATTCGCAGTGGCCCACCAGATGCCTTTGGGAGCTCACATGCAGGAGGTGAAAGCAATGGCCTTCTGCTGCTGCTGCTGCTCCTGAGCACCTGGTCTGCTAAGACATTTGCAATCTCAGATCAAGGAGGATCAAGATTGGTAGCCAGAGATCGACTTCTCTTCCATCAATCTGTCCAAGCCCTTTTTGAAGCTATCCAGGTTAGCGGCCATCACCACCTCCTGTGGCAGCATATTCCAAACATCAATCACACGTTGTGTGAAGAAATGTTTCCTTTTATTAGTCCTAATTCTTCCCCCCAGCATTTTCAATGAATGTCCCCTGGTTCTAGTACTGTGAGAAAGAGAGAAAATTTTCTCTCTGTCAACATTTTCTGTCCCCCTATTCTAGTCCAGTAATTTGGTCATAAAATTAGACAGCTTTCCCTTTAATGGCTGCAGAAATATCACAGGTGAAGCTTTCCCTCCTGTAGAGATGCGCCAATCAAGAGAGTTTTGCTTCATAAATTTCTGGCTGACACACCATGTTCAACAAGCCGGGCCGTTTAGTTTACTTTTAAATGAAATATCAAAATGCAGAGTGCCGCTTTCCATACATTCATATTCAGGGATATGCATATTACCGCTGTCTGCTTGTAATAGCCAATTGGTCCATCTCAGTCACGCTGTGTCATTTCTGTCATGCTTGGTGAGCCAAGGGTGATGGAAAGAGATCAAGTGATGGCGAGAGGGAAGCTGGACAAAAAGAACAGTGCTAGGTCTATGCCTGTGGCAGGTGCCTGATTCTTGGCCAACATGGATCTTCCTTCCTTCCTTCCTTCCTTCCTTCCTTCCTTCCTTCCTTCCTTCCTTCCTTCCTTCCTTCCTTCCTTCCTTCCTTCCTTCCTTCCTTCCTTCCTTCCTTCCTTCCTTCCTTCCTTCCTTCCTTCCTTCCTTCCTTCCTCCCTCCCTCCCTCCCTCCCTCCCTCCCTCCCTCCCTCCCACCCACTCGCCTGCTCGCTCACTTGCTTGCTGTTCTGGATGACCCGAACTAGCCCGATCTCATCAGATCTTTGAAGCTAAGCAGGGTCAGCTCTGGTTAGTTCTTGGATGGGAGACCACTAAGAAAATCCAGGTTTGCTACTCAGAGGCAGACAATAGAGGCTGTTCCACTTTGCCCTGACTTGGCTGGCCCAGGCCAGCCTGATCTCATCAAGGTCTTTGAAGCTAAGCAGGGTCAGCCCTGGTTAGTTCTTGGATGGGAGATCTCCAGGGAATACCAAGGGGTGGGACACAGAGACAGGCAATGGCAGACCCCCTGTGAAGGTCTCTTGATTTAAAAGCCTGTGTGGTTGTCATGCATCAGCTGCAGCTCGTTAGCACCTTTTACACACAAAGTGGTTACAAGCATAAAATAGGAGCAACCTCTGGACTGACCTCTGTGAGGAACAAAACTAATCCCCAAATAGCCTTCCCCATAATCATGTTCACAGCATTTACCCCCCTTAAATGTCCTTCCAGGACTGTCTAAGAACTTCTAGAAATGGTGGTCCCTTCACCACCTCAGAAAGTCCATTCCATGCAGTGGAAGCCATGATAGAGAAAGTTTGGGTTATCCTCAGCAAGAGAACAGCCAGAAGATAGCACTTTAAAGACAGTGTGGTGTAGTGGTTCGAGAGTGCTGGGCTGGGATTTGGAAGACCTAGGTTTGAAACCCTAACCCTAACCCACTCTGCCATGAATGGTTACTGGGTGAACTTGGGCCAGTCACACACAGTAAACCCAACCTGTTCACACGATAGTTGTGAGGACAAAAAAAGGCAGACAGGAGAACGATGCAAGTTGTTTTGCATTCCCATGGGGGAGAAAGGTGGGGGTATAAATTAAATAAACAAGCTGAAGCTCTTTTGAGATCAGGGCCTCCTTTGGCAGAGGTATAGAGTTTCATTCCCTTGATACAGAGATTTCTTTCCAGAGCTACCAACAACAGGAGAGGTGACTGAGAATTGCTACAAAAAAGGGAAAATGGCTGTGTGTGTGTGTGTGTGTGTGTGTGTGCAGTGGCATATCGAGTGGGCACAGGGTGGCTGGAGCCCCAGGCAGAGGTGGGATCCAGCAGGTTCCCACAGGTTCCCGAGAGTAGGTTACTAATTATTTGTGTGTGCCGAGAGGGGGTTACTAATTGGTGATTTTGCCACGTGATTTTTGCCTTAGTTACGCCCCTCCTCTCAGCAGTAGCGCGCATAACTTGAAGCAGTCTAGCAGGAGGTGCGCCGACATGCGTTGGAGCCTGCACCTGCGTGCATTCGTTTCCTGCCCAAGGACCAGGGCAGTGGCCGCGTCCTTGCCACAGCCCCGCCCAGGAATGCCCCACCCCCAGAAGGCCTGTCCACACCTCCGTCGTGCCCCACCCAGCCCCGTCATGCCCCACCCAGCCACAGTTTGAATTCCACCACCATGGGAACCTGTTACTAAAAGGTTTGGATCCCACCACTGGCCCCAGGCACTACTTCCTTGAGGGTACATTGTAGGGCTGCATTCCCCCTTGCAACTGCGCCCCAGCCCCAAACTCTCCATGGAGCTTGGGGGCAGAGGTGCAGTTGAACCCCAGCAGGCAAGGATCTCCATGCCCCCAAACTCTACGTGGAGCATGGAAGCAGGGCCAGCCGGGCTTGCTCCACCCCTAATCTCCATGTGGAGTTCGGGAGTGGGGTGCTGGCTTGCCCGGCCTTGCCCCCAATCTCTACGTGAAGATTGGAGCCTGACAGGCACATTTGATGGAGGCCTCAGCTCATCCAGGTCCATATTTATTTATTTATTTATTTATTTATTTATTTATATGCCGCCCTCCCCGAAGGCTCAGGGCAGTTTCCATCAACAATAAAAGTTTAAACTGCCAGAAGTGACAGTGCATACCAGTGTGAGACCAACACACCTGCCCATGCCCCCAAAATGCTTCTGCGGGTTCCAAGTTGTGACCAAGGGCTCTTCCCCACTTACCTTTAGCCCCGCGCTACTTGAAGAGAGTAGCGCGGGGTCCCCCAGCACTCCTCTCGACAGGGGCGGCAAAAGCGCAGCCGCCCCGACGCTGCCGCTGTCGTGCCCCCTCAGCGCACAGCATCCCTGGCACTCTTGGTCGTGGGGAGGCCCAGGCGCGTGGCATAGGAAGGATAAAAGAGAGTGGGGAAAGGCCCCTGGAGGTCCTACTTCCAACTGTTGATGAATTCGCAAACTGGGACTAATTTGAGAAGTGTCTACACCAAGCTGTCAAGAAGAACAATGACCTTGAAGTATACCCCAGGCCCAGTCTACAAAGTCTGACAATTCAGGTCAAATCTGCTTATACATTCCAACCTAGCAGCCTCATAAAAAAGCCTCACTTTCATAGAATGTTTGTGACTCTTTACGTCTCCCGCTGTTGGGGTGACTAGTTCTGCCTGCTCAGACGGAACGGCTCTTGTCGTTCCGGGCTGAGTCAGCTGTTGAGTATGAGCCTGCTAGATGCAGCTATCTCATGGCTGGAGGTGCCCTGACTCACGCACCCCATGTTTCCTTGACCCCTGCCACTACAGTGGCTGGCTGAATGTGTTTCATTATATCAGGCTCCAGTGTGACTATTACCAAATAAACAGACCTTTTGCAGGTCTGCCTACACAGCCTGCACAAAGCCTCTGAGAACTTTCATTTGCCATTTGGAGAATGTGTCCGCCTGCCTGAGATGAACATAATATTCACTTTAATAACAGTTAATATAATAATAAATTGGCTAGAGAACATTTCTTGCTTGCGTAGTTACCTCCCTATTGTGCAAAGATGAAGGAAGAGAGAAAATCTACAGCCATTTCTGCACGGGCCAAAAAAGTCGGTAAAAAGAAGAAGAGTTTGAAGAGTTTGGATTTATATCCCCCCTTTCTCTCCTGTAGGAAACTCAAAGGGGCTTACAATTTCCTTGCCCTTCCCCCTTCACAACAAACACCCTGTGAGGTAGGTAGGGCTGAGAGAGCTCTGAGAAGCCGTGACTAGCCCAAGGTCACCCAGCTGGCGTGTGTGGGAGTGTACAGGCTAATCTGAATTCCCCAGATAAGCCTCCACAGCTCAGGTGGCAGAGCGGAGAATCAAACCTGGTTCCTCCAGATTAGATACACAAGCTCTTGACCTCCTACACCACTGCTGCCGGTAAAAACTGCATTATAGGCATGGAGTTCGCACAGCTATCACTGGAGAAACAACGCTGCAGCAATGCGCCAACACTCCAGCGGGGCCACAATGGTTTATTCGAAAATCGCTCACTCAGCGTGTCTTTTCAAAAATGGTGCCTTGCAGTTGGCGTCGTGTGAAGTCCCCGCCAGGAATCTGTGCTGAAGAGCCTGCCCCCCCAATGGCGGCCCACACTGGCCAATCCTGGCGCCGAACGCCCATGATGCCCACTGCGGGAAAAAAGAATGCTGTTTGCAAAGTGCAGCATTGCCCAGCTGTGTTGGCTCCGGGGCTGCCTGCCCAGAGCTGTGCGAAGGGGCTGGGGCTGCACCAGGCTCATGTACCTCGGC
The DNA here is from genome assembly GCF_021028975.2 of Sphaerodactylus townsendi. Taxonomy (NCBI): domain Eukaryota; kingdom Metazoa; phylum Chordata; class Lepidosauria; order Squamata; family Sphaerodactylidae; genus Sphaerodactylus; species Sphaerodactylus townsendi. Next base: position 68,324,425 of record NC_059433.1, read on the forward strand.
TGCACCCCGCATTTATTGGTCCGTGCAGAAAGGGCCTAAGAGAGCTAATCTTCCCGAACAAAGAAAGTGCTTGTTTTTCAGGAGAGGACAACACAGTGGGCATTTGGCTTGATGACTCAAAGCCAGGGAGTGTCCAGTGGTTGATTAGATTTTAGGTGGAGCTAATAAAATCATGACTCCAGGGGTAGGCCAATTGAAAATAGAGAAAGTAGTTTCCAGAAGGGAGGCAGGAAAGGTGTGATTGGATTAGGGAGGTAAGAATGACTGGCAGGTAACTTTGATTGCATCAGACTGGCTTGGCGTTAGCACATCTTTTGTAAACAAGAGACCAGGTGTGCTTGAGTCCAAGGACAGTGACTGTTTCCCCAGGTTTTGCCATTGTTTTCCAAATAGCTGTGGGAAGGGCATAGCTAGCTGGAATAAATACTAAATGTCAGACTGGAGGACGAGTCGAGGCAGATTCCTTCCTATAGACACCACAGTACAAGCCCAGGACATGACATCCATTTTAGCTTGTATTGCCGAGGCATCTTTTGGGTGGATTCTGCATGGGCCAAAAACAGCGGTGTGAAACGGTGTAAACCCTTTTACACCATTTTAAGAAGAAGAAGAAGAGTTGGATTTATAACCCCCCTTTCTCTCCTATAGGAGACTGAAAGGGGCTTACAATCTCCTTCCCCTTCCCCCCTCACAACAGACACCCTATGAGGTAGGTGGGGCTGAGAGAGCTCAGAAGAACTGAGACTAGCCCAAGGTCACCCAGCTGGCGTGTGTGGGAGTGTACAGGCTAATCTGAATTCCCCAGAGAAGCCTCCCCAGCTCAGGTGGCAGAGCTGGGGACCAAACCTGGTCCCTCCAGATTAGAGTACACCTGTTCTTAACCACTATGCCACTGCTGCTCCTAAACCATTTTTAAACCATTTTACACCATTTTCACACCACTGTTTTGGGCCCATACGGAATCCACCAAGGCGAGATGGGTAGGGCACTGCTAAAATAGCACCCCCACCTGGTCTTACCACAGGTCTACCTGATAACACCCCCCTTCTTTTTTCCATCTTCCTTATTTTCATCTAATGCTCTGGTATATTTGTTTTGTATTGTAGTTTTAGTCACCATCCAGATGAAATGTGTATTTTAACACTGTTGGAAACAGACAGGAGTCTGAGAGGGGAAGGGCGGCGTATAAAACTAGTGAATGAAAAATGAAAATTCAGTTGAAAGGGGTTCAGAGCCAGAATGGAAAGATCTGGAATAACAAATGTACGTTTCTGATAGTTATGGGTTTTCTGGAATATGTAGCCGTGGTCTGGTAGTTAAGAACATAAGAACATAAGAACAAGCCAGCTGGATCAGACCAGAGTCCATCTAGTCCAGCTCTCTGCTACTCGCAGTGGCCCACCAGGTGCCTTTGGGAGCTCACCTGTAGGATGTGAAAGCAATGGCCTTCTGCTGCTGCTGCTCCTGAGCACCTGGTCTGCTAAGGCATTTGCAACCTCAGATCAAGGAGGATCAAGATTGGTAGCCATAGATCGACTTCTCCTCCATAAATCTGTCCAAGCCCCTTTTAAAGTTATCCAGGTTAGTGGCCATCACCACCTCCTGTTTTAGCTCTGAATGTTATGCCCACATCTATACCTGGCATCCACAAATATATTTTTTTATGTAGAAAAATACAAAAAAAGGAAGGAAGTTAAGAGTTAAGAGCAAATAAACATAACCATATTTTCACAAGTGAAAGAGTAAGTATAATAAACACACAACTTTATATAGTCTGAATCTAATATGATTTATATCAAAATTAACTCTAGAATGGATTTGCATGTATAATCTTGTGACTAAGAATTCTGACATTAACTGATAAACGAGAGAAACTTTCATAATTAATCTCATTAAGCAGATTAACGGGTCTAAACTGTGATCTTCTATCTATTTAATTAAATTAATAAACAAGGATGAGAAAATTAACATTTTTTTTACAACAGCCCCCCCAAAATCTTTGTTCTAGTCTAATTATTAAAATGTTACATCCGTTTGGCTAACAATGATCTGTTAATACGTATTAATAGAAAGATTAAATATTGTTTAGAGTAAACGTAATAGCATCCTAAATATAACTGGCACCTTCAGAGGCATGCCGTGGAGAGAAAGACATCTTACTTTGACACGCCTATGAAGATGCCAGCCATAGATGCAGGCAAAATAATATGAGCTAAAATTGGTTTCATTATCTTACTTCTTAGATAGGAAGAGTGGGGAGCGGGTTAGAGTGTTTGAAGTTCCTTTCTCATGTTTAAGAGCTACAACCACCAGATAATGGCTGCACGGCCTGGAAGACCCACTACCACTAGTTGATTCCAGCTGTGAAAGCCCTGGACAATACATGGGTCGTTTCCCCACTTAACTCGACCACCCTTTGCTGCGCACTACTCTCAGCGCGCGTCATTTCTGGTGCGCTCCTGGGCTTCCCCATGACAGCGCAGAGTCATCAAAAGGCTCCGTTTTGAGGAGCGCCAGCAATGACGTGCGCTGAGGGGGCATGAGAGTGGCAGCGTCGGGGCAGCTGCGTTGTCGCCGCCCCTGTAGTGGGGAGTGCCGCGGGACCCCGCGCTACCTGGGGAGAGTAGCGCGCAGCAGACAGTAAGTGGGGAAACTACCATGGTTAGCAGGAGGTGATAATTAAGTTTATTGGAACAATACGAATTTCTTTCCGAACCCGTTATTTTTCTATAAGTTTTTAGCTCGAGCGAGTCAACTGTAATTGTGATATACTTAATTTGTGTCACTCTGCAATTGTCCGTTTTGTAATGTTTGTCTTTTTTCCTGGTTTTTTTTTTTTTGGTCAAATAAGGTTTATTTTTTAAAATTCGAAAAAATAAAAAAATAGAAAACCCTGGACAACACAGTGTCGTTTTCCCTGTCTATCACTCCACCACTCTCCTATGCGTGCAATTTCATGGGCCTTTCTGCAGTCATGCAATTACAATTCAGCCTTTCCTCCCCTGTGATTCCTAAATAGCACTCTGCAATCTCCCCGTAGTGCCGCAGATTTTAAAGTCTAGCAGGCAAACTCGATTAAACATTTAAGTCATTAGAGGTGAAAGATTTCCAGACTTCTGCCAGTCTTTCGAATGTGCCTTTTTATCTCTCCAAACTGTTCTTTTAATTCAGCTGTGGGCTATGGGTCAATGTAAACAGCGAAGCCGATGACGGTGTAAGAAACCCACCCGAGGCAAAACCCTTTTTTTTAAAATCCTTGAGTCATCATAACTGAAGAATGGAAGGGAAACAGCTAGGGGCATTAGTTTAGCCAGCTAGGCGAGGACACGGTATTCTTCTTTAATGAGAAAAGCCATTAAAAGGCTTGCAACGTGCAGGTGTCTTGGGGGACAGGTTTAATAGGGAAATTAGGATGGTGATTTGTGAATAAAGTTAACTTAGAATACTTTTTTACCTAAACTGATCCCATTCCCATTCGTTATGATGGGAGAAAATTAGTGAAAGTCTGAAGAGACCAGTTTGCAAGAACCGTGCCTGAGCAGAGATGAATTTCGGTGGGATTTGCAAAGGAGATTGTCCTGATGCATTCAAACACTCATTAGTGGATGGGGTGGAAAAAAGATGTCTTTTAAAACTTTACAATGAAGAGTCTGATTATTAGACGGTTAATTATCTTAAGCAACGACGCCACGTCATGGAAATGGGCATGATTCGCTGGACACTGGGTGTATCCCTCCTCGACCACACCCCCAACAACATGGTCTGACAACAATTTGGTGTCACACCCACTGAGGCAGAAATGAGAGAGAGGCCCCTGGTCTGGCCATGTCCGACAAGCAGCCTCAGACACTGTCGCCAGCATTGCCTGTCACATTGCTACTGGTCGGTGGCCACTCGGATGGCTGAAGCAACGATGGCAAGATACCGTTATTGCAGATCTGAAAGTTACATGCCTGCAACCAGATCATGCGCTCGATCAAGAGAAGTGGTGTTTACAAATCTGAGCAGCAGACTCTGCATTAGTGGGACAGTGCTAGGGAGGAGGAGGAGGAGGAAAAGATGATGATGAAGAGGAGGAGAAGGAGAAGGAGAAGGAGAAGAAGGAGAAGGAGAAGGAGGAGAAGATGATGATGATGATGAAGAGGAGGAGGAAGATGAGGAGAAGGAGAAGAAGATGATGAAGAGGAGGAGGAGGAGATGATGATGATGATGATGAAGAGGAGGAGGAGAAGAAGATGATGATGATGATGATGAAGAGGAGGAGGAGAAGGAGGAGAAGAAGAAGATGATGATGATGAAGAGGAGGAGGAGGAGGAGAAGAAGAAGATGATGATGATGAAGAGGAGGAGGAGAAGGGGAAGAAAATGATGATGAAGAGGAGGGGGAGAAGAAGAAGAAGAAGCAGATGAAGATGAGGAGGAGGAGGAGGAGGAGAAGGAGGAGAAGGAGAAGGAGAAGAAGAAGAAGAAGAAGAAGAAGAAGAAGAAGAAGAAGAAGAAGAAGAAGAAGAAGAAGAAGAAGAAGAAGAAGAAGAAGAAGAAGAAGAAGAAGAAGTATTATCCTAAGCTTCCTCCTGGGTTTCAAGCAGATACATTTCAAACCGAGAACAGGCAACTGCACAGACAACATGGGCTTTCTCTCGCTTTCAGACCTTGCTTCTGGTCTACTTTAGCCAGGCCGTTTTTGAATATGTGCTTAAGTACCCAGACCTGCTGAGGGAAACACCATCGCCTCATGGCCGAGTTTTTATGGGGGATATGGATGCTGACTTCTCCCCTTCGGAAGGTCCCCTGGCAGTCCCTTTGCCAGAGCGGCCTTTACAGCGACGTGATAAAGTGACTGCTGGGATGACGTTAACGTCACCTGCGTCTGCAAAAGACCATTTAGGCCAATTAAGTGGCCTCCGAAGAGAGCTCCGCTTGATTATGCCATCAGGCTGGCTTACGAGGGTGTATATAAAACAAAAAAGAAACAGAAATTAATGAAGGAAGCTTCACATTCCGTGCGGAGTTGAAACAAGATAAACAGGACGTGGTTGCTAGCACTTGGCATTTGGAGCTCTCCTGGATTGTTGATTTCGAGCCCTTCAGCTCTCAGGCGCTGATCATGAAAGTTATGATAATTTCAGTAACAAAGCCAAGCGTATAGGTTACGTTCGCAGCAGGAAGCTCTTCTCTCAGTCAAAAATCAAGGCTGCTGCCCCCGTTTTGCACTTGACCCTTCCCATTTCTAATGTATTATTCGGCAATCTCATGTGGTATTATATTAATCAATCTTCTGAAGGTATAGCCCCATAAAGAGTCAAGCACACCAGGGACAGGGCTGCCCTCCTTCATGTGGCACCGGTCTCTTTCCTTTCTGCCCAAGGAACATCCACCCTCTGGCCTTTTTCTAGACAACTGCAGTCCCAGCCAATCAGGTGGAACTCTGGTTTAACTCCTTAGATTCTCTTTGGTCGATTCCGCACTTGCGTTATCGACCTAAGTTCGGATTCTATGTCAATCTATGCGTTCCCGCGACAAACCATCATTGGGATCGTGGTTTTGTACCTCAGCTTCACCTCGCAGGTAATAGTCAAATTTCTGACTCCAGTTGGGGAACTACTACTTTTTCAGGGAACCATTAACTCAACTCCAGCCTCGATTCCAGTAAAGTGCGGAATCTCTGGTGCCAGGAGTCCCCCCTTCAGCCAATCACAGTTGAGTGTTTCGGCATGCTGTACAGCTGGCCAATCAAAAACGCCACCTTTGTCCCTCCATTCCTGTGGCAGTTTTTTTTACAACGTGTGTGGGGATAGACGGAACATGGCTGTAGAACAGTAGCCAATTGGAACGGAGCGGTGAAGAGGCACAAGATGATTCCGCCCTCCGAGCTGGGATCAAGCTGGTTGCAGTGGGGAACAACAATGGCTTTGACCTAGGTCAGTACCCTTCTCAGGGAACTGGGTCAAACCTATTTTACTCATGTGCGGAATCGCCCTTTCTCTGCCGGAATTAACCCTTAATTCAGCAGCCTGTCACTGGAATGCAAATGAATATTTTGGAAGAGTTTTATGGTGTTTTTATGATTGTTTTACATGATGTGGAGCTATTTGATGTTGCTTTATCTCAGTTCCATTTTGTATTTTTGTACTCTGTTTCATGATGATTTTATGATGCTTTTATACGATGTGGAGCTAGCTGATGTTGTTTTTATTATAGTTTCCAATTTTCAGTTCCAAAAATAAAATAAACAAAATGAATAAACGAGGAAACCAACTAAACAATCTGGCAACGGAGAAACTAGGTTTCTCTTTTATGTTATTTTCTGAAATGCAGTAACTGTGTTTTAAACACACACACACACACACACACACACACAGAGAGAGAGAGAGAGAGAGAGAGAGACTCCCATCAGCAAGAGTGCTTTCAAAGCTGTGTTTGGCAAGCAAATGTCTCATTAAATATCCTTCCACGAAATTAATTGAAACCTCACGAAAACCATCGTTTGCTCAAGCAGCCTACAGCTTTGCTCTGTTTTGAGCTGAAGTCTGGCTATAAAATATTTAACAAGGATATTAGGGGCTTATGATGTTCTCTGAGTCCTGGTGAAAAATGGGAAACCAAAGCAAGAGCAAGAAGGGGAAAACGATCCTTTTAGTGACATGTCGGTCCACATCTTCCATTATTTCTGACATCTCTTTAAAAAATTGTAATATATTTTTTAGCATGTTGGGCCCATGTTTTGGTGGTGAGGATATTGTGTTGGAATCTGAAGAAATGAGAAGCTGGGTTGGAAATCCAGGAGGACCAGAAAAAAGTCACTTCAAAAGTTTATACCCCATCTATCTATCTATCTATCTATCTATCTATCTATCTATCTATCTATCTATCTATCTATCTATCTATCTATCTATCTATCTATCTATCTATCTATCTATCTATCTATCTATCTATCTATCTATCTATCTATCTATCTATCTATCTATCTATCTATCTATCTATCTATCTATCTATCTATCTATCTATCTATCTATCTATCTATCTATCTATCTATCTATCTATCTATCTGCCTGCCTGCCTGCCTGCCTGCCTGCCTGCCTGCCTGCCTGCCTGCCTGTCTTCTGTCTGTCTATTTATTAGAACAGGTTTATGCTGCTTCCAGCACTGTGCCCCCTCCCCCAGGAAATGGTTTTCAAAAACATGGCAGTAACACAACCATGCATAAAACACATTTACAAAATACTCTCAAGATGGATCCTTTTGACTGCAAAGATATCTTCTTCATTTTCAACAAATGCATCTTGAACGTGGTTTTCATCAGCTTACTAAATGTTAGGAAAAGTGGTCTAATCTTGCTTCTTAGGGAAAAGCCTTCCCATATTTCAGCACCACTCCTGAGAATGTTTTGTCACATGCCACCAGACCCGGATTGCAAGTTCCCGACTGTAACCCAGTATAATTGGGCTGTGAGGAAATGGCCAGAGATGGCCAAAAGGCTGGGACAGTGTACATCAGTGGCACAGTACATATGTAAGGTTGTCATCTCCCGCTGTTGTATTGCCCACTTGAGTCCCCTGCCTGTTAAGCTAACTGTCTGCAGAGGGCAGTGTCGATAGGTCAACATAACTTCTGGAAGTGACATCATCAAATCACTGATGACTACTGGGACACTCTGGTCTTTGGCCAAAACTCTTTGGTAAAAAACCCAGCTTTTACCTTAGAGTTTTTGACCAAAGACTAGAGTGTCCCCACAGTCTTGGGTGACATGACAAGGGTGACATCGATGCATCAATGCTCGTCTGTTAATAAGTTTTCCCCCACTCCCAGTTTATCACCAATTGCCAGGGTCACCTGGCAATCCTATTCACGTGATATATTTTGGACACAATCTGTTAAAGGAAGTATTGTGTTGACTGCACTTTGTTTGGCCTGCTTGTCCTCACATGCAAAATTAAGGCCCCTTCCACACTTGCATAAGAACATAAGAAGAACATAAGAACAAGCCAGCTGGATCAGACCAGAGTCCATCTAGTCCAGCTCTCTGCTACTCGCAGTGGCCCACCAGGTGCCTTTGGGAGCTCACATGCAGGATGTGAAAGCAATGGCCTTCTGCGGCTGCTGCTCCTGAGCACCTGGTCTGCTAAGGCATTTGCAATCTGAGATCAAGGAGGATCAAGATTGGTAGCCATAGATCGACTTCTCCTCCATCAATCTGTCCAAGCCCTTTTTAAAGCTATCCAGGTGAGTGGCCATCACCACCTCCTGTGGCAGCATATTCCAAACACCAATCACACGTTGCGTGAAGAAGTGTTTCCTTTTATTAGTCCTAATTCTTCCCCCCAGCATTTTCAATGGATGCCCCCTGGTTCTAGTATTGTGAGAAAGAGAGAAAAATGTCTCTCTGTCAACATTTTCTACCCCATGCATAATTTTATAGACTTCAATCATATTCCCCCTCAGATGTCTCCTCTCCAAACTAAAGAGTCCCAAACGCTGCAGCCTCTCCTCATAAGGAAGGTGTTCCAGTCCCTCAATCATCCTCGCTGCCCTTCTCTGCACTTTTTCTATCTCTTCGATATCCTTTTTGAGATGTGGCGACCAGAACTGAACACAGTACTCCAAGTGCGGTCGCACCACTTGGTTCCTATGTTCTTAACCCCAGTGGAAGATGGCCCACCAAGCTGAAACTTTTGGTTCAAGCCAAGGTCAAAAGTCGCGTACAGACAGCCTTGATGCATGCAGATGAAGCAGCCCCCTAATTGCGGATACATCACACCAGCAAAAGGAAATCGTTGGCATCTATTTCTGAAATGCATTTGCTTTCCACTCCATTGGCATTTTATATTATAACTCCTACAAACCCAGAGTAATAGGCAATCCAGACGCAGTCATGATGTGGCTTGTAAAATTTGATCGCTTGAACATAAGATTAATAATTTTGCTTTAACCTTCCTTACATTCATTCCTCTCTCTCTCTCTCTCTCTCTCTCTCTCTCTCTCTCTCTCTCTCTCCCCCACATCCCACAAGGGACCCTGGGAATTGTATCACACCAGCCATGAAGTTTATTTGATCTTCTTAAATCAATGATCGGAGATGTCCTTTTCAAGGCATATGTTTGGAAAAGGTTTGGAAAAATCAGATGTTAGGCAAAACCCAAGTACAATTTTCACAGCATTGAAAGTAATGGACCAGAGCAGTTACGCTTCGAGTCATCCAGTGTGAGAAAGACATGCATTTGGATATGTGGCTGGGAATTAACTCTATTTATTGCCAAGAGCAGTTATTGCAGAGTGAACTAGGACCAGTCATTGTGCTTTTTCGCACAATTTATTCAAACAGTTTTGAGGCAGGGAATAAAATGAGTTCCGCATTGTTTTTCCCTAAAACGTTTTATTTCCAGTCTCAAAACGTTTTAAATGAGCCACCTTTTAAAGTGATTCTCTGGCTGAAATGCTTTGAAAACATCTTCAGTTGCTGTGCGATCTATGGACGATGTTTCCTGCCCTTCTTGGCTTCCTTGAACTTCCTCCTGGACACCATTTTCTGAGCTCACTCCATTCCCCCTCACCTGTTTATTTGCAGCATTTCTCTGCTTATTCTTTTTTTTGGGGGGGGGGGGTCAGTCTTTGAAGCATTGAGCATATGAAGAATGGAGTACGTAGCATGAGGTGGTGAAGCATTGAAGCCTTAATTCAACACAAAGTCTGGACCGACAAGGATTCATGCAGCAAGCATAGGATACAGAGAGATGCCTCTCTCTCTCTCTCTCTCTCTCTGGCCCCTTCCGCACACGCAAAATAATGCATTTTCTAACCACTTTCACAACTGTTTGCAAGTGGATTTTGCTATTCCGCACAGCTTCAAAGAGCACTGAAAGCAGTTTGAAAGTGCCTTATTCTGCATGTGTGGAATGAGCCTCTCTCTTTGAGCGATATTCCTATGAAGCTACAATGATGCAACATGAGAATCTGCAATAGAATCTTCATAGACGTCACCTTCAAAACAAAAAGAAAGTCCCATGTGCAGAATCGCCAGGCAAAATAAACATTATTCACGTACATTTTACAGTGAAATTGCGCATGGATGAGCCGCAAGCAGAAGAAACCTCTGTCGCAAACTTTCGCCAAATGGCAGGTGGGATGGAAAATCACAAGCAGGAGAAAATGGCAGGTGCAACCATGAAACTGACAAGAGCTCTGGTGGGCATCAGGCAGGGGGAAAAACTACCATTTCGACTGGCAACACTTCTTTACTGCACAGAGCAAACACAAAAATTCAAAATGGATCTTTTTAAAACGTCTGCAGGCTATTGTATTTCTGCTGTGTGGAAAAGACCTATGTGTCTGTTGTGAGGAGTGGAAGGGAAGGGGATTGTAAGCTGCTTTGAGATCCTTTCAGTAAAGAAATGTGAGGTGTAAAAACCAACTGTTGTTCTCTTCTCCTCCTCCTCCTCCTCCTCGTCCTCCTCCTCCTCCACCTCCTCCTCCTCCTCCTCCTCCTCTTCTTCTTCTTCTTCTTCTTCTTCTTCTTCTTCTTCTTCTTCTTCTTCTTCTTCTTCTTCTTCTTCTTCTTCTTCTTCTTCTTCTTCTTCTTCAAGCTGGGTAACTCTGTGGCCTCAATCATTCTTTTAGTGACCTTCTCTTGCTTCCTATTCGGAAATCCCATGTGAGCCCCATGCGATGCTTTTTTCAGCTATCCAATGTGTTTTGAATATGTTATGCTGCTGCTGTTCTATTTATTCATAAAATTCTTTTAAGACAAAAAAAACCCCCAACTCTAGCTGTTCAACACAGCTGTGGTGAAATGAATGAAGTATGAAATTAGATTAAACACTGCCTAGATTTGCAGGGGGTGGCGGGGGGGGGGGAGAGAGAACGGGGACAGGCAGTGCTCTTATCAATTTGTCTTGAAATCATAAAAGTGGAGGTAACATCACAAGTAAATGCAGGTTGTAGTCATTTACATCTCCACGGGCTTCACAGTAGTAACTTGAGCTGAATAAAATGACCCTTTGGATAAATGACTCTTGTTACCTTGACAGATGAGATGTTATGGAATTTTTAAATTTCCAACTTCTTTTTTAAAAAATCAACTTAAAAAACCCAGTCAGTATTCAAGGGGCTAGATCCAGCTAGATTTTGAGCTGATGAAAAAAGGAAGGAGGGGGTGACCTTTGACCTGAAAGGTCTTGTATTAAATTAATAAGATCGGTTACAGCAAAGGATGTTGTAGATAATATTACAAATATTAGTTAAGAGTGAGATTCCTAAGTGTTTTTTCCCCAACACACAGTAGGAATGGAGAATATTTTCGCCTGTTCCCGTTCAGAATTGAATAAGGGGCTAAATGGAAGAAAATCTGAGCCAAAATACTCATGTAGCCTGGTTGGATGTCAACTGGATGTTTTCAAAACTCCCTTTAGATTGACTTCAAAAAAGGGATTTTTTTTCCCCATGTGCCACATAATTTGATAGAATGGGGACTTTCCAATATTTAGGTCAGGTCTTCATAGAATTCCAGGTCCTAACTGGGTATGGAAGAATAGTTCAGGTTACTAGGGCATGCATGTGTAAAGTAGTGTCAAATCACAGCTGACTTAAGGGCTGTTTCCGCACGGGCAGAATACAGCATCTCAGGGATGCTAAAAACAGCGTCCCTGGAAAGGGGTTCGCACGCCCGCTGCTGTGAGCGAGGTTTTTCTGAAACAGCGGCTTCCAACTGCTGCTGTGCGAACGGCAGCGACTGTAAGGTGCCATTTCCCCCCCTTTCTTGAACGCCTACCGTCTCCTGGCTTCTGGCTTTTCGCAGAGGCCAGGGGGCTCTGCGACTCCAGAGCCATTGCTCCAGGCTGCAGGGACGTGTCCCCTGGCTTCTGCGACAAGCTGGAAGCCAAGAGACAAGGTAGGCGTTCGGCGACGGCACAGCCTGTGTAAAGACTGCGCCGCCGCCTGCCGCCCTCTCGGGAACGTCCATGCGAACAGTCCCGGGGGGTGCGTCGGCATTGTTTATGCCGATGCACCCCCGCACCGTTGCAGCGCGAAAAGGGCCAAGGTGACCCTCTAGTGTTTTAGAGGCAAGAAACATTCAGAGGTGGTTTTCCATCACCTGTCCTTGTAGAGCAATCCTGAGTTTCTTTGGTCGTCTCCCATCCAAGTACTAACTAGGGCTGCTTTGGAGTTTTTGGTGAGATCAAGCTGCCAGGCAATCTCAGGCAGGGTGCTGTGACACACGTAGTAATAACGGGAAGGCACCCTAAGGCAGCTAAATGTGTGTAGTTGTTAGGAGCAGCGTGGTGTAGTTGTTAGGAGCAGATGGATTCTAATCTGGAGAACCGGGTTTGATTCCCCACTCCTCCACCTGAGTGGCAGAGGCTTATCTGGTGAACCACATGTGTTTCTGCACTCCTACATTCCTACTGAGTTATTCTGGGCTAGTCACAGTTTTTTCAGAACTCTCCCAGCCCTATCTACCTCACAAGGTGAGGGGAGAGGAAGGGAAAGGAGCTTGTAAGGCGCCTTGAGTCTCCTTACAGGAGAAAAAGGGAAGTATAAATCCCAACTCCTCCTCTTCCTCCTCCTTTTCTAAATATGAAGGGAGTTTTTTCCAATCCAGCCTCTTACTGGCTGTGCATCAATAGAACATAAGAACATAAGAACAAGCCAGCTGGATCAGACCAAAGTCCATCTAGTCCAGCTCTCTGCTACTCGCAGTGGCCCACCAGGTGCCTTTGGGAGCTCACATGTAGGATGTGAACGCAATGGCCTTCTGCAGCTGTTGCTCCCGATCACCTGGTCTGTTAAGGCATTTGCAATCTCAGATCAAGGAGGATCAAGATTGGTAGCCATAAATCGACTTCTCCTCCATAAATCTGTCCAAGCCCCTTTTAAAGCTATCCAGGTTAGTGGCCATCACCACCTCCTGGTGCAGCATATTCCAAACACCAATCACGCATTGTGTGAAGAAGTGTTTCCTTTGATTAGTTCTAATTCTTCCCCCCAGCATTTTCAATGTATGCCCCCTGGTTCTAGTATTGTGAGAAAGAGAGAAAAATTTCTCTCTGTCAACATTTTCTACCCCATGCATAATTTTATAGACTTCAATCATATCCCCCCTCAGCCGCCTCCTCTCCAAACTAAAGAGTCCCAAACGCTGCAGCCTCTCCTCATAGGGAAGGTGCTCCAGTCCCTCAATCATCCTTGTTGCCCTTCTCTGCACTTTTTCTATCTCCTCAATATCCTTTTTGAGATGCGGCGACCAGAACTGGACACAGTACTCCAAGTGTGGTCGCACCACTGCTTTATATAAGGGCATGACAATCTTTGCAGTTTTATTATCAATTCCTTTTCTAATGATCCCCAGCATAGAGTTTGCCTTTTTCACAGCTGCCATGCATTGAGTTGACATTCCCATGGAACTATCAACTAAGACGCCTAAATCCCTTTCTTAGACCCCTAAATCCCTTTAGAAGAAGAAGAAGCCTAATTTCTGTACAAGGGTAGGGATGAATTCTGAAGAATCTAAGCACAGGTCCATATGAAGCCAGTGATAAAGCTAATGGCATTAGCTGTGAATGGAGCCAAGGTGGGTTTGCCCAAATGCTGGCTCATTCCGCACATGCAGAATAATGCACTTTCAAACTGCTTTCAATGCTCTTTGAAGCTGTGCAGAATGGCAAAAATCCACTTGCAAACAGTTGTGAAAGTGGTTTGAAAATGCATTATTTTGCGTGTACGCAAGGGGCCGCTGTCTGCTGTCTCTGTAAGAAGAGGTGGTAGTGGAGAGACAATTTTGGGGCCAGGGATCAACAGCAGATTTTTGTTCTCCAACCACAACAATCTTTAGGGGTCGTTTCACAAAATGCCACACGTTTATGTAGTTGTCCACAACCATACTCTTATTATTAAACTTTTGGAAAGTAGCCCATGTTCACAGGAAGGTGGTCACTGGCAAAGGCCTCATCTCTCTTCTTCTTTCATCATGGTTCATGATGGGATGTCAGTGAGTTATCTGCTTTGCTACCTCCAACACATCTCAGCGGGTATGGTTGGGAGGATGGTGAAAGGTACAACATGAAGATGCCACAACAGAGTTTTCCAATTACTGAGCACTACCTGAGGCAACAACTGTGCATCGATTGTCACGTCTAGCTTGTGTCTTAATACCACAGCATGAAACAGAGGTCTTTAGGATCCACCACTTCCACCGGTATCTACAAGGCAGGATGTAAAATTCATAAACCACAATATAAATCCTTCCAGATAATGTCAACACTGGTTTAAACAGCGTTGCAAATAAATTGATAATCAATTGTTATGTAGGTCAATGTCTTGTTTTTTGGACATGACGTCTGTCATCCTGTCTGCTGATTTGCTCATTATAGAGTGCAACGCATTCTGCCTGGGCTTATCACGTCAACTGATCATTTATTTTCCTTGAGTGTTTTATTTATTTTATAAGACCTTTATAAATAGGCCTCTTGCACAAAAGGCAGCTGTTTAATCTGGTTACGGCGGAATGTGCTCAGAGGTAGCTACTGTGTTATTACTAGGCGGTAGAAGAGACCTACCGTGGCTGTTGAGGGAGGGAACCCTCTTCTCCTTAGACCTTCAGAGGGCAAGACCTTCTGATATGTGGAAGCAATTGACACTGATTAAGAGAGCACTCGGTTGTAGCAAACGGCTCTTCAATCTGATTGGCAGTTCAGCCACTTGGACTTCACGCGATCTTTCCTAATCAAGGATCAGCGCAGTTTCTGTACTCTTCCCTTTCTGTCCAAATATTCACATTTTACATTTTTTAATGTTGCATTTTTAATATAGTTTGAAATTACTCAAAGGGGCTCATCCCATTGGTGTGGGTTTCATTTGGGTAGCAGCAGCCCGGGGTGTAACATCGGTGGGCAATCCAGGGCCCTAGGTGCCAGTGGGCTGGGGGTGCACTAGCTGCCCTCCCTGTTGCCATCGCAGCAAAGATTGCTGTGTTCTGTTGGGGTTCAGTTAATAGTTCAAGATATTTGGCTATGTGCCCCTGTTCTGGTACTATTCCGACAGAAAGGGGTGAGCATGATTTATTTGCTTGGTCCAACAAGGTATGGTATTCCTGTTCTAGAAGTCTGCTTTTTAAGGTTTGCAGAATCTCTCTGGGTGACAGCATAACAGAGATCTTCAAGTATTAATCCTAGAGAGTAGATTTTTGATTTAAGGAGTTGATACCATTCGGAGGCAAATAGGTCTGGGTGCACAATATATGTCAAACTGCGCTCACCAGAGTTAAAACGTAGTTTGATCCAATACTTGAATGTATTCAAGTGGGTATTAGGAATTTCTCTCCTGGACGGGTCTTAGACAAATCTGAAAGAGACTCTGACAACTCTGTTGTGGAGCTTTTGTTAAATAACACAGAGGCCGTGCTCTTGGAAGAAGTAGCAAAATTTCTTTTACAAGTGGCAGAATTTTCTAAGTAACGTCCAATGCTAGATACAGTTTATCTGCATGTGTTTTGAATGTACTTTTGATTTGTACTTCAGAAATGTCTGTAATGCTCTGGAGCCTATTTTAATATGCCTAATAAAGGTTGGGGGGAAAAAGATTGCTGCGTTAAGCAGCCTGGGCCTTTAACTTCATATAAATGAGCAGCTGGGAAGAGACTGGAGTGGAGACAAGGCTAGGAAACAGGTACCCCAACTTAATGTTCATGGGTGTAATGGAAGACAGAAGGGTGGACAAACAATATAGTTATATGTATAAAATAATGATTAAAGCAGCCCATGCCACAATAGCCTTGGGCTGGAAAGAAAAGAAAAAATGGACATTTCAGAGATGGCTAGAATATATCTGGGAACAAGTGATGCTTGATATGTTCTATATGCTAACCAAAAATAAGACGTGGCAAGATAAACAGAATGAAATGTTGAAGATATGAAGAAGAGAAGAAGAAGAGTTTGGATTTATATCCACCCTTTCTTTCCTGTAGGAGACTCAAAGGGGCTTACAATCTCCTTTCCCTTCCCCCCTCACAACAAACAACCTGTGAGGTAGGTGGGGCTGAGAGAGCTCCCAGAAGCTGTGACTAGCCCAAGGTCACCCAGCTGGTGTGTGCCCCCCACCCCCCCCCCCCCCCCCCCCCCCCCCCCCCCCCCCCCCCTCCCCCCCCCCCCCCCCCCCCCCCCCTCCCCCCTCCACACTCCTACCCCCCCCCCCCGCCCCCCCCCCCCCCCCCCCCCCCCCCCCACTCCCCCCCCCCCCCCACCCCCCCCCCCCCCCACCCCCCCCCCCCCCCACCCCCCCCCCCCCCCACCCCCCCCCCCCCCCACCCCCCCCCCCCCCCACCCCCCCCCCCCCCCACCCCCCCCCCCCCCCACCCCCCCCCCCCCCCACCCCCCCCCCCCCCCACCCCCCCCCCCCCCCACCCCCCCCCCCCCCCACCCCCCCCCCCCCCCACCCCCCCCCCCCCCCACCCCCCCCCCCCCCCACCCCCCCCCCCCCCCACCCCCCCCCCCCCCCACCCCCCCCCCCCCCCACCCCCCCCCCCCCCCACCCCCCCCCCCCCCCACCCCCCCCCCCCCCCACCCCCCCCCCCCCCCACCCCCCCCCCCCCCCACCCCCCCCCCCCCCCACCCCCCCCCCCCCCCACCCCCCCCCCCCCCCACCCCCCCCCCCCCCCACCCCCCCCCCCCCCCACCCCCCCCCCCCCCCACCCCCCCCCCCCCCCACCCCCCCCCCCCCCCACCCCCCCCCCCCCCCACCCCCCCCCCCCCCCACCCCCCCCCCCCCCCACCCCCCCCCCCCCCCACCCCCCCCCCCCCCCACCCCCCCCCCCCCCCACCCCCCCCCCCCCCCACCCCCCCCCCCCCCCACCCCCCCCCCCCCCCACCCCCCCCCCCCCCCACCCCCCCCCCCCCCCACCCCCCCCCCCCCCCACCCCCCCCCCCCCCCACCCCCCCCCCCCCCCACCCCCCCCCCCCCCCACCCCCCCCCCCCCCCACCCCCCCCCCCCCCCACCCCCCCCCCCCCCCACCCCCCCCCCCCCCCACCCCCCCCCCCCCCCACCCCCCCCCCCCCCCACCCCCCCCCCCCCCCACCCCCCCCCCCCCCCACCCCCCCCCCCCCCCACCCCCCCCCCCCCCCACCCCCCCCCCCCCCCACCCCCCCCCCCCCCCACCCCCCCCCCCCCCCACCCCCCCCCCCCCCCACCCCCCCCCCCCCCCACCCCCCCCCCCCCCCACCCCCCCCCCCCCCCACCCCCCCCCCCCCCCACCCCCCCCCCCCCCCACCCCCCCCCCCCCCCACCCCCCCCCCCCCCCACCCCCCCCCCCCCCCACCCCCCCCCCCCCCCACCCCCCCCCCCCCCCACCCCCCCCCCCCCCCACCCCCCCCCCCCCCCACCCCCCCCCCCCCCCACCCCCCCCCCCCCCCACCCCCCCCCCCCCCCACCCCCCCCCCCCCCCACCCCCCCCCCCCCCCACCCCCCCCCCCCCCCACCCCCCCCCCCCCCCACCCCCCCCCCCCCCCACCCCCCCCCCCCCCCACCCCCCCCCCCCCCCACCCCCCCCCCCCCCCACCCCCCCCCCCCCCCACCCCCCCCCCCCCCCACCCCCCCCCCCCCCCACCCCCCCCCCCCCCCACCCCCCCCCCCCCCCACCCCCCCCCCCCCCCACCCCCCCCCCCCCCCACCCCCCCCCCCCCCCACCCCCCCCCCCCCCCACCCCCCCCCCCCCCCACCCCCCCCCCCCCCCACCCCCCCCCCCCCCCACCCCCCCCCCCCCCCACCCCCCCCCCCCCCCACCCCCCCCCCCCCCCACCCCCCCCCCCCCCCACCCCCCCCCCCCCCCACCCCCCCCCCCCCCCACCCCCCCCCCCCCCCACCCCCCCCCCCCCCCACCCCCCCCCCCCCCCACCCCCCCCCCCCCCCACCCCCCCCCCCCCCCACCCCCCCCCCCCCCCACCCCCCCCCCCCCCCACCCCCCCCCCCCCCCACCCCCCCCCCCCCCCACCCCCCCCCCCCCCCACCCCCCCCCCCCCCCACCCCCCCCCCCCCCCACCCCCCCCCCCCCCCACCCCCCCCCCCCCCCACCCCCCCCCCCCCCCACCCCCCCCCCCCCCCACCCCCCCCCCCCCCCACCCCCCCCCCCCCCCACCCCCCCCCCCCCCCACCCCCCCCCCCCCCCACCCCCCCCCCCCCCCACCCCCCCCCCCCCCCACCCCCCCCCCCCCCCACCCCCCCCCCCCCCCACCCCCCCCCCCCCCCACCCCCCCCCCCCCCCACCCCCCCCCCCCCCCACCCCCCCCCCCCCCCACCCCCCCCCCCCCCCACCCCCCCCCCCCCCCACCCCCCCCCCCCCCCACCCCCCCCCCCCCCCACCCCCCCCCCCCCCCACCCCCCCCCCCCCCCACCCCCCCCCCCCCCCACCCCCCCCCCCCCCCACCCCCCCCCCCCCCCACCCCCCCCCCCCCCCACCCCCCCCCCCCCCCACCCCCCCCCCCCCCCACCCCCCCCCCCCCCCACCCCCCCCCCCCCCCACCCCCCCCCCCCCCCACCCCCCCCCCCCCCCACCCCCCCCCCCCCCCACCCCCCCCCCCCCCCACCCCCCCCCCCCCCCACCCCCCCCCCCCCCCACCCCCCCCCCCCCCCACCCCCCCCCCCCCCCACCCCCCCCCCCCCCCACCCCCCCCCCCCCCCACCCCCCCCCCCCCCCACCCCCCCCCCCCCCCACCCCCCCCCCCCCCCACCCCCCCCCCCCCCCACCCCCCCCCCCCCCCACCCCCCCCCCCCCCCACCCCCCCCCCCCCCCACCCCCCCCCCCCCCCACCCCCCCCCCCCCCCACCCCCCCCCCCCCCCACCCCCCCCCCCCCCCACCCCCCCCCCCCCCCACCCCCCCCCCCCCCCACCCCCCCCCCCCCCCACCCCCCCCCCCCCCCACCCCCCCCCCCCCCCACCCCCCCCCCCCCCCACCCCCCCCCCCCCCCACCCCCCCCCCCCCCCACCCCCCCCCCCCCCCACCCCCCCCCCCCCCCACCCCCCCCCCCCCCCACCCCCCCCCCCCCCCACCCCCCCCCCCCCCCACCCCCCCCCCCCCCCACCCCCCCCCCCCCCCACCCCCCCCCCCCCCCACCCCCCCCCCCCCCCACCCCCCCCCCCCCCCACCCCCCCCCCCCCCCACCCCCCCCCCCCCCCACCCCCCCCCCCCCCCACCCCCCCCCCCCCCCACCCCCCCCCCCCCCCACCCCCCCCCCCCCCCACCCCCCCCCCCCCCCACCCCCCCCCCCCCCCACCCCCCCCCCCCCCCACCCCCCCCCCCCCCCACCCCCCCCCCCCCCCACCCCCCCCCCCCCCCACCCCCCCCCCCCCCCACCCCCCCCCCCCCCCACCCCCCCCCCCCCCCACCCCCCCCCCCCCCCACCCCCCCCCCCCCCCACCCCCCCCCCCCCCCACCCCCCCCCCCCCCCACCCCCCCCCCCCCCCACCCCCCCCCCCCCCCACCCCCCCCCCCCCCCACCCCCCCCCCCCCCCACCCCCCCCCCCCCCCACCCCCCCCCCCCCCCACCCCCCCCCCCCCCCACCCCCCCCCCCCCCCACCCCCCCCCCCCCCCACCCCCCCCCCCCCCCACCCCCCCCCCCCCCCACCCCCCCCCCCCCCCACCCCCCCCCCCCCCCACCCCCCCCCCCCCCCACCCCCCCCCCCCCCCACCCCCCCCCCCCCCCACCCCCCCCCCCCCCCACCCCCCCCCCCCCCCACCCCCCCCCCCCCCCACCCCCCCCCCCCCCCACCCCCCCCCCCCCCCACCCCCCCCCCCCCCCACCCCCCCCCCCCCCCACCCCCCCCCCCCCCCACCCCCCCCCCCCCCCACCCCCCCCCCCCCCCACCCCCCCCCCCCCCCACCCCCCCCCCCCCCCACCCCCCCCCCCCCCCACCCCCCCCCCCCCCCACCCCCCCCCCCCCCCACCCCCCCCCCCCCCCACCCCCCCCCCCCCCCACCCCCCCCCCCCCCCACCCCCCCCCCCCCCCACCCCCCCCCCCCCCCACCCCCCCCCCCCCCCACCCCCCCCCCCCCCCACCCCCCCCCCCCCCCACCCCCCCCCCCCCCCACCCCCCCCCCCCCCCACCCCCCCCCCCCCCCACCCCCCCCCCCCCCCACCCCCCCCCCCCCCCACCCCCCCCCCCCCCCACCCCCCCCCCCCCCCACCCCCCCCCCCCCCCACCCCCCCCCCCCCCCACCCCCCCCCCCCCCCACCCCCCCCCCCCCCCACCCCCCCCCCCCCCCACCCCCCCCCCCCCCCACCCCCCCCCCCCCCCACCCCCCCCCCCCCCCACCCCCCCCCCCCCCCACCCCCCCCCCCCCCCACCCCCCCCCCCCCCCACCCCCCCCCCCCCCCACCCCCCCCCCCCCCCACCCCCCCCCCCCCCCACCCCCCCCCCCCCCCACCCCCCCCCCCCCCCACCCCCCCCCCCCCCCACCCCCCCCCCCCCCCACCCCCCCCCCCCCCCACCCCCCCCCCCCCCCACCCCCCCCCCCCCCCACCCCCCCCCCCCCCCACCCCCCCCCCCCCCCACCCCCCCCCCCCCCCACCCCCCCCCCCCCCCACCCCCCCCCCCCCCCACCCCCCCCCCCCCCCACCCCCCCCCCCCCCCACCCCCCCCCCCCCCCACCCCCCCCCCCCCCCACCCCCCCCCCCCCCCACCCCCCCCCCCCCCCACCCCCCCCCCCCCCCACCCCCCCCCCCCCCCACCCCCCCCCCCCCCCACCCCCCCCCCCCCCCACCCCCCCCCCCCCCCACCCCCCCCCCCCCCCACCCCCCCCCCCCCCCACCCCCCCCCCCCCCCACCCCCCCCCCCCCCCACCCCCCCCCCCCCCCACCCCCCCCCCCCCCCACCCCCCCCCCCCCCCACCCCCCCCCCCCCCCACCCCCCCCCCCCCCCACCCCCCCCCCCCCCCACCCCCCCCCCCCCCCACCCCCCCCCCCCCCCACCCCCCCCCCCCCCCACCCCCCCCCCCCCCCACCCCCCCCCCCCCCCACCCCCCCCCCCCCCCACCCCCCCCCCCCCCCACCCCCCCCCCCCCCCACCCCCCCCCCCCCCCACCCCCCCCCCCCCCCACCCCCCCCCCCCCCCACCCCCCCCCCCCCCCACCCCCCCCCCCCCCCACCCCCCCCCCCCCCCACCCCCCCCCCCCCCCACCCCCCCCCCCCCCCACCCCCCCCCCCCCCCACCCCCCCCCCCCCCCACCCCCCCCCCCCCCCACCCCCCCCCCCCCCCACCCCCCCCCCCCCCCACCCCCCCCCCCCCCCACCCCCCCCCCCCCCCACCCCCCCCCCCCCCCACCCCCCCCCCCCCCCACCCCCCCCCCCCCCCACCCCCCCCCCCCCCCACCCCCCCCCCCCCCCACCCCCCCCCCCCCCCACCCCCCCCCCCCCCCACCCCCCCCCCCCCCCACCCCCCCCCCCCCCCACCCCCCCCCCCCCCCACCCCCCCCCCCCCCCACCCCCCCCCCCCCCCACCCCCCCCCCCCCCCACCCCCCCCCCCCCCCACCCCCCCCCCCCCCCACCCCCCCCCCCCCCCACCCCCCCCCCCCCCCACCCCCCCCCCCCCCCACCCCCCCCCCCCCCCACCCCCCCCCCCCCCCACCCCCCCCCCCCCCCACCCCCCCCCCCCCCCACCCCCCCCCCCCCCCACCCCCCCCCCCCCCCACCCCCCCCCCCCCCCACCCCCCCCCCCCCCCACCCCCCCCCCCCCCCACCCCCCCCCCCCCCCACCCCCCCCCCCCCCCACCCCCCCCCCCCCCCACCCCCCCCCCCCCCCACCCCCCCCCCCCCCCACCCCCCCCCCCCCCCACCCCCCCCCCCCCCCACCCCCCCCCCCCCCCACCCCCCCCCCCCCCCACCCCCCCCCCCCCCCACCCCCCCCCCCCCCCACCCCCCCCCCCCCCCACCCCCCCCCCCCCCCACCCCCCCCCCCCCCCACCCCCCCCCCCCCCCACCCCCCCCCCCCCCCACCCCCCCCCCCCCCCACCCCCCCCCCCCCCCACCCCCCCCCCCCCCCACCCCCCCCCCCCCCCACCCCCCCCCCCCCCCACCCCCCCCCCCCCCCACCCCCCCCCCCCCCCACCCCCCCCCCCCCCCACCCCCCCCCCCCCCCACCCCCCCCCCCCCCCACCCCCCCCCCCCCCCACCCCCCCCCCCCCCCACCCCCCCCCCCCCCCACCCCCCCCCCCCCCCACCCCCCCCCCCCCCCACCCCCCCCCCCCCCCACCCCCCCCCCCCCCCACCCCCCCCCCCCCCCACCCCCCCCCCCCCCCACCCCCCCCCCCCCCCACCCCCCCCCCCCCCCACCCCCCCCCCCCCCCACCCCCCCCCCCCCCCACCCCCCCCCCCCCCCACCCCCCCCCCCCCCCACCCCCCCCCCCCCCCACCCCCCCCCCCCCCCACCCCCCCCCCCCCCCACCCCCCCCCCCCCCCACCCCCCCCCCCCCCCACCCCCCCCCCCCCCCACCCCCCCCCCCCCCCACCCCCCCCCCCCCCCACCCCCCCCCCCCCCCACCCCCCCCCCCCCCCACCCCCCCCCCCCCCCACCCCCCCCCCCCCCCACCCCCCCCCCCCCCCACCCCCCCCCCCCCCCACCCCCCCCCCCCCCCACCCCCCCCCCCCCCCACCCCCCCCCCCCCCCACCCCCCCCCCCCCCCACCCCCCCCCCCCCCCACCCCCCCCCCCCCCCACCCCCCCCCCCCCCCACCCCCCCCCCCCCCCACCCCCCCCCCCCCCCACCCCCCCCCCCCCCCACCCCCCCCCCCCCCCACCCCCCCCCCCCCCCACCCCCCCCCCCCCCCACCCCCCCCCCCCCCCACCCCCCCCCCCCCCCACCCCCCCCCCCCCCCACCCCCCCCCCCCCCCACCCCCCCCCCCCCCCACCCCCCCCCCCCCCCACCCCCCCCCCCCCCCACCCCCCCCCCCCCCCACCCCCCCCCCCCCCCACCCCCCCCCCCCCCCACCCCCCCCCCCCCCCACCCCCCCCCCCCCCCACCCCCCCCCCCCCCCACCCCCCCCCCCCCCCACCCCCCCCCCCCCCCACCCCCCCCCCCCCCCACCCCCCCCCCCCCCCACCCCCCCCCCCCCCCACCCCCCCCCCCCCCCACCCCCCCCCCCCCCCACCCCCCCCCCCCCCCACCCCCCCCCCCCCCCACCCCCCCCCCCCCCCACCCCCCCCCCCCCCCACCCCCCCCCCCCCCCACCCCCCCCCCCCCCCACCCCCCCCCCCCCCCACCCCCCCCCCCCCCCACCCCCCCCCCCCCCCACCCCCCCCCCCCCCCACCCCCCCCCCCCCCCACCCCCCCCCCCCCCCACCCCCCCCCCCCCCCACCCCCCCCCCCCCCCACCCCCCCCCCCCCCCACCCCCCCCCCCCCCCACCCCCCCCCCCCCCCACCCCCCCCCCCCCCCACCCCCCCCCCCCCCCACCCCCCCCCCCCCCCACCCCCCCCCCCCCCCACCCCCCCCCCCCCCCACCCCCCCCCCCCCCCACCCCCCCCCCCCCCCACCCCCCCCCCCCCCCACCCCCCCCCCCCCCCACCCCCCCCCCCCCCCACCCCCCCCCCCCCCCACCCCCCCCCCCCCCCACCCCCCCCCCCCCCCACCCCCCCCCCCCCCCACCCCCCCCCCCCCCCACCCCCCCCCCCCCCCACCCCCCCCCCCCCCCACCCCCCCCCCCCCCCACCCCCCCCCCCCCCCACCCCCCCCCCCCCCCACCCCCCCCCCCCCCCACCCCCCCCCCCCCCCACCCCCCCCCCCCCCCACCCCCCCCCCCCCCCACCCCCCCCCCCCCCCACCCCCCCCCCCCCCCACCCCCCCCCCCCCCCACCCCCCCCCCCCCCCACCCCCCCCCCCCCCCACCCCCCCCCCCCCCCACCCCCCCCCCCCCCCACCCCCCCCCCCCCCCACCCCCCCCCCCCCCCACCCCCCCCCCCCCCCACCCCCCCCCCCCCCCACCCCCCCCCCCCCCCACCCCCCCCCCCCCCCACCCCCCCCCCCCCCCACCCCCCCCCCCCCCCACCCCCCCCCCCCCCCACCCCCCCCCCCCCCCACCCCCCCCCCCCCCCACCCCCCCCCCCCCCCACCCCCCCCCCCCCCCACCCCCCCCCCCCCCCACCCCCCCCCCCCCCCACCCCCCCCCCCCCCCACCCCCCCCCCCCCCCACCCCCCCCCCCCCCCACCCCCCCCCCCCCCCACCCCCCCCCCCCCCCACCCCCCCCCCCCCCCACCCCCCCCCCCCCCCACCCCCCCCCCCCCCCACCCCCCCCCCCCCCCACCCCCCCCCCCCCCCACCCCCCCCCCCCCCCACCCCCCCCCCCCCCCACCCCCCCCCCCCCCCACCCCCCCCCCCCCCCACCCCCCCCCCCCCCCACCCCCCCCCCCCCCCACCCCCCCCCCCCCCCACCCCCCCCCCCCCCCACCCCCCCCCCCCCCCACCCCCCCCCCCCCCCACCCCCCCCCCCCCCCACCCCCCCCCCCCCCCACCCCCCCCCCCCCCCACCCCCCCCCCCCCCCACCCCCCCCCCCCCCCACCCCCCCCCCCCCCCACCCCCCCCCCCCCCCACCCCCCCCCCCCCCCACCCCCCCCCCCCCCCACCCCCCCCCCCCCCCACCCCCCCCCCCCCCCACCCCCCCCCCCCCCCACCCCCCCCCCCCCCCACCCCCCCCCCCCCCCACCCCCCCCCCCCCCCACCCCCCCCCCCCCCCACCCCCCCCCCCCCCCACCCCCCCCCCCCCCCACCCCCCCCCCCCCCCACCCCCCCCCCCCCCCACCCCCCCCCCCCCCCACCCCCCCCCCCCCCCACCCCCCCCCCCCCCCACCCCCCCCCCCCCCCACCCCCCCCCCCCCCCACCCCCCCCCCCCCCCACCCCCCCCCCCCCCCACCCCCCCCCCCCCCCACCCCCCCCCCCCCCCACCCCCCCCCCCCCCCACCCCCCCCCCCCCCCACCCCCCCCCCCCCCCACCCCCCCCCCCCCCCACCCCCCCCCCCCCCCACCCCCCCCCCCCCCCACCCCCCCCCCCCCCCACCCCCCCCCCCCCCCACCCCCCCCCCCCCCCACCCCCCCCCCCCCCCACCCCCCCCCCCCCCCACCCCCCCCCCCCCCCACCCCCCCCCCCCCCCACCCCCCCCCCCCCCCACCCCCCCCCCCCCCCACCCCCCCCCCCCCCCACCCCCCCCCCCCCCCACCCCCCCCCCCCCCCACCCCCCCCCCCCCCCACCCCCCCCCCCCCCCACCCCCCCCCCCCCCCACCCCCCCCCCCCCCCACCCCCCCCCCCCCCCACCCCCCCCCCCCCCCACCCCCCCCCCCCCCCACCCCCCCCCCCCCCCACCCCCCCCCCCCCCCACCCCCCCCCCCCCCCACCCCCCCCCCCCCCCACCCCCCCCCCCCCCCACCCCCCCCCCCCCCCACCCCCCCCCCCCCCCACCCCCCCCCCCCCCCACCCCCCCCCCCCCCCACCCCCCCCCCCCCCCACCCCCCCCCCCCCCCACCCCCCCCCCCCCCCACCCCCCCCCCCCCCCACCCCCCCCCCCCCCCACCCCCCCCCCCCCCCACCCCCCCCCCCCCCCACCCCCCCCCCCCCCCACCCCCCCCCCCCCCCACCCCCCCCCCCCCCCACCCCCCCCCCCCCCCACCCCCCCCCCCCCCCACCCCCCCCCCCCCCCACCCCCCCCCCCCCCCACCCCCCCCCCCCCCCACCCCCCCCCCCCCCCACCCCCCCCCCCCCCCACCCCCCCCCCCCCCCACCCCCCCCCCCCCCCACCCCCCCCCCCCCCCACCCCCCCCCCCCCCCACCCCCCCCCCCCCCCACCCCCCCCCCCCCCCACCCCCCCCCCCCCCCACCCCCCCCCCCCCCCACCCCCCCCCCCCCCCACCCCCCCCCCCCCCCACCCCCCCCCCCCCCCACCCCCCCCCCCCCCCACCCCCCCCCCCCCCCACCCCCCCCCCCCCCCACCCCCCCCCCCCCCCACCCCCCCCCCCCCCCACCCCCCCCCCCCCCCACCCCCCCCCCCCCCCACCCCCCCCCCCCCCCACCCCCCCCCCCCCCCACCCCCCCCCCCCCCCACCCCCCCCAGGCTGATGGGAATTGTAGTCCATAACATCTGGAGTGCCAAAGGTTCGCCACCACGGTCATAGGATATATTGGCTGTGGGGAAAATGCCAAGACTCACCATCTTTGACGGAAATACTTCCTGTCCTATTGGATGAAAAAGATCAACGCCATCAGAGCACTACCCTGAGATATCTCCATAGGCTTGCCTGGCTTCCAGCTAGCCAACGCTGCTATGCCTATGGGCCAAATGCTTCAGATGATTCAATAAAATGATGTGATCAGCTTTACTTACACATATATTCTGAGGTGATTATTCTCACCATTGGTCCAGAGCAATTGTACATACTTACATACATACATAAAACCTTTACTAGGCATAATACCAATATAACAACCAGTATTATCCAGACAAATGTTCCATACATAAAAACCATCACAGGTATTATTCCAAAGTTCCCAAAAGGAACCTAGCTATAGAATTTAAAATCACAGAAGAAGAGTTGTTTAGTAGGAATGCAACCTTCCCAGCAACAGAGTATTCCTTAAACTTAGCAGGAAGAAGAGTCAAAAGCCTGGTCCTAGCTTCCTCGTATTTGGGGCAGTTAAGCATTATATGTTCCATGGATTGCACCACTATAGTACAGTGGGGGCATTTCTGCTCTTGCAAGCCAATTTTAAGAAACCTCCTTTGGAGTACAGAACAAGGGAAGGAATTACAACAAGCCCTTGTGTATATCCATCTAAGCTTGGGCTCTTGGAGTATACTCAGAGAGTCTGCCATCAGATTGGTTTTGAATTTGATGTTGAAAAAGAAGGGGGAACAGTTACTTCGTGCTTGGTCTTGTAGAACTTGTGGCTCCTGGTCAAGGAGTCGCCTTTTTAATTGAAAAAAAGAGTTTGTAAGGAGGTAGCATTTGCAAAGAATCACAGGAGAACCCCAGGGAAAGAATTTTAATTTCAACTGCCCACCACCACTGCAATTGTACATGAAGTAGCCTTATTAGCCTGTCATCTTCTTTTCTTGTTCTTTTGGGTCCAGATATGGCTCTCCAATCAGTGACTCAAAGATTTAAGGATGCCCATTTGGCAGAGTTACGGATCGGTTCCATCTCCTCCTGTTCCCTTGGCTGAAATTACAATTATTCCTTTTGTCTAGCAAATTAGCTCGAGAATTTGACCATTCCCCATTATCCAAAGCTTTTCACTGCCAGATTCAACATGTTTCCCTCAGAAGTGCTCCATGAGAGATTTGTGAGCACCCCCTACTCTTCAAGGGTCTGTCCATGTAATGGCACAGAGGTGGAATCACAGATACACATTGTGCAATTCTGCACATGAGTAAAATAGGTTCGAACCAGTTCCCTGAGAAGGGTACTGACCTAGGTCGAAGCCATTGTTGTTCCCCATTGCAACCAGCTTGATCCCAGCTCGGAGGGCGGAATCATCCTGTGCTTCTTCGCCACTCCGTTCCAATTGGCTACTGTTCTACGGCCATGTTCCGTCTATCCCCACCCACGTTATAAAAAAACTGCCACAGGAATGGAGGGATGAAGGTGGCGTTTTTTGATTGGCCAACTGTACGCATGCCCGAAACACTCAGCTGTGATTGGCTGAAGGGGGGACTCCTGGCACCAGAGATTCCGCACTTTACTGGAATCGAGCTGAGTTCGAGCGTGGTTCCCTGAAAAAGTAGTAGTTCCCAACTGGAGTCGGAAATTTGACCGTTACACGGGGCGAAGCTGGTACAAAACCACGTCGATCCCAGTGGTTGTGCGGAGCACTTAGGTCGAACGCAGCTCGAACTTAGGTCGATAACCCAAGTGCGGAATCGACCATTGTGCTATTCTGTAAGTACTGCCTTAAAAGAGGTCACTTGAGGATAATACCATTGCTGGTTAGGTGGGGGGTAAATCGCCCTCAATACTTACTAAGATCCTCTTAGAGGATAAGGGCAATCTTGGCTGTGGCTAAGTTCCTTTCAGGGGCAGTAAGGATCAGACCGCTTATGTTTAGCTTTGACAAATGATGCTGCTTACAAATTTTGACATTGTTCTGATGATGTTTAAGCAGAACATGATTGGTTTACGAGAGAAAGGCATACCTTGTGTTGCATTTCACGGAGTGCCGATCAGTTTCACAAACGCTTAGGCAGCATTGCCTTTGTTAGCCTGTAAAGTTAGCATCTCAAGCGTCTGAGCTCTTCAGCATCTCGTGGGACGGCTTCGTTACCACCGACAGCAAAACTGGTGCAAAACTAGGAAAGTTTCATGACCTTCCCAATGCTTACCCCACCCACCCCCCTCTCCCAATCGCAGCTAGGAGTGTAATGTACTGAATAAATGCGAGAACAAATATCTGTCCCTAATGGCAGCGGTGAATTTGGAAATTAAGCTCAGCAGGTAAGAAGAGCCTGTTCAGTTTTCAAATGAGATCATTTGTCCTTGTGCTAAAGGGTGTTGATTGTATTATTGCTTTTTTGCTACTGCCTATCCTCCACCCCCTTTCATTTTCCCCCTTTCCCCCCCTGCTGCTTTTTGTATGATGAATCAGAAGGGGGTTTTTTTTAGAGTAAATAGTAACGAAGTGAATGTTTTCCCACACAGATACATCGATGCTGGTTTTGTTTCAGTCTGGCGGCCTTCAGACCAATGAGTCCTGCCTAATTAATTCCCAGACTGGTCGGTTTCTTGGTCGGTTCAAAAGTACATATATAGCATTGAAGGCTAGCCTCTCTCATTTCTGGGGTGTTGTGGGGTTTCCGGGCTGTATGGCAGTGTTCCAGTAGCATTTTCTCCTGATGTTTTGCCTGCATCTGTGGCTGGCATCTTCAGAGGATCTGATGGTAGTAAAGCAAGTGGAGTATATATACCGGTGGAATATCCAGGGTCGGAGAAAGAACCATTTGCATTGGTTAACAAGTGTAACCATTTCCCCCACCACTGGAAAGTTCCTCAACCTGACTGAAATTCTTTCCTATTTCGTTAGCATTTTACTGGTGTCTCACCCATGCAGAAGTTTCCCAATTAGCCTCGGAGTTCATAAGAGAAATGCATAACTCCCCAGAAAGTGTTGCTACTGTATAGAGCCCTGACCTCGATATCTTAGGGAAGAAGAAGAAGAAGAAGAAGAAGAAGAAGAAGAAGAAGAAGAAGAAGAAGAAGAAGAAGAAGAAGAAGAAGAAGAAGAAGAAGAAGAAGAAGAGGAGGAGGAGGAGGAGGAGGAGGAGGAGGAGGAGGAGGAGGAGGAGGAGGAGGAGGAGTTTGGATTTATATCCCCCCTTTCTCTCCTGTAGGAAGACTCAAAGTGGCTTACAAGATCCTTTCCCTTCTCCCCACAACAGACACGTTTTAGAGGTATGTGGGGCTGAGGGAGGTCTGAGAGAGCTGTGACTAGTGCAAAGTCACCAGAAGGAATGTAGGAGTGGTTCACCAGATAAGCCTCTGCCACTTCTTCTTCTTCTTCTTCTTCTTCTTCTTCTTCTTCTTCTTCTTCTTCTTCTTCTTCTTCTTCTTCTTCTTCTTCTTCTTCTTCTTCTTCTTCTTCTTCTTCTCCTCCTCCTCCTCCTCCTCCTCCTCCTCCTCCTTAGCACTGTCCCACTAATGCAGAGTCTGCTGCTCAGATTTTTAAACACCACTTCTCTTGATAGAGCGCATGATCTGGTTGCAGACATGTAACTTCCAGATCTGCAATGATAGTATCTTGCCATCGTTGCTTCAGCCATCCGAGTGGCTACCGACCAGTAACATTGTGATAGAAGAAGAAGAAGAAGAAGAAGAAGAGGAGGAGGAGGAGGAGGAGGAGGAGGAGGAGGAGGAGGAGGAGGAGGAGGAGGAGGAGGAGGAGGAGTTTGGATTTATATCCCCCCTTTCTCTCCTGTAGGAGACTCAAAGGGGCTTACAATCTCCTTGCCCTTCCCCCCTCACAACAAACACCCTGTGAGGCGGGTGGGGCTGAGAGAGCTCCGAGAAGCTGTGACTAGCCCAAGGTTACCCAGCTGGTATGTGTGGGAGTGTACAGGCTAATCTGAATTCCCCAGAGAAGCCTCCACAGCTCAGGCGGCAGAGCTGAGAATCAAACCCAGTTCCTCCAGATCAGAGTGCACCTGCTCTTAGCCACTGCTCTTAGCCACTACGCCACTGCTGCTCTGACCTCAAAACCTGACCTTTTCCATTCTTGGAAGCTAACAACTGAGCACTGGCCAGTAGCTGTATGGGAGTCTATCAAGGAAGTCCAGGGTAGCTACACAGTAAATCATCTATGAATATCTATTGACTTAAAAAACTCTAAGGGATCACCAGAAGTTGGCTGTGATTTGACAGCAAAGAAAAGTCTGATAGAAACCCTGTTGCTTCTCTCGCTGGATTCTACAAAGCTCAAATATAACATTGTTAGGACATTATAAAAAAGTGTCTTGGGGAAGAACTTTGCACAGCAATCTTCCTCAAAATGCCTTAAGCCCACTATATTTCTCTCAACCCAGGTTTTTCAGAAATTGCTAAACTAGCGATCTTTTCCCCCCAACCGGGGTTGAAGACGATTCCCATCTGCTGAGTGAATGCAAAGCAGGCAGGAAATGCTTTATTTATTCCACCCAAACATCTCACTTTTGTCTCCGCTGCTCCTGGCTGCTATTTTGTGAGCTGCAGCAGATTCTCCACGAAGAATCCCCGTGGAGGTTTCCTCTGCTTGCCACTCATCTGTTTGCTATTCCTCTGTCAAAAGTCGATGAATAAAGTTTGTTTAGCCTAGCGATCCCGTGCACGTGTTGTTTTTCCTTTTTGTTTTGTTTTGAGGGGGATGTCTGTGAATCTGCGTTGGCACGATTAAAGAAGCTGCAGTATGCACAGATTTATGTTGGCACAGCTTTGCGGAAGAAGTGTTTGGATTTATACCCCACCTTTCTCTCCTGCAAGAAGACTCAAGGTGGCTTAGAAGCTCCTTTCCCTTCTTCTCCCCACAACAGACACATTGTGAGGTACGTAGGGCTGAGAGAGGTCTGAGAGAACTGTGACTAGTCCAAAGTCACCAGAAGGAATGTAGGAGTGCAGAAACACGTGTGGTTCACCAGATAAGCCTCTGAGGAATCAAAACCGGTTCTCTAGACACCCCCCGTCAAACAAAAAAAGGAAGAAAAGACACTTGCACAGGATTGCTAGGCTAAACAAACTTTATTCATCTATTTTTGACAGCGAAATAGCAAACACATGAGCTGCAAGCAGAGGAAATCTCTGTGGGGACTCTTCACGAAGAATCAGCTGCACAATATGGAGGGCGCCACTGTGAAACTGAACAGAGCTTCATCCAGCAGGAGGGGAAAAGATGCATTTTGGCTGGCAATGCTTGTGCTGGGGGAACACAAAATACCAAAACAGAAATTTTTATATCATCCTAAAGACATTATATTTATGCTGTGCAGAATCCACCTCTCTCTCTCTCTCTCTCTCTCTCTCTCTCTCTCGCTCGCTCGCTCGCTCGCTCGCTCGTTCTCTTTCTCTCGCTAAGGGTACTATCAAATTTCTCATCCCTCATTGTTCAGCTTGAAAATCCCCCTTTGGATTTGCTTCTCCGGTGAGCTAACTGAATCACTTCCCTTTCGGTTTCTCTTTTCTCTTGCTGATTCCCTCGTCTCCTAAAATCTACACATTTCCTAACACGCAATTGTGTGCAAGTGGCCAATTTAGGGGGGAAAGCAGTAAACATTCAGGATCACCAGCAGTAAGCACGGCTGAAGTGAACGGGGTTACATCAGCGGTGGGATCCAGCAGGTTCTCACCAGTTCCCGAGAGTGGGTTACTAATTATTGGTGTGTGCCGAGAGGGGGTTACTAATTGGGTCTGCTTTTCCGTTAGAAATTCCATTAGGTCCAAAAATCATCAAGTCCTGTTGTTTCCCATGTGGCTGGTTAGCGAAGGTCGAAAACGGGATAATTCTCCCGGTTGGGCTGTTTTCAAAACATGTTTTAGTAATATGGTCAAGTTCCTTGTTTAAGGAAAGTATCCTTCTTTTGATTTCTAGAAACAAAATCAAGTATTTGAAAAGTATGAAGTATTTGACAGGCAGTCAATTAGAGGAGAAGTCGTTGTTTCTGTTGGCAGTAGACGATAGGACTTACTATGATGAGTTTAAATTATGGACAGAAAGATACCAGCTGGAAATGAGGAACTTCAGTAAGAGTTTTTTACAGTAACAGAGAAATTATTAATGCCCCGCCCCTGGAATGCCCAGCCATGCACCCAGCCCCATTGGCGCTAGGCCACTGTTTGAATCCCACCACCATGGGAACCTGTTACTGAAATTTTTGGATCCCACCACTGCGTTACGTGCAGAGGCAAAACAGAATCAGAAAGGGCAAATTCCCTCATTTTGCCTGTGGATGAGCTATCACATTTTTTTTTCTTCTGGCAGAAGTTTGAAATTTTACTACAGGTCAAATATGGTCACTATTTAGACATACTTGTGTGCATTAGTGCTGCCACGTCATAACTGACTTATAGCGGCCCCAGCAAGGGGCTTTCAACACAAATGAGAAGCGGAGGTGGTGTTCCATTGCGTTCCCCTGCAGAATCTTCCTTGGTGGTCCCTTCAGGACAACCACAAACAGAAACCTATTTTACATCTTTTTTCCCCTCCCAAAATACATGGTGCATTTTGTTGCAGGTGAAAATATGTCCTAAATGTAATAGGCATTTTTTCATAGGATGCAGTGAAACTTGGATCTTAAATCTTGATCGATCTCAGATTGCAAATGCCTTAGCAGACCAGGTGCTCAGGAGCAGCAGCAGCAGCAGAAGGCCATTGCTTTCACCTCCTGCACGTGAGCTCCCAAAGGCACCTGGTGGGCCACTGCGAGTAGCAGAGTGCTGGACTAGATGGACTCTGGTCTGATCCAGCTGGCTTGTTCTTATGTTCGAAACTCAAGCGTATGCGCGTAAGAATCAGTCCAATTTATCCTACTTGGCAGCATTGTACATTTTAATATCTCCGCATGTATAACCATGACACTATTCTTGATTTCCAGGATTTCCTAGTCTCCTGCAACCTCGCTATTCCCTTTTAAAGATAAACTCCTCAGCCTAGTTCAGACTTCAGTACTGGGGAGTTTTTGCCCATGTGATCTTGTAGTCTGAATGCTTCAGGTGGTCAGTTACTCACACCTTGCCAGTCTGAGGGTTTTCTCTGTTGTAATAAAATACTACCTCTTGCCATATGAGGGCACTACACTTCCAAGCAACAGACTTTTTTCTTTTGGTAAAATTAGCCTGATAAAATCTCCTTGTAGTGACATCATTTCTGTACAAGTAATAGAAAAACTGGCCCAAAGTATGGTGACACAGGATCGGATTCACACAGGCGTATACATCACCAGAACCAGGGGGCATACATTGAAAATGCTGGGGGGGGGAGAATTAGGACTAATAAAAGGAAACACTTCTTCACGCAACGTGTGATTGGTGTTCGGAATATGCTGCCACAGGAGGTGGTGATGGCCACTCACCTAGATAGCTTTAAAAGGGGCTTGGACAGATTTATGGAGGAGAAGTCGATTTATGGCTACCAATCTTGATCCTCTTTGATCTGAGATTGCAAATGCCTTAGCAGACCAGGTGCTCGGGAGCAACAGCCACAGAAGGCCATTGCTTTCACATCCTGCACGTGAGCTCCCAAAGGCACCTGGTGGGCCACTGCGAGTAGCAGAGAGCTGGACTAGATGGACTCTGGTCTGATCCAGCTGGCTTGTTCTTATGTTCTTATGTACCATTTCAGTATGCTTGATTGCTACAGAAATCCTTGACAGGTGGCTGAATGTCTGAATTGACTCCATTCTGTTGGAAGTAAATGCAGCTTGCGGTGGTACCATTTCCCCCCGAAAATAAGACAATGTCTTATGTTAATTTTTACTCCCAAAGATGCACCATGTCTTATTTTCAGGGGATGTCTTATTTTTCTGTGTTCTGTTTGTCAGGCATGCTTCCAAACAAAAACTTTGCTACGTCTTACTTTTGGGAGATGCCTTATATTTCGCACTTCAGCAAAACCTCTACTACGTCTTATTTTCAGGGGATGTCTTATATTCAGGGAAACGGTATTAGATCAGGATAGCCCAATGCAAACTTTATACCCCATGGGTGAAAACTTGGAACTGTTTCCTGTGCACAGCCAATTCTTACGATTCTTTTATTAATATCAAGGTAACGAGAGAGGACTTGGAACTTTCCCTTTGACAACACAAAAGTCTATGTTCTGCTTCTCTGCACGGAGGTGATTAATATTTCTTTTTAAAAAGTTGAACTAAAGAAGGGGAAAAAAACAATCCGCTGAAAACAGAACAAGTTCAGGTCTTCTGTTGCCTCTCAGAAAAGCCGCAACATAGGTCTGATCCTCAAAGTAGCTGAACATTATTTTTTTTTTTAAAAAAAAAAATCAAAAACAGTATTACAATGAACTGATTGAAGCGAGGTAAAATTCTACGACCAAAACGTTTCTTTTTCTTTTTCGGCATTGAGATGTCAGATGAATTATGCATGAGACTTTGTGAAACGACTTCCCTTAATCTGAACAATCGCAGAGAATAAAGGAAAACCCTGCAACTAAATTTGGGGCGGCCGCTTTAATATAGACTTGCCTGCACCTGCAAACTGGTAGAAAAAATGTTGAGGAACAACTTCAAAAGACCTTTTTTGGTGTGCCATTTCACTTATTTGATCCGTGACTCTCAAAAGATGCCAAAGCAACAGTTCTTTTAAAAAGATTCACTACTTTTTAATGTATTTTTTTAACACAGCTGTCCTTCTTTAACGATCTCAGCCTTATTAATCTTAGGTTAGACCTGGATGGGGGAAAAATTTGGTTCTTCGGAATGAATATCAAACTGCCTTATGCGGAAACAAGACTACCTAAATTTGCTAATATCAGATCAAAATATTCCAATATTCTTTCTAGGATACCTAGTGAAATGGGAGAATCAGGTAGACTCCCTTTCCTTCTGGACAATTCTGACAATGAAACTTGTGAATTGGTAGCACGATTTTTACTGGAGGTGATGCACAATCAATAATTTATATTCTATCTTAAACCTTTGTATTTGTGTACTTTTTATCTCAGGTTTTTTAATTGTGTTATGATTATTGTTATGCCAAATAAAGGCTTATTATTATTAAAAACAAGATTCTTGGTCCATCAAGGTCAGTATTGCCTGCTCAGACTGGAGGGGAACGCCTGTCTTTCTCACCAGCATCGTCGGTTCTAGGACTACCTCCAGGATTGTAGCTAAGTATTTGAAACAAAAGGATTGGGACTTTTGACAGTGAAACCTATTAAAGCATTCAAAATGTTAGTTATCCAGGGAAAAGTGTCGAGCCCCAGAGCCCCAGCATTGCCCCGAGTTTTCCTCCCAGGGATCTGAGGAACCCTTCCTCTGGCCTCAGACAGGGCGACTGGGCCTCAGTGGCTCTTTCCCAAGACTAACATGTCCTGAGTCAGTCCACAGCTACATGGGAGCACCATCCTCAGCTGTCTAGGCCCTCACCCTTTTCATTCCTTCTCCCCGATCTCGGTTCTGCCCGCGGCTCTTCCCACAGAGCCATGAAGGGCCCTCATCCAGACCACTTGCTCCTCCCTTCCTTCCCAGCTGGTTGGGCCTTGCCTCTTCCCTGTTACTGCTCCAAGAGGGCAGAGACCTCAGTTGGGTTTCTGGGCCTGGTCCAAACACCATGCTGAAGGCCTGGGCTTCTGGTGTTGCATTGGCCATCCAGACCTCTTCTGGTGTTGTGTTGGCCATCCAGACCTGGCCGGCCATCCAGACCTCTTTTGCTGCTTTTTGACCTTTGAAGCCCAGGCAGATGCTGGCCGAGAGCAGGGCTGCTCCCTCAAGTCCCCTGTTTGCACAGGGTCTATCTGCCACTGCCAATCACTCTGTGTGCCCCCGAGGTCTGGGTAAGTCTTTCTCCTGGGGCTTCTCCCAGGCCTTCTGAGCCATCTCTTGGTTGGGGCAGGAGTATGGGAGCATGGACTAATGAGTTCAAGATGGATGGCTTTCCTTAATTTCTTTTACTTTTGTCCGGGGGTCGCAGCAGCCGCTGCAGCCACTGCAGCCGCTCGCCCCGGACTCGGCCAGACCGGGGGCGGAGCCCGCGGCAAAGCGTCAGCGGGTCCCGGCATCCGCCCGCCCCGCCAAAGAAACACCGGCGGGGGCCCGGAACGGCCGGGAGATGGCTGCAAGGAGGCGGAGCGGCCAGCAGGCGGCCGTGAGAAGACAGAGTGGCCGGGAGACGGCCGCAAAGAGGCGCAGCTGCGGGCGGATCCGCAGCTGCTGCTGCTGATAGCTTCGGCAGGGCTCGGCTGGGGCGAGGGCGAGGCAAGGCACGCCCCGGGAGCCTGGCTGAGGCTTGAAAAGGCGAGGCCAGGCGGGAGAGCGAGGCTGGTCGCGACGGGGCAAGGAGGGGGGTTGCGGGAGCCTAGGACGAGCGGGGAAAGACTGGTGGGAGAGGGACGGAGGAGCCTGGACAGGCAGGCGCGGAGCCTGGCGAGGGGATGGTGGGACAGAGAAGTGGAAGGAGGTGAAAGTGAGAGCGTGGAGAGAGAAGGAGAGAGAGCGAGTGAGGAGAGAGGGAGAGGACCAAGAGAGGGAGAAGAGAGAGAGAACAGAGAGGCGGGGGAGAAAGGAGAGGAGAGGAGGGAGCCAGACCCAGGAAAGGGCGGCAGACCCTGGGACCAGGGGGCTGTCAACCCCTTACTCGAGTAGGGGGAGCCCAGCCGGGAGGGAGGGGCGCCTTCCCCTCCAGCCTCAGGGGGCACCCTGTGGTTTAGGCAGCTGACTGGATTAAGGGCCCCAAAGATCGGGGCTGCTGACGAGGAGACCAACACCTCGGAAAGGGACGGTGGGACGGATTGTCAGCCCCAACCGCAGGACGGGGAGGGAGAGCGCCACAACTTTTATATCCATTTACATTGTGCCACTGATGGAACATGAATACGTGAATCTGCCATATCCTGAATCAGAACCTTGGTCCATCAAGCTCAGTATTGTCTGCTCAGGCTGGCAGGTGGTCTCCAAGATCTTCAACTGAAGTCTTTCTCATCGCCTACTACCTGGCTTTTTTCACTGGAGAAGCTGGGGATTGAACCTGGCACCTTCTGCATGTCAAGAAGGTGCTCTTCTACTGAACTACAGCTCCTCCCCAAATATTAATGATTGAGGAAGGAAGGAAGGAAGGAAGGAAGGAAGGAAGGAAGGAAGGAAGGAAGGAAGGAAGGAAGGAAGGAAGGAAGGAAGGAAGGAAGGAAGGAGGGAGGGAGGGGAGGGAGGGGAGGAGGGGAGGGAGGGAGGGAGGGAGGGAGGGAGGGAGGGAGGGAGGGAAGGAAGGAAGGGAAGGAAGGGAGGGAAGGAAGGAAGGAAGGAAGGAAGGAAGGAAGGAAGGAAGGAAGGAAGGAAGGAAGGAAGGAAGGAAGGAAGTGTTACCTAGCTTAACAGGGGTTATCAAAGCTAGGTAACAGAAGGAAGGAAGGAAGGAAGGAAGGAAGGAAGGAAGGAAGGAAGGAGGGAGGGAGGGAGGGAGGGAGGAAGGAAGGAAGGAAGGAAGGAAGGAAGGAAGGAAGGAAGGAAGGAAGGAAGGAAGGAAGGAAGGAAGGATATTTATTTATTTTATTTATTTATTAAACTTTTATACCGCCCCATCCTCTAGGATATCGTTAATAACAGCATCTGGAGATTTACACCAGCACACCACAGCACTGGAAATTCGGAATTGGCACTGTTTAAACACATAGCGATTACTTCTGAAGCACATCTTCCATTTTCACATTTGATGAGCCTCATTCAGCATCCTATAAAGC
Organism: Sphaerodactylus townsendi; assembly: GCF_021028975.2. Lineage (NCBI taxonomy): Eukaryota > Metazoa > Chordata > Lepidosauria > Squamata > Sphaerodactylidae > Sphaerodactylus > Sphaerodactylus townsendi. The sequence goes on from NC_059433.1 coordinate 68,362,314, forward strand.
TCATTCCCAGCACTGAGATAATGATGGGTGAAGACGTTCTGTTGATGGCTTTTTCTCCGCGTTTATATCTCACAAGATGTTCTGAAGATCTTCCACAAACTAGGAAAGCCATTTAGGGAGGAATGAGAAGAGACAGTCACCTTGGCCCGTTTCATGTGATTATTCCGAGGAGAAACCTCCGTGCACATCTCGTTCGAAGAATCGTTTGGAAGTTCTGATCTGTGCCTGTGTTGCTTGAAAAATCCACCTTTTACTCCATTCACTCTCTTTTTCCACTATAAAATATTAACACTGTTCAACGTTATTTGCATGCAACAGATCAGAAATACATATATTTTTATGAATGCACATTCCATGTATAAATAATACATAAACTGAGCAAGAGGTTTACATAACACAAATGAACCAACAAAGCCAACAGCAAACTAAGCAAAGAACTGGAAGTCAGAGAGGGATATAGTCCAGTGCCAGGGCAACTGCTTGACCTGCAAAAGCTCCCCAGGCAGTCGCGGAGCTATAAGGGAACAGGGGGGTGCGCCGTGTACCAGGCACATGCCTGGGGGTGCAAAATCGCCCTCAGGCCCCTTCCCCTTCCCCCCGCGGCGCCCCCCATCCCCTTCCCACACTAACCTTAGTTCCTTTCCTTTTCCAAAACTTTTTCAGGCTGCAAAAGGCCTGTTCTCAGTAAAAAACGGCCTGAGGAACTACAGTTCCCAGGAGACCTTGAAATGTTATGTCACTTCATGTAATTTCATATATCCCTGCTCAGACATTGAGATTGGAGGGAATGACCCACCTGTCTATCGCATCAGGTGAGGGCAGTGTGGGCCGCCCAGAGGGTCTTCTCTACAGTGGCCTATGAAATGCCCTCCCTCCAGAGGTTCACCAGGCGCCTACTCTCTTGGAGTTCTGGCACCTGGTGAAGACCATTCTCTCCAGCTGGACATTTAGCTGGAGAAAGGGGCCCTTTGTTGGAGATTTTAGATCATTTGGGGGAGGGGTTTACTGTGATTTTTCTGTTGTTCAATCTTACCCCAATCTTGATCCTCTTTGATCTGAGATTGCAAATGCCTTAACAGTCCAGGTGCTCGGGAGCAGCAGCCGCAGAAGGCCCTTGCTTTCACATCCTGCACGTGAGCTCCCAAAGGCACCTGGTGGGCCACTGCGAGTAGCAGAGAGCTGGACTAGATGGACTCTGGTCTTGTTCTTATGTTCTTATGTGTCAAGTTACCACTGACTATGGAGGGTGTTGGGTCATTCTGCCAAACAGCAAGGAGAACTTTATCTAGAGATTGGATAGAAATTGTACTCCTAAGGATATTGATAGTCAACAACAAGTGTCCATGAAGGCGAAACTGTACGATGTGTGATTGGTGTTTGGAATATGCTGCCACAGGAGGTGGTGATGGCCACTAACCTGGATAGCTTTAAAAGGGACTTGGACAGATTTATGGAGGAGAAGTCGATCTATGGCTACCAATCTTGATCCTCCTTGACCAGGTGCTCGGGAGCAGCAGCTGCAGAAAGCCATTGCTTTCACATCCTGCATGTGAGCTCCCAAAGGCACCTGGTGGGCCACTGCGAGCAGCAGAGAGCTGGACCAGATGGACTCTGGTCTGATCCAGCTGGCTTGTTCTTATGTTCTTACCGTGGTAATTTTACTGTGTATGGGTTTTCTTATAACCATGCTAAAGGGGAGGTAACAAATGTAAATAAATAAATGTCTCCCTGTATCATCTGGGCAATGGCAAGTTTAGCTGCCTATAGATGGGGGATCTGGATGGCCCAAGCTAGCCTGACCACATAAGATCTTGAAAGCTAAGCAGGGTCAGCCTTGGAGAGGAGACCACCAAGGAAGTTCAAGGTCTTTGTTCAGAGGCAGGCAATGGCAAGCCAACCCTGATTATTTCTTGCCTTGGAAACTGTATGTGGTCATCATGATCTGGCTGGGACTTTACAGCACTTTCTTCCCCCAGCACCATAGATGGGGGACTTTTTCTCCTATCTGCCCAAAATTTGTCTGGCCAGGAGCCCATCCATTGTGTTTACTTCCATTGATCTATGGAGGGGGGGAGAGGGATTTTTCCAGAAATGTGTTTTTCTTCGATATTCCTGGAAACAATTCTCCAACTGTGACTAGGAATACTGGTAATTCTCAAATAACAAGAATGAAAAAGACCCTTCAAATAACCATCTCAAGGGAACCACTGACCGTATAGGAAAACTGATGAAGAAACATAACCTACAAACAATCTACAGACCCACTAAGAAAATTCAACAAATGCTACATTCAGCAATAGGGATAGAAGTGGGGGTCCTCCTAGCTACTGCAAGGAGTCTACACTTGGCGATACCATGTAAAGCTGTGTGGACAAAGCTCTACATAGGGAACCACCAAACGCACTTGGCTGACTCAGGGACACACCGAATTTCAAAGAACACGAAAGGTACCTGCAGACAATTTCTAGCTAGAAAAAATCAGCAATAGCAGAACACTTTGATAAAACTTTCAGCCTGGGACACAGAATATTATTTGAAAACACAGAAATTCCTGGACCACTCTGACAAACTTTCACTACTGCAGACTACACAGAGAAGCCATTTGGAAATTCACAAGCACATGGACAGATTTTCAACAGGAAGGAAGGAAACCATGAAAATGAACAGGAATTTGGCTGCCAGTGTTGAAAAAAACTCTAGAATCAAGACAGTGACTGATCAGCTCCACACAAACACAGGACAACTATAGGACTATAGTAATTTCAAAGGGAACAAAGACCAGGATAACTTCCTTATTCAGATCCATTCAACTATTGACCTTGCTAGCTTCATTCGTTACTCCCAGAGGCATTAACGAGGCAGCCCTGGAGCAAACTGTAGCCCTGGGCAAAACCTGAGTTGGATGCCACCCCCCATGGGCGGCCACTCCACCATGACCAAAAAATTTTTTTGCACCAGGACATTGGTGCCTGCAGGGGGTGCATTTTTAGATATATCAGCACCACAATTTCAGCATATCCATAACTTTGGCCCCCCTGAACCAAACTGCACCAAGTTTGGGGGGTGCCATCATCTCCAGATGATACCCCTGAAATTCCTTGGTGCTGATACATTCCAAAAAATGCACCCCTGCAGGAACATCCCCCCTAGAAATTTGCCCAAGAATCTTTGTTTCTGCATTGGAGTTTTCTGCATTGCTGTCAATGGGGGTTTGCAGGCTATGGGGGCACATTTCTGAAGGCACAGTCTCAAAACTTTCAGGGTCAATACATAAGGAGACTGCCCTAATGAGAAATACCCCCCAGGTTTGGGGCGTGGCTTCAGTAGTTTGGTTCCAGGGGGGCCAAAGGTTATGGACCCTCAAAACTGTAGCCCCCATCTCCTATTAGCTCCCATTAGAAACAATGGGGGATAGGGGCACCTCCTTTGGGAGCCCATAACATTGGACTCCCTGAACCAAACCTCACCAAACTTGGGGGGTAGCATAAGGACAGTCTCCTGATGATATGCTGAAATTTTGGTGCCGCTAGCCTAAAAACTGCGCCCCCTGCAGGCCAAAAATGGAAAACCACTAAAATACCCAAAAATGAACCCAGCATTGTGATGCCCCCCACAAGGTGATGATGCCCTGGGCAGCTGCCCACCTTGCCCAATGGGCATTACGCCAGTGGTTACTCCCATGCTACAGACCGCATACCATGTAGCTGTGACTCACATGCCAGGCTACTCTATTCAGATGGCCTCACCTTTTGACCTCATAGTATATATACTCCACTTGCTTTCCATTCCTACCATCAGATCCTCTGAAGATGCCAGCCACAGAAGCAGGCGAAACGTCAGGAGAGAATGCTGCTAGAAAACGGCCATACGGCCCGGAAACCACACAGCACCTCAATGCTTTTTATTTGTTTGTCTGGGGTGCAGATCCATTTGGGGGGAAAAGAACCTCCCCCTAGCATTAAATCCAGGAAATTATTAGCTTTATTAGAATTATGATTAGCTTTGAAGGGGCAGGGCATTGTATGAGCCCCCACCCATACCAAGAGGATTTGGCACAGGCAGAATTATGTCCATGTCTCTTCTATAAGACAATATTAGCCAGTACTAGAAGAGCAGGTGGGGGCGGGGAAGGAGGAGGAGGAGAGGGAGAAGATCAGAACAGAACAGAGCGAGGAGACTGAACTTATTATATCAGTTAAATATGCTCACTCATGCCTCGTGGTGTGAGCGGGCAGCTCCTCCGGCAATATTAGGCTAAACTCCCCTTATGCTCTCAAACAATAACTGTTCCGCGGAAGCTTACTTACCAGGGAAGATTTCCCCAGAGCTCACACTGTCTGCTTCATTTAAAATGACATTAATTAAACAACCAAGGGCAGGGACGGTTTCTCCGTGGCGCTGGTAATATCAATGACATAGGACATAAGTCCTAGCTATTTGGTCTTATTATTATCATTGCTAGCAATAAAGCCCATTGAGTGAGAAAAAAATGCAACGAGCTCTAGAAAACGGTTGTTTGCAAAGCTGGATCCTGGTTTTACAGAGGCAGGGAGGGGGGAGATCAGGGGGCCTGTGAAGGTGGGAAGAGTTCTCCCCATCTCCATAGGCATGCATACACATGCAAAGCTGGATCCTGGCTTTGCAAAGGAGTGGGGGAGCCAGTAGGGTGTCTGTGAAGAAGGGGATAGTTCTTCCCATCTACATAGGCACCCCACACACACACACACACACATTTGCAAGGCTAGATCCTAGCTTTGGAAAGATGAGGGGGAGCCAGCAGGATGCCAGTTGCTATTATGAAGTCACTTTTGCAACAGCACCCCCTTCTCTTTAGAAAGCACCTGCATGAAGGCAGCAGCAATTCATAGGCCTCTTCCACACAGTTAAGAGCAGGATCTGTGCAGTGGTGGGATCAAAAAAATTTAGTAACAGGTTCAAACTGTGGCATAGCGCCAATGGGGCTGGGCCGGGCACGATGGGGGCATGGCCGGGCATTCCTGGGCGGGGCTGTGGCAAGGACGCAGCTGCTGTGCCGGTCCTTGGGCGGGAAACGAATGCACACAGGCGCAGGCTGCCACGCACGCCAGTGCACCTCCTGCTAGACTGCTTCAACTTCTGCACGCTACTGCTGAGAGGAGGGGTGTAACTAAGGCAAAAATCACGTGGCAAAATCACCAATTAGTAACCCCCTCTCGGCACACACAAATAATTAGTAACCTACTCTCAGGAACCTGTGAGAACCTGTTGGATCCCACCTCTGGATCCGTGCAAAGGACTCAGCTGCCCTGTATTAGAATGTGTCCCAGCATTACTAAATATTTGTCATTGCAACAGGATTAGTTATATTAACTGTACTAACGAGCGCACCTGTTTACAAATGGATTCAGTGTTACCTGAACACACATTAGGTTTGACATTTGCCCTGCCCTCGACCTGACTCTGCCACACTGGAGAAACTAGAGGAAAAACCAGACAAAATCAGAAGAGGAAAATTGCCAGAAAGTGGGTTAAATACTGACACTCTAGGAATTTCCCATATTCTGTAGGGTAAGGACCATAGACAGATGGTGAAATTCCTAGAATGTCACTATTTATATGCAAATTGCAGCTTATCTTCTGCAAACTCCACTCTTCCCAGGTACTCTTCTCACAATCTCTCAGCATTAACCATCACCCACATCCCTATTTGATGACCACTCTTGCTGCATCTTTCATGTTTTGGCCTGCAACAATGTTTATCGCCCTCACCCATTTTTTTCTCCTCTTGCCCAGTTCTGAAGGAATTTTAATCAGCCCCATAGGTGTGTAGAAGCACCACAGAATTCCCTTGCCATTTTACTTCCACAGAAAACAAAACAAAACAAAAACTATGGAGATAAAAATAGCATGGTATCCTTCAGCAGTGGCGTAGTGGTTAAGAGCAGGTGTACTCTAATCTGGAGGAACCGGGTTTGATTCCCCTCTCTGTCGCTTGAGCTGTGGAGGCTTATCTGGAGAATTCAACTCCAACACACGCCGGCTGGGTGACCGTGGACTAGTCACAGTTCTTCTGAGCTCTCTCAGTCACACCTACTTCACAGGGTGTTTGTTGTGAGGGCGGAAGGTAAAGGAGTTTGTAAGCCCCCTTGAGTCTCCTTGCAGGAAAGAAAAGGAGAATATAAATCCAAATCTTCTTCTTCTTCTTCTTCTTCTTCTTCTTCTTCTTCTTCTTCTTCTTCTTCTTCTTCTTCTTCTTCTTCTTCTTCTTCTTCTTCTTCTTCTTCTTCTTCTTCTTCTTCTTCTTCTTCTTCGTCTTCGTCTTCGTCTTTGTCTTCTTCTTCTCCTTCTTCTCCTTCTTCTTCACTGTGCTTGAAATTTCCGTCCCCCACTCCACATTTCTGATAATTCCTCTCTACCTATACAAAATTATATTAACTCTGCCAAAATGTTATTGGCATTGGCTTCCAGTACAGTGAGTGTTAGTAACCTGGTTTCGATTTGTTAAAAACTTGCTTAATCTATTTAATTCCACAATGTATCTCATGGATTTATGGGGGAATTCATGGAATTCAACCGACATTTAGTTTGTGGATTAGTGCTAATGCTGTGTGGATAAGACGAACACTGCATTGGTATTTTGTGTCTATGTGTGTGCATTCCATGTGTGGATGATTGGATAGCATGCATTTTCTGTATTCAAATAGATAGCTAAAGGCAAGCAACAGAAAACAATAAAGAGATGAAAACATTAAAAGAGTAAAGAGAAGAGCTCAGGCCATAATACATTTGCCCAGCTCCACTTCACTGTTGTTTAGAAGAGCAATTCTACCAGTTTCAAATCAATGTTCATCTAAATGAAACACAGACTTAGCCATTCCACAACGTTGGTGTAGCAACAGATAGTCTTTCTCTTTTCTCTTTCTTTTCTCTTTCTCTTTTCTCTCTGGAGGAAGGGCTCCTCAGACCCTGGGGAGGGGCACTCCAGGTGGTGCTGGGGCTCTAGGGTACAACAGACATTAGGCACCAGAAGTGACATCATCATGTTGCCAGTGATGTGGGGACTCTCTGTGTTTGGGCCAAAACTCTATGATAGAAGCCATTTTTACCATAGAGTTTTTGCTTAAGTACCAGCACATCCCCACTTCACTGGCAACATGATGCCATCTTTTCCAGTGAGTGCTGAAAGTTGCTGGAGAGGGGGCTCCCAAAGTAGGGGATCAGCCCCAAGAGAGGATCTGATAACCCTACTTCTCAGTAGGAAGAAATCCTTGGCAAGGCTCTGTTCAGGAATCTTAAAGTGTGGGGAAGTTCATATCTTAATGGAACCATTCTCTAATAAAACATAATAAAACCACATGGTCTACAATAAATAAGCAAAAATGAGTTCTCTGCCACAAAAGAGTTTGCAGAAATGATTCAGTTTTTGCTTTGGGAAACTGGGATGGCTTCAGAGGACCCTGGGGCTTTCCCCACTGACAGAGTTGAACTGCTTTCTACCTAGGTTCACCTCAGTGAATCCCCACTGTCACCGAGCTCAACATTGTTTTGTCTCAGTTCCCTTCCCCTCAGAACTGCGATATCCTTGTCGCAGTTATGAACTACACTTTTCTGCTGGAACAAGGTTGATACCTCTTCAAAGTGGGGAAGCATCAAAACAACACCTCATCCGTTCAACCAATCATGAGCCGCTTTTGTGGCATGCGCAGAACGGGAGAGTCGTGGCGGGCAGAAAGCGCATGTAACTGTAAACTGTAAAAACTGTTTAAAAAAAGAACACTCCCGTTTCCCCGCCGTAACACAAGCGCCAATCACGATCGAGGAGCGAAACAGGTACCAAGATGATCCCGCCCACTTAGCTCGGATCCAGAGGGCCAACTCAGTTGCTGTGGGGACAGCCTGGAATCGCCCTCCACTGAAGGGAACCGAGTCGACCTTAGCTCCCTTCTGTAGTGGGGAAAGCCTCTCTGAGGGGGGACTGAAAAATGGTGGGGGGGAAATGTAACCTTATTCCATCTGGTTTAATGGTGACACAAAGATCAGCAGATCCACCCATTGACTGCAGGTTTCTTGTAAGTATTCCTTACATTCCGAATGAAATCATCATGCTGAGAGATAAATGATGTGAGATGATCAGTTGTTTGAACTGTGGCCATTATATCCTACTAGCCTGACTGAAACTCTTTCAGCGTACCTCCAAATTCCTCATGTCTTTTGCCCACGTTAAACTTCCAATTTCCGAATCAATTCTTCAAGCAACCTCAAGAGTTCAGCCTCTTGTCCTCCTGTTATTCCCAATGCAGCATGGTCCTGTCAAAATAAAAGGGAATCAAAGTCAGTTTGAGAAAGGCTAGAACCGTCTGAGGCGTGGCCGCATGTTGCCACTGGAAATGATGTCAAAGTCGGAGGCCTTCAGGTGTCTAATGAGATTCAAAGACTACTTATTGACATTTTATCGAAAGGACACTTTTCAGCTTGGTTATCAAAGAGATGTGAGGGGACTAGAAGGTTGGATATTAAGCTCCGCTTTTCTGTACACTTCATTGTAATCTTCTCTTGCTTCGCTCCGGCTCTACAGTTGGTGCAATTAGGGCAGGAGCAACAGGGAATTGTGTTCAGGGCACATGTGCACCCTGTTCCCCCTCCACACCCACACCCTCACCCTCCCCCACCCTCTTCGGAACACTCCCACCACATCCTCTCCACACCCCCTCCACACCCCCTCCACGCCCCCACACTGGCACGTGCCCGGTGTGTAATGCACCTCCCCACCCTCTTGGTGCTACGCCACTGGGTGTAACTCAGTGGTGGGATCCAAAAATTTTAGTAACAGGTTCCCATGGTGATGGGATTCAAACAGTGGCATAGCGCCAATGGAGCTGGGCGGGGCATGATGGGGGCGTGGCCGGGCATTCCGGGGGCAGGGCATTAATAATTTCTCTGTTACTGTAAAAAACTCTTACTTTTAAAAAAAAGTTCCTAATTTCCAGCTGGTATCTTTCGGTCCATAATTTAAACTCATAGCAAGTCCTATCATCTACTGCCAACAGAAACAACTACTTCTCCTCTAATGGACTGCCTGTCAAATACGTAATACTTTCAAATACTTCATTTTGTTTCTAGGAATCAAAAGAAGGATACTTTCCTTAAACAAGGAACTTTACCATATTTCTAAAACACGTTTTTAAAACAGCCCAACAGGGAGAATTATCCCGTTTTCAACCTTCGCTAACCAGCCACATAGGAAACAACAGGAGTTTATGATTTTTGGACCTAATGGAATTTCTAACGGAAAAGCAGACCCAAATAGTAACCCCCTCTCGGCACCCACAAATAATTAGTAACCCACTCTCGGGAACTAGTGAGAACCTGCTGGATCCCAGCTCTGGTGTAACTCCGTCCAGAATTTCTGTCAGAAAGGGGGGGGGGGGGAAGACCAGGTCAGTTAATTCCCTGAGGACTTTATGTAGACAGTGTTTCTTATGGAGTTATTCAACACGTCTTCTACAGAACTTCTAAATATGGTAACGAAACCGATTCCACTTCTTCCTGGATGATTCCACTTCTTCTGTCTACCCGTGACAGAAATTCTCAGCACAGACTTCATTCGCTTATGGCTCTGAGAACCACGAAGGTAATTATCAACGTCTGCAAAAACAAAGCCAACTTCAGAAGAGTCCCGGATTCCGCCGCTCGCCTCTTCCCACCTTTATTGTGACAGAAGACAGGCAAAATCTCTGTGTAGAATTGCACCTTGCTCCTAAAGGAAGAGACGGTGATGGGGAAAAGACAAGCAGTGCCGAGTCATCTGTTACAAGCTTTGTTTAAATATAGCTGATCTATTAACTTAAGAAGGTGACATGCCTTCCGCTGTCTCATTACAGAAATGCCATTGGATTCATCAGCACAAAGGGAAGCACAAGAGTTTGAACTGAAGGGCACCGAGTTATATTAGTTATATTACAACAGATGGTAAAGTTTTAGTCACACTTTCCTCATACACTCTGGGTCTATTTTCTAGGGGCGGGCACCATTTTTGATTGGTGTTTTTCAGGTTTGGGTTGAAGAGTCCTGGAAAGTTTGGAACCCACTCCCCAAAAGGCCAATTGGCTATTCGAGTTGTTCAAACAACATTTGTGGTTTTTTGGACCAAACCTGAAAAATTCTAGCTGCATTCAGGTCTGTGCCTACTCAATTGCGAGCTGGACGGAAGCAGCATTGGCAGCAGGTCCAAATATGGCCGGAATCATACTGAATTAAGCTGCTTTTTGAATCCTTTTAAACTGCTTCAGGTGAAAAAATATGTATTTTGGGCTCCCCCCCCCTTTGACTTGAAGGGAGCAGCAGTGGTGTAGGAGGTTAAGAGCTCGTATATCTAATCTGGAGGAACCGGGTTTGATTCTCCGCTCTGCCGCCTGAGCTGTGGAGGCTTATCTGGGGAATTCAGATTAGCCTGTACACTCCCACACACACCAGCTGGGTGACCTTGGGCTAGTCACAGCTTCTCGGAGCTCTCTCAGCCCCACCTACCTCACAGGCTATTTGTTGTGAGGCGGGGGAAGGGCAAGGAGATTGTGAGCCCCTTTGAGTCTCCTGCAGGAGAAAAAGGGGGGATAAAAATCCAAACTCCTCCTCTTCCTCCTCCTCCTCCTCCTCCTCCTCTTCTTCTTCTTCTTCTTCTTCTTCTTCTTCTTCTTCTTCTTCTTTATTCAAGTGCCCACACCTATTGTTTTCACTGCCACAAGATGTGAAGATGGGCAGTGGCTCCAAAGGGAATGATGGAAATTCATGATAAAGGAAGACTGACCAAGTTCATTATCCATGATAATCATGTGGAATGTTTGTATTTAGGACCATTTGTATTTAGGGCCAATGTGACGTAATCAGCCCCCAAGTGGACTTTGTGGAGTGGGACTTTCCTGCTTCCTAAGGCTGCTGCAAGGCAGAGGACAGCTGGGTATAGCTAGCCTGATCTCGTCAGATCTCAGGAGCTAAGAAGAGCGAGTACCTGGAAGGAAGACTACCAAGGCAGACTCTTCTGGGGAAGGAAAAGACATTGTTGGAATCAGCTCTGCATATCAGAGTATCAGACAGTGGAACATACATGAGTGGGCAGTAACTTTAAAGGCTATGGGGTCCCCAGAAGCCCCCAAATCAGTGGTTCTCAACTTTCCTAATGCCGCAACCCTTTAATACAGTTCCTCATGGTGTGGTGACCCCCAACCCTAACATTTATCCATTTTACAGATGGAGAACACTGATGCAGAGAGACTTAGGTGACCCCTGTGAAAGGGTCTTTTGACCCCCAAAGGGGTCGCGCCCCACAGGTTGTGAACCGCTGCCCCCAATGGTCTGTTTTAGAAACACAAGGTTGGAGCCAGCCAGGTTTTTTTGCCCAAACTCTCTCGACTCCACTGTTTACTGCCTCTGTGACCTCAGATGGCTTCCCCCCCCCTGATTTGTGGATGATTAATAGGAATACTCCTTCCTCTATGCAACGCCAGACAAGCTGGCAGGATTCAATCCAGTTCTTGCATCAAAGAATGCTCCCAGCCACCTAAGAGCTCCTTCTAAGACCCCCCCCCACCCCCCCAAAAAAGTTTGCTGGCATGCATTGAGCTCATATTTTGGCAGGCCCTCAGGCAAGCCACCATTAACTTGGCATCAGACTGGCATCAGGCCAGTTCTTGTCATGCCGTGGGCAACCTTATGTGGGGAAACAAGAAGAAGAAGAAGAAGAAGAAGAAGAAGAAGAAGAAGAAGAAGAAGAAGAAGAAGAAGAAGAAGAAGAAGAAGAAGAAGAAGAAGAAGAAGAAGAAGAAGAAGAAGAAGAAGAAGAAGAAGAAGAAGAAGAGGAGGAGGAGGAGGAGGAGGAGGAGGAGGAGGAGGAGGAGGAGGAGGAGGAGGAGGAGTTTGGATTTATATCCCCCCTGAGTCTCCTGCAGGAGACTCAAAGGGGCTTACAATCTCCTTGCCCTCCCCCCCCTCACAACAAACACCCTGTGAGGTAGGTGGGGCTGAGAAAGCTCCGAGAAGCTGTGACTAGCCCAAGGTCACCCAGCTGGCATGTGTGGGAGTGCACAGGCTAATCTGAATTCCCCAGATGAGCCTCCACAGCTCAGGCGGCAGAGCAGAGAATCAAACCCTGTTCCTCCAGATTAGATACACGAGCTCTTAACCTCCTACGCCACTGCTGCTCCTAGAAGGGGGAACTCCTACAAGATGACAAGGGGGAAACTATGACTAATCCACAGAGGACATATTGGAAGACAGATTTCTTTTCAGGAACATGTTGTGGTCTGATCTTCCTTCCAAAAACTTATCTCCTAATCCCACGGAAGAGCAGAAAAACAACATCTTTGCCATTGGCAGAGTTCACGCTTTCTGGCCATTTTGAATCACACCAGGTTTAATGACTGAGTCATTCCTTCTGTTAGTTCTCCTCGTCTTCTCTTTTAAATTGCTCTGCTGATCAATCCCAATACCTGTTACAAGAAAACAAAAAACGTCGGAGAGAGTGGACAGTGAAGTTTCAGGCAACCCTGAACACACATACTTCCCACTGCAAAATGTTTTATTTCTTTAGTAGGACCGTACATAATAAAAACACTGACAAGCATTTTGAAAAGATGAGACAACTTGGATTGGCAAAACAGAAGGCCGGGGGCAGGGGATGGGGGAGTCAACACAGCAGTATTCAGACAAAGAGCATTGTAAAATCAAACACCCACAATCCCCTGAGACTTCCGAAGGAAAACTGAAACTACCAGGAAACTGGGACCCATTTTAATATGCTGAAATTTTCAGAGTTGTTCACTCGAAACTGACAGAGGAACGGAGGCAGGATTGCATGAGCATATTTCACGAGGTTGGAGGAAGGAATGTCTGCAAGAAAGGAGTCAGACAAGGAGATCGAAATAAGGCGAAGTCCCTGGGGAGAAGGCGGCAGGAGAAAGGTGACATATGAATCATGGGTGGAAAATTGTGGAAGAAAAAAAGTGAAGAAACGGATGAGGGAAAACAAGGAAGACTCCTACAGGGGAAATTCCCGAAGAGATATTTATTTTCTAAATCAGGGAGAACAATTTCTCTAGAGATAATATCGTACACTTGGGGGGATTCCTTTTTGAGGCCTCTTTTCCAGTCCAAGCAAACTAATTTCTACAAAAATATTGCCAGTCTTTCACACTTGACAGCTTGTCAACACAGCTGATACCAAGACCAGTTCCTTACTCTTGAGGTTCGAAAGCTACTTTCCCAGGCCCTTTTGGTACAAAAAAAGGGAGATAAACCAGTGCAGTAGGAGAGGTAAAATGGTGGAATAGATTTATTCCTGGGGGAGACCTATGTTCAAATCCTGACTTTTACAGGAGGCTTGATTAGCAGCCTCTGGCAGCCATTTTTGTCCTCATTTACTTCATAAAGTTGTTATGAGCATAAAATGGGGGGGGGGAGAGAAGAATCAAGTACACCACCTTGAATTCATTGGAAGAAGGGAATCAATAATGACAGACCACCCAACTGTAGAATGGAACTGTGGATGCTTTAGAAGCCAACAGGAAATGTCAGCAGCTTTCCAGATTGGATGCAGAAAGTACTTTTTAAAAATGCTACATTTAGAGTGATTTTAGTGCTTCTACATTGTGGAATGATTGATCAGATTTCATTGGGTGGCTGCAGCTGTGTAGTAGCAAACAGCTAGTCCTACAGGAGCCATGCCAGTTGCATGGTGGCTGGTGAAGAGTTCCCCCTAAAAGGCTAAAGAATTGGTAAAGGCTCTGTATCTCCCTGCATTTTGCTGACAGATGTCAAGGCTTGAAGTCTGACAATACTGCCATGGTTGCCTGGCAACCTCTACAAAACCACCAACATGGCATTTATTTTTTTTAAAGCTACAGGTTTTGCTTTATTGGGGGAGAACTCCCCAGAGTAGTTTGTTTTAGATTTCAGATTTTTTTTCTGCAAACTTAGGGCATTTTTCAGTATGTAGAAAGATCTATCTTGCCTGTTCCTGACTCCAGTTTCGGGATTTAATTATCCACAGATTTGACCGCACTGAGCTTTAGACATATTGATGATATAGCTTTGAATTTCCTGCTTCAAGCAGTGGTTTGGACTAAATGGTCTACAAGATCTCTAACAATTCTAGGATTCTATATAAAAGTAAAAATGCATCTATTTTGCAGTTTGATATTGCTGAAAAGACTACATGTTATGGAATATTTTCTGCCCAAAAATACTCACGGACAAGGCGGTCAGCAGTAAGCAGTTTATTGTAGTCACGACTGCAGACGTGGAGAGAGGGCACCTTGGTGGGTGCGGCTCTCTAAAGTCTGTGGCGCAGCACAGCTCAATATTAAGGCTCCTACTCTGTCCCCGCGGCCCCCTCCTTTGGTCATGGGGCTCCCAATCTCCCAATCTGCTTCTAACACATCTCCCTAAATACGTTGGGGACTTTCCATATGCAGGTCTTAGCTAAGCTAGCATAGGATACTTTATTTAGGAAATTGGCTAATTCTATATGTGGCACAAGCATGTGTCAATATCCTGTGTTTCTGGCTACCACAGGCCTAGTTCCCTGTTCTTTCCTCCCTTTAGTTCCTCCTTTCTCTCTGTCTCATTTTCCGTAGTGTGACCTTCACACTCAAAAAATACATTTTTCCATATCAACATGCTGGACATCCTCAGACCTTGGATACTAGGCAAAGTCAGTACTTGGAAGGGAGCCCTCCCATTATGCAGAGAAAGGCAAAGGCAAACTGCTTCTCACTTCCCCTGAAATTCCCTTACGGAGGTTACCACAGGTTGACTGTGACTTGATGGCACTTTACACACCCACACACACTGAGGTTGCCTGTGAATCTGAAAAGTTTGAAGGCTGTTCCATCAGTGTCTTTTTTGTGTGAGTGAGTGAATGAATGAGAGAGGAATAAATCTGGTCCACCTGTTTGTTTGCTTGATTTCTTTACGCCGTAGATCACATGTCTGTGACCTTCTGGGGAAATGGCTGTCTGAAGGGAAGCACCTGGGAAGTGCTCCAAGGCTTATCTCCCTATAGCAGTGGTGGCAAACCTTTGGCACTCCAGATGTTATGGACTACAATTCCCATCAGCCCCTGCCAGCATGGCCAATTGACCATGCTGGCAGGGGCTGATGGGAATTGTAGTCCATAACATCTGGAGTGCCAAAGGTTCTCCACCACGGCCCTATAGGATGTTTCAAGAGAGAAATGTCAGTCGAGAAAAAAATACTACTTTTCTCCTCCCCACTCCCAAAGGGGGAGATCAGATTTGACAGGTGAATCCTTGCAGATTTGATAGGGAGTGGCAGGCTTCAGAGACCATTTTTTTAAAAAAGTGTGGTAATTGCAGGCAATTTTAGCCAATAAAACCTACCTCCCCTTTTTTATTTATTTTTATTTCTGTTCTGTTTTTTTTATTTATTTCATTATATGAACGCCTCTTTTTGATAACTGAAAACTTGGGTGAGGAAAATTATGTCTTGTTTCCTGCTTATTGGGAGTTGAATTGAAAAGGCAGAGAGAGAAATAGTTGGACTGTCTGCTGATGACAAGAACGACAAAAAACTCAGGGCTGCCTACCTCACTCCTTGGGTGGGGCTGCCCAAGTATGTTGTTGGACATTTGCTCCTCCCCCTGCCCCCGAAAAAAAATCCAAAAAATCCAGAAAAAAATGCTTACACATATAAAAGCTTCTAGAATAATGTTCACAGCAAAATGGAAAGCAGGATAGTACCCATCTCAGGAAGACTGGGAACATAAACTAATTGAATACGCGGTAATGAACTATTTGAACAAACAACCCATTAAAGAATTTCAAGATAAGTGGAAAGCATATTATGTATATTCTAAAAAAAAAGAGTAAAGAAAGCTATTTATGAATTATTAATAGCATACTCGTATTGGATAATGAGTTAAAAGGGGAAAAACTATTTAGATTTATCATGGCTAGGTGATCATAATAGACAAACTCCATTCAATATTTGGGAAGTATTTTTAGTAATTAATAATAATTGCTACGGCAAGTTTCTTTTTTTCTTTTTAACCAATTCTACGTTATTATAATTCACTTTAGAATATTGTTTTAACATCAGTACTGGTTTTATTAGCTACCATGTAGTGTATCTTATGGTTATGACGATCACTATTTAGTGGCCATTATTACGTGAACATTTACTGTTCATAATGATATCATCGTTTACAGTCAATTGCTTATTATATAATTGTTTAATATATATATATATATATTGTGTAAGTGTGTATCTTTGATCTGTTCCGCATGGGCCAAAAACAGCACCCCAGAAATGGTAAAAACAGTTCCTGGGAACGCCCTTGCCACACCCCCATGAGGGCACGCACCCAGTATGTCGCACCCCCCTGTCCCCTTAGAGCTACGCCTCTGGAGCAAGGGCTCCTGAAACCAAAGAATTAGCAAGTAAAGCTTCCAACTGGGTGGCAGAAAGAATGGGCCTTTTCCCACTCCCCGGGATCCCCCCTATGCTGTGTGCTGCTGTCAGCACGCGGCATCCCTGGCGCACGCCTGGGCATCCCCACGACCCTGCGCTCTGCGCGGGATCATCAAAAGGTGCCCTTTACAAGAGCACCAGGGATTTTGTGTGCTGAGGGGGCGCAACAGCGGCAGCTTTGGGGCTGCTGCGCTGTCGCCGCCCCTGTCATGGGGAGTGCCCGGGGACCCCGTGCTACTCTCCTCAAGTAGCGCAGGGCTTAAGGCAAGTGGGGAAAGGCCCAATGACAGTTCTTCAGTTAGTGTTTGGAAACAAAAGTTGGTTTGGGGGCCGGGAAAGCTTGAGAGACAGTTGTGAATTGAACTGCTCCGTTCTCTGAGTGTGAAAGTTGTCTCTTTGTGAAAGGACAAATCAGAACCGACAAGGGTGGTCTGCTCTGAGATCCCTCTATAGCAGTGTAACACGGAGAACACACTAGTCATTGATATTTCTCAGGGGAAATATGCTGAAGGGAAATAAGCTAGGAGGCTTATAGTTCAATTGGTATTCGCAGAAAAAGAGAGGGTTTATTCTGAGAAGAATCAGAAAGAAAAACCCTATTCAAAATTAGTGTGCGAAGGAACGGATCTGAGGACAGATTGCTTTTATTCAGTGTTTAATCTAATCTGCGGGAATATTTTACCTGAAAGTAAAAAAGAGATCTCTCATAAGGGGGCAAGAGGAAAGAGAACTGAGGAATAAAGTAGAAAAAGTCTTTTAAACCTGACTGATGTTTAAAGTATTATAAGAAAATAAGACATCTGTCAGAAATAACTTATAACATTTGAACTAGCACTGGAAACACTGTCCAACTGTATTAAATGTAAAGACTGCCTGTTTGAAACCTTACCTGTTTTGTTTTATATTAGTTACTTCACCAAACCAAATGGGTTTTTTTGTAAATAAAATGTTCTAGTTCTTCTTTTAACGTGCTAAAAAGCCCTCTTGCGCCTAATTATTTCTCTTGACAAGGAAAGTGTGTGTGGAAAGAAAGTGACAGTTTTGCTTTGTGACTGGTGCCTTGGAATCGGAGTATAACAAGCCCACCCTATTGAATATTTATTTTTGGTTTAAGAGTGAGAAATCAGTGGTATTATAAAATAAAATCACTCACATGCAACTTTTTCTAAAAGAGCTATTCTTAAAGGACTACTCAGGTCCTGTATGGATAAGCAGTCAAAGTTTGGATTGTAACATTCTCCTCAGGGAGTTAGAGCGCAGAGGATATCTCACATGTGTGACAAGTAAAATGCCATAGACTCAGAGGTGGGATCCGGCAGGTTCTCACAGGTTCCCGAGAGTAGGTTACTAATTATTTGTGTGTGCCGAGAGGGGGTTACTAATGGGTGATTTTGCCACGTGATTTTTGCCTTAGTTACGCCCCTCCTCTCAGCAGTAGTGGGCAGAATTTGAAGCAGTCTAGCAGGAGGTGCACCGGCGTGCGTGGCAGCCTGCACCTGCGTGCATTCTTTTCCTGCCCAAGGACCGGCGCAGTGGCTGCGTCCTTGCCACAGCCCCACCCAGCAATGCCCCGCCCCCGGAATGCCCGGCCATGCCCCCGTCGTGCCCCACCCAGTCCCATTGGCGCTATGCCACTATTTGAACCTGTTACTAAAATTTTTGGATCCCACCACTGCATAGACTCCACCTTCTAAAGAAACCATTTTCTCTAGGTGGACTAATTTCTGTCACCTGGAGTTCAGTTGTAATCCCAGGACATCTCCAGCTACCACCTGGTGGTTAGTATACCTGCAAACTTTCGGATTCTTTTCACAGAAGCGATCAGCCCTTTCTGCATAAATCACTGAAACTGTTTTCAATCTCCCCCTTTACAGCAATGTATTCCCATACTCAGCCCCTTGAAACAATTCCTCACCACCATTACATAATTTTTCACTTTTTTCTTTTGAGTTCTGTGTTGAATCAATGCTTCAGTGCGCCAAAGCTTCTTGCCGTAACTCTGTATTTGTCATATACAGGGCCTTTCCCCACTTTTCCTTCTACCACCGTCGCTGCGCGCTACTCACTGCGCGCGTCATTTCTGCGTGGGGTCATCAAAAGGCGCCGTTTTGAAGAGCATCAGGAATGACACGTGCTGAGGGGGCGTAACAGCGGCAGCGTTGGGGCGGCTGCGTTGTCACCGCCCCTGTAGTGGGGAGTGCCACGGGACCCTGCACTACTTGGCCCGAGTAGCGCGCAGTAGAAGGTAAGTGGAGAAAGGCCCATATACACAAAGCAGTGAAGATTACCCCCAACATTAAAAAAACCAGAAATGATTGAAATAAATAGGCAAGAGAAAATGGAGTGAGCTCAAAAAATGGTGCTGAGGAAGAAGTTCAGGGAAGTTGAGAAGCATGGTCAATAGATCACACAGCAACTGAAGACATTTTGAAAACATTTCAACCAGAGAATCATTTTAAGAGGGGATTCATTTAAAACATTTTGAGGCTGCGAATAAACTGTTTTGGGGATGAAACCATGCAGAACTCCATGCAGGAAACAGTTTATTTCCTGCCTCAAAACATTTTAAAATGTTTGTGCAGAAAAGGCCATTAAGAAGAACTTGGGATCTTTGGCAATCCAAGCAGATATTGTACCACTGAGCCACCTTCCCTCTGCATATCTGTTGGGTTTTATGAAACCGTGGGGTTTTTTTGTATTTAAGAAGAAGAAGAAGAAGAAGAAGAAGAAGAAGAAGAAGAAGAAGAAGAAGAAGAAGAAGAAGAAGAAGAAGAGTTTGGATTTATATCCCCCCTTTCTCTCCTGCAGGAGACTCAAAGGGGTTTACAATCTCCTTGCCCTTCCCTCCTCACAACAAACACCCTGTGAGGTAGGTGGGGCTGAGAGAGCTCCAAGAAGCTGTGACTAGCCTAAGGTCACCCAGCTGGCGTGTGTGGGAGTGCACAGGCTAATTTGAATTCCCCAGATAAGCCTCCACAGCTCAGGTGGCAGACCTGGGAATCAAACCTGGTTCCTCCAGATTAGATACACGAGCTCTTTAACCTCCTACGCTACTGCTGCTCCATTTAACCACTATGCCCACCTGTGAAAGTCTGATGGGGCAGAAAGTGATGATCTCAACGCCCCCACCTCACCCATCATGCATCAGGAGACAACTGGTGAAAAGATCTCCTACAAAGCAGCCCTATAGATTTCATTCTAATGGACCATGTTGAGCGTTTCTTCCAAGAAACACTTAATTGGCTCCCTTCAAAATAAAGGGTATTATTCCTGCCACCATGACATGGATGTAAAGTCTGTCATTATGGGATCATTACAAGCCATTACTTTATCTGGAGCCTACAAGCTAAAAGACCCAATAATTGTTATTGCTAATAAAAGTAACTGCTACAGCTCTAGATTTTCAAACATAATTACATAGCAAAGATACATGGCTGCCATTCGCTTGCTCAACCCTCCTAATAAGCATATAACTGAATTAGAAATGGAGAAGGTGTGGACAGAAGAGATTAAATCCAAATTGTGTCCCCCTCACCTTCTGAATTCTCTCTCTCTCTCTCTCTCTCTCTGGAAATATAAGGAAGACAGAAAGTATTCAAGGGAATATTAAAAGGTAATATCTTAGAGGGCCAGAATAGTGTAGTGGTTAAGAACTGTAATCGGGAGAACGGGATTCTATTCCCTGCTCCTGCATATGAAGCCTGCTGGATGACCTCGGGTCAGTCACAGTTCTCTCAGAACTCTTTCAGCCCCACCTACTTCACAAGGTGTCTGTTGCAGGGAGGGGAAGGAAAGGTGATTGTAAACCAATGTGAGATTGACAGACTTCCCTCTGTGTAACAGACTTTTCTCTGTGATATACCTCTGAAGATGTCAGCCACAGATGCAGGCGAAACGTTAGGAACAAGATCCGCCAGACCACGGCCACACAGCCTGGAAAACCCACCACAACCAACCTGAGATTCCTTAAAGGTAGATAAAAGCAGGGTATAACAATTAACTTTTCTTTTTTTAAATAGGGTGCCCATGTCTCAACCTGAGATATACACCTTAATACCTCCGTCCTCCATCTATCACTGTCTCCTACCAGCAAATGACTAAAAAAAAAAAAATCTGGTGTTTCATCAGTGACATATTTTTCATCCTGTACGTTCGAACTGAGAGGTCAGTATTTTTAATATATGTATTTTATTTTGAATTTTAAATTGCTTTTAGTGAGCATGAGTTAGGTATAGTTTATTGTCAGCCACAGGCCATCACAATCACAAAAAAAGAGCATGAACCATAAAGTCCCCCAAATCTGCTGGAGTGGTATTTATATAACAACATTACAGTATAAGGCAGTCAAATCCCAACATCAACATTTATCATTAAAATGTTGATCTACAACTAATTTCCCTCCTTAAAATGGTTACAGACAAAGTAAAAGCAGCAGCCTTAACAGTGACCTTTGGGGAAATCAAAAGAAATCATCACCTGTCATCATCAGAACATTAATTTTAGATAAAATTTGGTCGAGGCATTTACATCGAATAACATCATAGAGGGGGCAATGTGTGATAAAATGGGCTAAGTCTGCTGGATAGCCGAGGCCACCCAGGCAGAGACACTGGTCTCATAGGAGTTTTCAGTATCTACTGAGGAGATATTCAGTAGGAAAGGATTAAAGGTTGGTAAATTCTTTCTTAAGGAGGCATTGGAGAGAGAGTTAGCTTCCTTATGAGGAGAGGCTGCAGCGTTTGGGGCTCTTTAGTTTGGAGAGGAGACGTCTGAGGGGGGATATGATTGAAGTCTATAAAATTATGCATGGGGTAGAAAATGTCGACAGAGAGAAAATTTTCTCTCTTTCTCACAATACTAGAACCAGGGGGCATCCATTGAAAATGCTGGGGGGAAGAATTAGGACTAATAAAAGGAAACACTTCTTCACGCAACGTGTGATTGGTGTTTGGAATATGCTGCCACAGGAGGTGGTGATGGCCACTAACCTGGATAGCTTTGAAAAGGGCTTGGACAGATTTATGGAGGAGAAGTCAATTTATGGCTACCAATCTTGATCCTCTTTGATCTGAGATTGCAAATGCCTTAACAGTCCAGGTGCTTGGGAGCAACAGCTGCAGAAGGCCATTGCTTTCACATCCTGCACGTGAGCTCCCAAAGGCACCTGGTGGGCCACTGCGAGTAGCAGAGTGTTGGACTAGATGGACTCTGGTCTGATCCAGCAGGCTAGTTCTTATGTTCTTATGTTCTTATTGGGGATACATTTTGTTTTTCTTGACTTTAGGATACCAAATTGAAAAAGGACACGCTCTCTCAATATCTCAAAGGGTATCCCTTTTCAACTGCCATTCACAAATGTTATTAGTATCCAACGACTTAAGTGGCAAGATTGATGGGAGTAAATATCATTGTAAAATGGGAGCCAATAGATTCAACCATTTGTTGTCCTCCAAATGCCAATAGCAGGACTTAACTAACTGGTCCTCAGATATACTTTCTTGTTTTTTGAAACAGAGCAGCAGTCCGAGATGGATCTTGGCAGGGAGATATGGCAGGGAGGTCCACCTCCAACCATAACAGTGTGGCAGGGGTACCTCGTGGGAGAACCAGGAAGTTCTTCGGAAATTTGTTGTGGATAGTTTCTAGTTGTTCAACTAAACTCAATTTCCAGCCCCAGATTTCTGCACCATGGAGAAACTGGGCAAGCACTTTGCTCTGAAATATCTTAAGAGCATAAGAATATCTGTGAGGCTAAAGCAACAATACTATGCACTTTTACACAGGAGTAAGTGCTATTAAACTCATTGGGATTTCTTATGAGCAAATATGGATGCTGCTGGCTTGAATACCTGTCATGCTACCAAATGTGGAAAGTGTATGATTTTTTACAATTCCTACCATTATGCCATTGTATGAACTCAGAATGGCCGAGATGTATGGGAACAATCAACTATAGCCAATAATAGCATTAGGAATTTTCTAGCTGTGCTACATACACTCCAATGTTGATAGAGTTTAGAGAGGAGTAATAGGAGCCAGAACACAGTCATGGTAAGAACAAGGATAGCCAGATGCCCCCCGGCCATCCACAGAAGATGGGGGGATAGAGTCGTCTGACTCAGACTGAGAAACTTCTGGAGATTTGGGGATGGAACCTGCACAGGACAGGGACCCCAGTGGGGCACAACAATGCCATAAAGTCCACCCTCCATTTTCTCCTGGAGAACCAATCTCTGTAGTCTGGGGATGAGATGTAATTTCTGGGAATTCCCCGGTTCTATTTGGAGGCTAGCATCCCTTCTAGGGACTCACCTGCAGTGGCGTAGCACCAAGGGGACTGGAGAGGCGTGTGACGCACCAGGTGCGCACAGGTGTGACGGTGTGGTGGGGGCATTACAGGGGCATTATGGGTCATTACGTGGCATGCATGGTGTGGCGAGGGCATGACAGAGGCACGGGGCGCACGCGTGCCCTGTGTGCAGCTCCCCCTTGCTCCGGCCCTGCTCACCTGTCATTTGACTTCTGTATTTTTAATGAGAAACAGACTGGGAAAGGAAATTGAAGACCCAGTTTTACCCAGGTCTGGTCTCTTTCAGTCCATCAAGTGGAAATGAGTTCACATCTGCACAGCTTCCAAAAATATACTTTCTTCCTCCATTCTCTTTTAGTGGGAAATGAATTATAAGAAGGGAGTTAAGCCATGTTCTTTTTTGGGGGGACAGCTTTCAGAATCTAGTCTGAAATAATACACAATCACGTAAGTTCATCTGAGCTGACCTTTTTCTCTTTGTCTAACCATTCATTTTCAGTCTGACCAAACTCATTATAGCTAAAAGAAAAAGAAAATACTATTCCCTTTCCTCACAGGGCGCAGCAGGCATCCCGTGATGGTATTGTGATACGTTTGCTAATGGAATGACAGTTGCTACACTAACAATATTATGGTTCGGGGAAATTCGCTCATTAGTTATACCCAGTTCTGTTTCTATCTTCAGGAACTTCGTATGAGTGCATTTAATATTCAGCCTTTCGATTTTCTTTCTTCAGTTCATTAATTTGAACAGTAATCTCATCTTTTCCTGCACTGAGACACAATTTGGGGGAAAAATGTCTGGGTAAAATAGTCTACTGATAAATCCAATAAAGTCATTTCTCCCCATTCCTGCTATTTTGCTTACGAATTACCATTGCCTATGCCTTCAATAGGCTAAGTTGGACCTTCTGTGACCAAGGTCAGAACCTGGACTTCATGTGATAGAAGTATTTCATTGAGAACACTTAAAGCTGCCTCGTGGTTTTGATCCAGGAAGTTGTGGCTCAGTCTTTTCCCACCATATATTAAGGAGAATCCTGGCTGGAACACTGTTCCAATTGGGGATCATTTTCAGATGGACCCTGGATCTGACATGCTAGGCACGTGCAGAAAACAGATAGTAGAATCTATTCTAGGTTCAAGGAATCCAGTCCAGAGCTCAGGCTGAATTGGGTTTGACATTTGCCCACCCATCGTGGGAGAAAACCCACCCTCAGTCACAATTCCACACTCTGGAGAGATTTAATACCTTGAAAATGGCCTGAACAGTGTTACTCAAAGAATTCCCCCATGTTTCTATAGTCTTTACCATAGTGATCACAGGAAATTCCTAAAGCACCATTCAGAAGTGATGTCAGATTCTGTTCTTCACCCTCCTCCCAACATTTGTGGAGGCCATATTGGTATCCCTACCCTGTTTCCCCGACAATAAGACATCCCCTGAAAATAAGACGTAGTAGAGGTTTTGCTGAAGTGCTAAATATAAGGCATCCGCCGAAAGTAAGACGTAGCAAAGTTTTTGTTTGGAAGCATGCCGGTCGACCAGAGCATGCAGCTGTGGAGCAGAAAAATAAGACATCCCCTGAAAATAAGACATAGTGCATCTTTGGGACCAAAAATTAATATAAGTGGCGTAGGAGGTTAAGAGCTCGTGTATCTAATCTGGAGGAACTGAGTTTGATTCCCAGCTCTGCCGCCTGAGCTGTGGAGGCTTATCTGGGGAATTCAGATTAGCCTGTGCACTCCCACACATGCCAGCTGGTGACCTTGGGCTAGTCACAGCTTCTCTGAGCTCTCTCAGCCCCACCTACCTCACAGGGTGTTTGTTTTGAGGGGGGAAGGGCAAGGAGATTGTAAGCCCCTTTGAGTCTCCTGCAGGAGAGAAAGGGGGGATATAAATCCAAACCCTTCTTCCTCTTCTTCCTCTTCCTCTTCTTCTTCTTTTCAGGGAAACACAGTATGTATCCAAGTTTCCTTTAGGATCATCAGATCTTGACCCAGACATGTAAATAAGTTGGGGAAAGATCAAGCAAAGGTTTAACAGCTGAATCCAGAGCCCCAAAAGATTGGTGTAAGTCCAAACTATGCGCGCCGGGATTCCAGCAGGCAAAGGCTGGGTGGAAGCCAACTAATGTCAACTCCATCCCTGGCCATGCCTCCAGAACTACCTCACTATGCCAGCAGAGGCACAAAAGTGCTGAACGGGCACTCGACACTGTGCCTGTCTGCTGTAGAGGACTGAGGTGGCCACACTGAGTAGATTTGCTGCTTTACTGGGATAAGTGCCCTGGGGAAGGAAAATCTGAACATAAGAACATAAGAACAAGCCAGCTGGATCAGACCAGAGTCCATCTAGTCCAGCTCTCTGCTACTCGCAGTGGCCCACCAGGTGCCTTTGGGAGCTCACCTGCAGGAGGTGAAAACAATGGCCTTCTGCTGCTGCTGCTGCTGCTCCCGAGCACCTGGTTTGCTAAGGCATTTGCCATCTCAGATCAAAGAGGATCAAGATTGGTAGCCAGAGATCGACTTCTCCTCCATAAATCTGTCCAAGCCCCTTTTAAAGCTATCCAGGTGAGTGGCCATCACCACCTCCTGTGGCAGCATATTCCAAACACCAATCACACGTTGCGTGAAGAAGTGTTTCCTTTTATTAGTCCTAATTCTTCCCCCCAGCATTTTCAATGGATGCCCCCTGGTTCTAGTATTGTGAGAAAGAGAGAAACATTTCTCTCTGTCGACATTTTCTACCCCATGCATAATTTTATAGACTTCAATCATATCCCCCCTCAGACGTCTCCTCTCCAAACTAAAGAGTCCCAAACGCTGCAGCCTCTCCTCATAAGGAAGGTGCTCCAATCCTTCAATCATCCTCGTTGCCCTTCTCTGCACTTTTTCTATCTCTTCGATATCCTTTTTGAGATGTGGCGACCAGAACTGAACACAGTACTCCAAGTGTGGTCGCACCACGGCTTTATATAAGGGCATGACAATCTTTGCACTTTTATTATCAATTCCTTTCCTAATGATCCCCAGCATAGAGTTTGCCTTTTTCACAGCTGCCATGCATCAAGTTGACATTCCCATGGAACTATCACCTAAGATGCCCAAATCCCTTTCCTGGTCTGTGACTGATAGCACTGACCCCTGTAGCGTGCATGTGAAGTTTGGATTTTTTGCCCCATGTGCATCACTTTGCAGTGATCTGCCAACACAGCCCTGTACCATGCCCATAGGGAAATTCAGCCCCCCTCTCCAGATTGGGCTGTTAGTAAATTAATTTAAGTACTTAAAAAAAATCTACATTAGTTAAAGATTTACCAGATCTTATAATAAGGGGAGATGGGTGGACCCATATATTTGTTTTCCTGTTTCTCACTCACCCTCCCGCCTGCAACTGAGCCCCCTGATTTTTGTGGCCCTGTTGATCGCAACAGTTAAGAATCCATCCAGCTGCTATCCAGGAATGATTTTAAATTTCTGGTCACCGTTGGTGCAACCTGAGAATCCCTATTTCAATATTGCTCCTTTAAAGGGGAGAAAATTTAGTCAAAGTAGAAATAGAATCAGAATATGGATAATCAAGTTGGCTGAGACAGCTTTTGAAATTCAGTCTCATGCCTATTTGCATTTTTTTTTGTTTCTTATGCATTTTTTCTGGTAGAGAATCCTCTTCTAGCATTCATTCCAGCAGCCGCCTTCCAAGGAGGATTGCTTTAACCATGTTAAAAAAAAATACAAGATTTCTTTTTTACATGCCTGGATGCAATTACTTTTCATTTTCCAAATGTAAACAACCCTACGGGGCAATCAGCTATATGGAATGAAGACGGAATGCATGAAAGTGTTAGGCAACTTTCTCAGTTTTCAAAACCTAAAGCGAGTGAGAGAGTGGAAATAACATTTGGGATTGAATGGAATCAGAAATAAGTGAAGTAGGAATGATTCAATGGGTGAGTGATGTATACGTAACAGAACTTAACAGTTGAGTGTCACTATAACAGTGGAATCCTATGCAGAGTTAATCCAGACCAAGTCCCTTTAAATTAAAGGTTTCAAACTGGAGTAACCCTTCATAATGTCACATTGTAAAACCATGCATGTCATTTGCATGGATAGATCATGATCACAGTTGCCAAGTTCACATGACAGCCCCACAAATCTACTGAATGCATAGGAAGGGAACACACTGACCATGCCCCCTGCCTCTGCTTGATCACCTGGTCATCTGCAAGGATGAACATGTTCCATGGTCAGTGACCTTCTCAACCTCTCTCCATGATCAGTGGTCTTCCAAGCCCAGCTTTGCTGATCACAGGGAGGGAGGTTTTGCATGGCCACTCCTTCTGCATGGCTGCTCCTGTAATCAACCAGTTGACAGCCATTTTCAAAGGCTGTCTAGGGCAATGGCGTATCTAGGGAGGGACAGAGGGGTTAAACGACCCATGAGCCATTTGCCTGGGTCACGTCAGGAAGCACATTTTGGCCACCCATCCCACCCTCTCTCTCCCCCCAAGCCCAGCCTCTGGCTAAACTTCCCCTCCCCCACTGTGCCCCTTTTCCAAACTCCCCCCATCCCCCTTCCTGCCATCGTGCTCTTACTACACAGAAAAACTAAGTTGGTGTACGGAGGGCATGTCACCCAATTCTTCCCAATACGGGGTAGACGGGTCTTCCAAGTGGCTGAAATTCTCATATTTGTTTCTGCGTAACTACAAAGATAGCTCATCGAAATTTGTTAAAAAAAAAAGGAAAGCTACATATCACCAGAATCAGCAGAGCCAGCTGAGTGCATCTGTGTACTTTGGGGGCGGAAAAGGCACCCAAGGTCAGAGCCTGCAGAGATGTCCTGGGGCAACCTTCAGCAAATGATGGCAAGGGGGATCCCTTCACACACAAAATGTTGAGCGCAAACTGAGAGTAAAACTGACCAGAGGGCAAAACTGTTAGGCAGGAAAAATAAGACGCCTCCTGAGCTCTGCATTCCACACAGCCAGGCAGGAGACACCTCAGAAAACCCACAACAGCCAGTTGATCCCAGCTCTTTCTCACAATGCTAGAACCAGGGGGCAAACATTGAAAATACTGGGTGGAAGAATTAGGACTAATAAAAGGAAACACTTCTTCACGCAACGTGTGATTGGTGCTTGGAATATGCTGCCACAGGAGGTGGTGATGGCCACTCACCTGGATAGCTTTAAAAGGGGCTTGGACAGATTTATGGAGGAGAAGTCGATCTCTGGCTACCAATCTTGATCCTCTTTGATCTGAGATCAGGTGATCGGGAGCAACAGCCGCAGAAGGCCATTGCTTTCACATTCTGCATGTGAGCTCCCAAAGGCACCTGGTGGGCCACTGCGAGTAGCAGAGAGCTGGACTAGATGGACTCTGGTCTGATCCAGTTGGCTTGTTCTTATGTTCTTATGTGAAAGCCTTCAACAATACAAAGAACATTTATTTACCTTTCCCCCTCTAAAGCAGAAGATAACAATTCTGAAAATTGTGAATTTCATGCATTTCATTGCCCAAGACAATTAAACCTGCAAAAGAGAAAATGGTTTTTCATTGCCAATGGTCATGCCCTCGGTTATTTTAACAGCTTTCATTCAGGCAGCAAATATTGACAGACATGTCTGAGATGTTTAGAAAAGAAACTATGCGAGAGGAGTGAACATTTTACAAATGTCCTATTTGACAATTCATCTTCAGGCTACATTTGTAGACCATTAAAGAGGAGTGCATGTTTTTTCTAATGTAAACACTGAAGAGGAAACAGCCTTTCAGAATCCCATTAGTTATTTGTTCTCTCTATTAAAAGAGATCCTTAAATGTAGTGCTTCTAATGCAGCATGTTGATATCTATTCCATCTTCAATTTGATTATTTAGGCAGAAGAGAAGGTAAAAAATATATATGAAAACTTGCACATAGATGGTGGAAGAACGCAGACAGGTGTAACACTGAATTCCTGGAGCCTATCTCTTTGTCAGCTCCTAACATCAACATGACAGTGTGTAACCTCTATCTATGGGTTCTGTGGGGCAGAACTTGGAAGGAGTTGCAAAGAACTAAATTTAAAACAAAATGGTCTACTTCCTTAACAAATAACACTTTTAACATTAACATTTGACATTAACAATTTACAGTCCTTCTAGGTTGCATTTCAAGTCCTTCTATTTACAATCTACTGATAATGCCAAGTCCAATTCTTCCTGCTGGTGGTTGGCTTATGAAGACTTCAGAGGCTTGGTGAACGGGATCCAAGATGATGATGATGATGATTATTATTATTATTATTATTATTATTTATTTAATTTGTATACCGCCCGATCCCCGAAGGGCTCCGGGCGGTGAACAACATTCACTACAACATCAACAGGAGCGGTCGTACAAATATAAACACATAGGCTCCATCCCATAAAATAGCTTAAAACTCATAAAACAGCAAAAAACCATAATACATAATAAAAGGCGTCCGACCCCAATTTAAAACCTACCCCCATGGGGGGGGGATGGCAGGACCCCTCAATATGAGGGGACCCTGATGTAACTGCCCTAGGGGCAGGGCAGTAAGGGGGCACCATGTCAGCAGCTGGACACTCCAAAGGCCCAGTGGAACAACACAGTCTTACAGGCCCTGCGGAACTCACCCAGGTCCCGCAGGGCCCGGACAGCTGGAGGAAGGGTGTTCCACCAGGCCGGGGCCAGTGCCGTAAAGGTCCTGGCCCGCGTGGAGGCCAGCCGCATCATAGAGGGGCCGGGGGCCACCAGTAAGTTGGCCTCTGCAGAGCGCAGAGGCCGAGTTGGGACATATGGGGTGATGCGTCCCAAAGGTACGCAGGGTCCCAGGCCTGGCGAAAGCCTTAAAGGTCAAAACCCACACCTTGAAAGATGATTCGAATTCAACGGAGCCAATGCAGCTGTCGCAACACAGGCTGGATGTGTTCTCTGAAGGCGCCTCCTGTGAGCAGGCATGCTGCCGCATGTTGGACCAGTTTTAACTTCCGAATCAAACGCAAGGGAAGGCCGGGCGATACAGCGAAGTTACAATAGTCCAGCCTGGAGGTGACCGTTGCATGGATCACAGTGGCCAGATCCGCCTGGGAGAGGAAGGGAGCCAACCGCGGGCCTGGCGAAGATGGAAAAATGCAGTCCGGGTTGTATGGGCCACCTGGGTCTCCATTGAGAGAGACGAATCCAGGTGGACCCCCAGACTGCGAACAGAGGGGGTCGGCGCCAATGAGACCCCCTCCCACACCGGCGGCTGGAAATCCCTAACCTCACCCCTGCGGTCTAGCCAGAGGATCTCCGTCTTCGATGGATTCAGTTGCAACCTGCTCTGCTGCAACCAACCAGCTACCGCTTCCAAACAATGCTGGAGAGCCGCAGGGGCGGCAACCGCTCCCCCCTCCATCAACAGAATGAGCTGAGTGTCATCAGCATATTGATGACAGATCAGCCCAAAGCTCCGCACCAACTGAGCAAGTGGTCGCATATAGATGTTAAATAATAGCGGGGATAGCAGCGCTCCCTGCGGTACTCCGCACTGAAGCGGGCACCTCCGGGAGGCTTCATCCCCGCACCACACTTGCTGACTCCGGTCCCGGAGAAATGAGGCAATCCACTGAAGGACAGTGCCCCGTACCCCGGAAGCGGCCAGGCGGTGGGTCAAAAGGTCGTGATCGACCATATCAAACGCTGCGGTAAGATGAAGGTCCCCAAAAGAACTCCCATCAACTACATACATAGCAAGCCCTGAAACAATAAATTCTAACATTTACAATGGAGCAAAAATAAACATCTCCCTTCCCACTAGTTCCCAACAACCTTGCAGTTATCTTAAACAAGGTGTTAAGAGCTTATAAAGAATTACATCAAGGTCCCAGCCTGGTAGCCTTGCTTCCTCCAACTTCACCAGTTTTGCAGCCTTCTGCTGCTTTGAGTCTCCACCCCTTTCTGGGTCAACCCATTCTGAACATAGGGGTTACAAGTGCATTATACTTGGTCTATCAAAGACCTTTGTCCATCAAAGTCAGTATTTCATGCTCAGACTGGCAGTTGCTCTGCAGGGTCTCAGGCAAATCAATCATATCAGCTACTACCAGGTCCTTTTAACTGGAGATGCTGTGACCCTTGGATCTTCTGCATGTCAATTAGTTGCATTACCACAAAGCCATACCCCCCTCGACAAATGTGTACGGATGGAAACTGTGGGATTAAGGAATACAGTTCCTCTCTCGGTTGCTCTCATTATGTACCCAAGGAGACAACCTTGATTGGTAAGATTGTGGTGAAAAAGATTTCCCCATCACAAAGTAGTGGAGTTATGGGGAAAGGAATTTCTTGTTTCCACCCCTGACAAAAAAATCTGGACAATGCAGAAATGGTTGGAATATATATGGGAGCAAATACAATTAGAAATTTTTGACATAATGTCAAGAAATCAAATATGGCAAGAAAAACAAAAAGGTATGAAGTGGATCTGGATGGAATTTAAAAACTGGCTAAACGAAATTGGAATCACAGAAGAAAAATGGACAAGAAGATGGAAAAGAATGGACCTGTTGCTGCACCTCTGAAGAAGAGAAGAAGAGTGGGGAGGGGAAAAGGGGGGGGAAGGCTATGGAGGATGAATTATAAGACGTACAATATAAATCTGTAATAATTCCAAAATATCAATAAAAATATTTTTTTTAAAAGGAATTTCTTCTTGTTCGGAAATGCACTTTTTAATGTGTAGACATGGATGCCTCTTATTCTCCATTTCTCTCTCAAAAGAGGAATTTCTCTTGAATTTCTCTCATCTTTGTAGTCTTACATTATACCACATGGTGGTGTTTGTAACCTTAGGCCAGTGGTGGCAAACCTATGGCACGGGTGCCAGAGGTGGCACTCAGAGCCCTCTCTGTGGGCACAAGCAAACAGAGTCCCCCCCCCACATCTAGGCTTGCCTGGGCTGCTGGGCTCGATTATTAGCATTAAACCGAAGACCTAGTTTTGGGAAAGCAGTGTAGGTAACCCTGTTAAGTGCTGTTAAACCCCACTGATTTTCATGCGAAGAGCTAAAGCGCGATCCTTTACCTGGGAGTAAGCTTGGTTGCTGGCAACGAGGATTGCTTCTAAGTAAACCCTCCTAGGGTCATGAAGAGTTGCACGGTTGCACGGTTGCTTCAAAGCAAAGCCACCGACGACCACCAAGCTTACTCCTGATTAACGCACGCCTCGGAGCCAACCGTTTTTTTCTAAACTAAAACCTCAGTATTCGGGTTAAATTGCCGTGTTGGCACTTTGTGATAAATAAGTGGGTTTTGGGTTGCAATTTGGGCACTCCGTCTCAAAAATGTTCACCATTACTGCCTTAGGCCCATGCAATTGTACTCTGTTGATATTGTCTATCAAAGGGTATTCTGGGGCAGAAAGGGAAGGTGTGGGAAGCCCTTACTAACATCCAGTATATGCAGATTGTACTTCTGCCACCAACTCAGACTTTGAATTTTGTGGGAGAAGGCTATAATTACTGCATCTAGAACAGTGGTGGTGAACCTATGGCACGGGTGCCAGAGGTGGCAGTCAGAGCCCTTTCTGTGGGCACATGTGCACAGAATTCATCATGTGGGGGGGGGAGGCGGAAAATCACTCAGTCACGCACACATCTAGGCTAGCCTGGGCATGATCCTTTACCTGGGAGTAAGCTCGGTTGCTGGCAATGGGACTTGCTTCTGAGTAAACCCTCCTAGGGTCGTGATTCATTCAAAGCATTGCACAGTTGCTTCACCAAGCTTACTCCCGAGTAACGTGTACCTCCGAGCCAACTGTTTTTTCTAAACGAAAACCTCAGCATTCAGGTTAAATTGCCGGGTTGGCACTTTGCAATAAATAAGTGGGTTTGGGGTTGCAATTTGGGCACTTGGTCTCGAAAAGGTTCGCCACCACTGATCTAGAAGCTGCATGGTCCATCCAAGCAGAGTCCAGGAACCTGTCATGAGCTCTGGTAGAAGAAATACAATGCACTGGGGACAGTATCAATTAGACAGAGAGATGCCCAGAAGAATACTGAACACTGGGTGCTGGGGGTGGGGTGGGGGGGTAGCTGTAGAGAGAAACAAGCCCTCGGGTTATGCTAAGTGACCCTGATCTCCCAGGACAAAGGAGATCCTTGTCTTCTGGAGGGAAGACCACAGAGGGACACTTAACTTGATGACTGGATACTAGCATTAAGTGTGTGAGTAGTTATAATTGATGGTTGGACACTGGGAGCACCTGGAGATAGAAGGAAGCTGATTCAATCACAGCTCATAGACAATGCTGAATGCAAATGATGGTGGTCCTGAGAGGTTAGTCAGAGAGAAATAGGAGTAGTGTTTCCGGCAGGAACTCCTTGACAAAGTTACAGCAACACACTCTTTGTTTCAAGAAAGCAGGTAGACCAAGGATGGAGATGGGAACTAGCTTTCCCAGGCTGGAGTATTGTCTCTTCCTTAAATCTCTTCAGGAATCATAGAGTTGGAAGAGATTAGAAATTCAACCCCCTGCCATGCAGGAACACACAATCAAAGCACTCCCGACATATGCTCATCCAGCCTCTGTTTAAAAACCTCCAAAGAAGGGTGCGGCGGCAAATGGCCTGGGGCAGTCAGAGTGGAGAGAGGGGGATGGGAGGGAGAGGGAGAGGTGGCATGCAAGGGAAGGGGAGCGAGGGGAGGGGAGGGAGGGAGGGGTGGCATGTGAGGGGAGGGAGGGGGAGGGGCCAGCATCTGGACATGGCCCAACCTCCCTAGCAGAGGGGAGGGAGGGGGAGGGGTGGTATGCCAGGAAAGGGGGGAGAGGAGGGAGGGGTGGCATGCAAGGAAGGGGAGGGAGGGGGAGGGGCCCGGCATCTGGACATGGCCCACCCTCCCTAACAGAGGGAAGGGAGGGGAGGGGTGGTATGCCAGGAAAGGGGGGAGAGGAGGGAGGGGTGGCATGCAAGGAAAGGGAGGGAGGGGGAGGGGGCCCGGCATCTGGACATGGCCCACCCTCCCTAGCAGAGGGGAGGGAGGGGGAGGGGTGGTATGCCAGGAAAGGGGGAGAGGAGGGAGGGGTGGCATGCAAGGAAGGTGAGGAAGGGGGAGGGGGCCCGGCATCTGGACATGGCCCACCCTCCCTAGCAAAGGGAGGGGGAGGAGAGGGAGGGGAAGGGGAAGGGTGGCATGCAAGGGAAGGGAAGGGAGGGAGGGAGGGAGGAGGGGAAGGGAAGGGTGGCATGGAAGGGAGGGGACGGAGTGGGAGGGGCTACCTGCTGGGATACATGGCCCATGTGGAAAGGGCCCAGAGCCTGCAGAGCAGGTGGGATAGGTAGGAGCACACTCTTCGAAAGCAGAGCCCCTCCACCATGGTTTGTCTAATAACAGTAAACACCCCGTTAAGACCATTCTTTTTGCTCCAGGATCGTTCTTCAGCGGTGACTAGCAATTTTCTCATTGGAAATATTGGAGGGGGATATTGACCCGAGCGAGACCCCCCGCCTTGCCGGAGCGTGCACTGGAGTGGCTAATGGAGGAAAAGAACAATAAAAAGGCCGTCGGAATTTAAGCCCGCCTAATTGAAGCCTCTTTCTTGCAACACGACTATTTCGACCGAGCCGCACACTCTAGCATTGTGTGCTGTTTGATTTCTGGGGCCCGAAATTGATTTGATGAGCTCTTAAGTCTAAATTATGACGACGAGGGAAAATATGAAGAGTTTAATTTTATCAGGTCGTAAAAAAGTCTTTCCTAATGGAGCGTAACATAAAGAGAAAAAATAACGCGTGGGGAGGGGGGGAGAATCGTTCCTTTGCCACAATTAGGGTTCCGATCAAGACGTCGCAGCGATAGATCACGGGAACTGTGGAAGGGAGACGGGGGAAGGGAAGCAGACCCAATCAAGGGAAAAACAGTTACTATTGAGCCGATATTACTAGAGAGAGGTTCCATCAAAGGCGAGGTAATAAAGCAGGCAAAGGTGCTTTTCTTGCGGCTTTGACATATTGTGTAT
The DNA here is from genome assembly GCF_021028975.2 of Sphaerodactylus townsendi. Classification (NCBI taxonomy): domain Eukaryota; kingdom Metazoa; phylum Chordata; class Lepidosauria; order Squamata; family Sphaerodactylidae; genus Sphaerodactylus; species Sphaerodactylus townsendi. The sequence goes on from NC_059433.1 coordinate 68,397,099, forward strand.
TTAAAGGTCAGCTGAAAGTTGCAAGAGAGGGGGGAAATCAATTTGTCACACGCTGCTCTGCATAAAAGTCATTGCTGTCAACGGCTTTTGGAGGGAAAACGCGGGACAGACAAGGCCAAGACAGGCTGACAATAGCAAGCGCTCACCTTGGACTCTTCCCGTTGGACGAAATGGCTACCCCCTTGGTTCACCTTGCGATTTTTTTTTCAACCTTCTGAAGATCTTATCGGCAAGTGGGATTTGTCCTGGAAAAAGAAAACCTTGGCGTCACGCTTTGCCCCGCTGTTAGAACGGAGGCCGTGGGACAGCCAAGGTTCTGTTTCCAAAAAGCTGGAGAAGCTGAAAAGCAAAATAGAAAGTCAGCGGGCTTGCTCCTGTTCCTTGTCCTCTATAAATGGGGCAGACTGACTCTGTGTCTGGAGGGTCCATGGACAGATGGCTCATTATCACTGGGGAGTGAAAAGTCCAAACTTCATAAATGCGTGCACTTTTTAACAGAGGGAAACTGCACTTGAAGTTGTAGGTTACAATGGTGAAAACTCAGATCAGAAAAATCTACAATACCGTTAAAAGCAGCAAAGCAGCAACCTTACCTTGAGAATATTTTTCTCTCAGGTCCCGGCTAATGCAACTGCTTCGTGAAAACAGACTAAAGACCATCGCATCCCTATGGAATGCTCTAATACAAGCTTCCAGGAGTAACAACACAAGAGTGTTCTGGTCATTCGTTGCTGGAGCCATGCGCACGTCAACCTTTTTAATGTCTAATGTTAACCCCCAGAACTGGTTTACATATTTTCAAAGTCTATTTAAAGGAGACAATGAATCGGCCTTGCAGAATGACCCGACACCTCTCAATCAGGTGGCTCCCTGGCCCGCAGTCTCAGTCTCAGAAATCAGACTATTAATTGCTCAGCTGAAACTGTATAAATCACCTGGCCCGGATCTAATGCCCCAGACTTTTACAAAGCATTTCCGGACTGGTGGCTCCCCCTTCTGGCCACTCTGTTTACTTTGGTAGATAGGTCAGGTACTATCCTGGGGTCTTGGGTAAATGCAATAATAACACCAATATTCAAAAAGGGTGACCATATGGCACCAGCTAATTACAGACCCATCAGCCTTTTATCTGTCTCTGGTAAGTTGTAGGTTCAGGTGACCATTTTAGAATGCTCCTGGGTGTACAAAAGTTGCCATCAGTGAATGTAAGACTATTAAAAAGGGTCGTGCTAGATCAGACTTTCTAGCCCAACATCTTGTCTTACACAGTGGACAACCAGTTACTATGGAGAACCAGTCCCAGGGCATAGAGTCCAAGGTATCCCCATGATGTTGTATCCTGGCTCCGTAGGGAAAGAAGCTTGTAAGCCCCTTTGAGTCTCCTTACAGGAGAGAAAGGGGGGGATATAAATCCAAACTCTTTGTCTTCTTCTACCTCTGCCTGATACCCTGGAAAGCTTCTGCTGGAGATAATTAATGACATGAGTAGACCAATGGTCTGATTTGGTAGCTTCATGCATATTCATGCATGATCAGATCCTCAGAAGGAACTCCGCTAGTCTCATTCAAAGTCCTTTGTCTTCTCCTGGAATCACTCAGCATAATACAGTGGTTAAAGGAGAGGTGGAGTCTAATCTGGAGAATTGGGTTTGATGCCCCTCTCCTCCACTCGAACAGCAGACTCTAAGGCCCCTTCCGCACAGACAAAGTAATGCGTTTTCAAACCACTTTCACAACTGGGGTGCTGCAGATGCAGGCGAAACGTCAGGAGAGAATGCTGCTAGAACATGGCCATACAGCCCGGAAACCACACAGCACCCCAGTGATTCCGGCCCTGAAAGCCTTCGACAATACTTTCACAACTGTTTGCAAGTGGATTTTGCTATTCCGCAATGCTTCAAAGAGCACTGAAAGCAGTTTGAAAGTGCATTGTTCTGCATGTGCGGAATGAGCCATAGAGCCAGAAGGTGCAGGAGGAGGGGCAAAATGCCTTCTGGATATTGTATGGGCATGAGCAGATGTTTTTGCCCTCCCCAGGTCACTTGCCTTGTTGGAGGGGCAAAAATACTGGTGGCCAGATGCCACAGCCTTCTGGAATGCCTAGCATCATGTCAGTGCTTGCACACACAGAGGGGCAGGCTGGAGGTGTTCCTGAGGTTAAACCAACTGTAGCCAGCTTCTACCTGACTTTTAGGATCGGGAACACCATGGCTTGGGCCTCTGGATTTGGCATAACTCCATTCAGCCTTATGGAGGGCTTTCAGGTGGCCAAGTTTTTTGGGGGGGGGCTTGCACCCCCACACCACCTAAAAGCCCTTTGGAGGAAGCATGGTGGTATGGTAGCAGAGTCATTCCTGGCTGTCAAAGCCTCCTAGATTGGACTATAATCTGGTGAACCAGATTGGTTTCCCCTCTCCTACGCATGAAGCCTGCTGGGTGACCTTGGGCTAGTCACAGTTCTTCAGAGCTCTCTCAGCCCCACCTACCTCACAGGGTGTTTGTTATGGGGGAGGGAGAAGGGAAATGAGTTTGTAAGCCCCTTTGAGACTTCTTACGGCCGAGAAAAGCAGGGTATAAATCCAAACTCCTCTCTTCTTCTTCTCTTCTTTCGCTGTAGGAGGAACCCCTGAATTTATTTTGAATTTCCCATCGGGCAAAATCTTGTGTCAGTCTAGAACATAGGTGTCTAACTCGCGGCCCTCCAGATGTTTAGGGCTACAGTTCCCATCATCCTCTGCCAGCATCATGCTGGCAGGGGGTGATGGGAACTGTAGTCCATAACATCTGGAGGGCCGCGAGTTTGCCACCTGTGATCTAGAATGTGAGGAACCCCAAACAAACAAAAACGCATCCTCAGGAGCTGTATTTGGCTTCCCTCCAGATGCCTTCTGTTTTGCCTGTGGAGAAACCCTCAAATTAGCTTTGGAGGCTGCAGTAGGGGAAACTTCAGTGACAGTCCTTGGCTTTCATCTCTCTTCCCTCCGTATTCTGCTCTCCGAGTAACAAAAGGAATAAAGAATAAACAGGAGTGGGAGCCGAGAAGGAGAATTCTGAGCTTGGGAATCGAGAGCGGCAATTATCAAAAGCCGGCGCGCGCCGCTCTGCTGGGAGAGCCCGTGACTTTCCCGTCTTCTAACAAGTCAGTCCTTGGCTTACATCAGTGGGATTCATTTGATGTCCAATAATGAGATCTGCAGTGATGTCTTGCTCCCAGGAAGTAAAAAAGCAGGTCAGGAGCGTTTACAAAAGATCATGCTAATAAGTTAAAAGGAACGCTCGGCGGAAGCAATAAAAATTTAAGCTGCTTTTCAAACCCGGCTGCCAGGCGAAGGGCTTCAGTCTCTTGTCAATTAAAAAAAAAAAGAGGGAGAGAGATCAGAACTCTAAAAGTTTCCCTCTCTTTCCGTAATAAGCACAGTTATGTAATTTTCGAGCGAGCCCTGGAGAATTCCTTGGAACGGAGTGACAGAGCTGGCTGCTTTGTGTAAAGATGCGGAAACAAAATCTGAAAATTAGGAACGGCCTGATGTCCTGGGTCCTGCGCAGTTGCAGAATTCAACTGTCTCATCAAGTTGACATTCAGAGTTGAGAAAGAAATCCTGGTTTCCTAAAATCCTAAAAATCCAAACTCTCTTCTTGTTCTTGTTCTTGTTCTTCTTGTTCTTGTTCTTGTTCTTCTTGTTCTTCTTCTTGTTCTTCTTCCGCACAGGCCAATAAGCGTGGGTTAACAATGGCATAAAACGCCATTTGGGGGGTGGGGGTCTTCACATGGCTCCCACCCCTAATGCATGTTCCCAAAACATTAAAAAATGTGTTTTTCAAGAATCGCACTATCTGCTAATCTTTTTAAATTTTATTTATTTTATTTATCTATTTCTTTGATTTATATACCGCCCGATCCCCGAAGGGCTTTAAAAAGCCAGTTGCAGCGTTTCCGAGTGAATGGCCAAGCGGAGGACGCTTGTAATGCGGCTGCGCGTTTCCCACCTGGCATCTGCATAGCCACGATGGTGCACATGGTCATAACCAGTGGTGGGATTCAAATAATTTAACAACTGGTTGCTACAAGCACCATTTTAACAACCGGTTCTGCCAAAGCGGTGCGAACCGGCTGAATCCCACCACTGGTCATAATGTGCAACAGCATGGCTGTGTGGGTCCAGTTGTGCATTCCTGCATAGCTATGCATTGGTGGGAGGTGATTTGTAAAAAATGACATGCCTCCATGCAAAGGCATGACGGCAACCCACATTGCTTCATAAGAACATAACAACATAAGAACGAGCCTGCTGGATCAGACCAGAGTCCATCTAGTCCAGCTCTCTGCTACTCGCAGTGGCCCACCAGGTGCCTTTGGGAGCTCACATGCAGGAAGTGAAAGCAATGGCCTTCTGCTGCTGCTGCTCCTGAGCACCTGGTCTGCTTAAGGCATTTGCAATCTCAGATCAAGGAGGATCAAGATGGGTAGCCATAAATCGACTTCTCCTCCATAAATCTGTCCAAGCCCTTTTTACAGCTATCCAGGTTAGTGGCCATCACCACCTCCTGTGGCAGCATATTCCAAACACCAGTCACAAGTTGTGTGAAGAAGTGTTTCCTTTTATTAGTCCTAATTCTTCCCCCCAGCATTTTCAATGAATGCCCCCTGGTTCTATGTTATGGACTTCCAGGGGCTTCATTCACTGCCTGCATGGAGGTAAGCAAATGCCCCGACCGGAATGCCAGTTGCTTTATCCCAACTGAAATCCGCTGTACATTGGTTGTGCAGAAGGGGCCTAAGAATTCACTCTCCCTCAATCCGTGCGTCCATCTACAAGCGAGATCTGCCACCTGCTGCTGACCCTACCTGCAGGTGTTGCCAAAATCCAGGTGGTAGCTGGAGATCTGAAATTACATCAGATCTCCAGAAGATATTGGCCCTTTCTGTACCAACCTTTCAAAATGGTTTGAGGCAGGAAATAAAATGTGTCCTCCATGGAGTTCTGCATTGTTTTTTATCCCCAAACGTATTATTTTGAGCCTCAAAACTTTTCAAATGAATCCCCTTTGAAAATGATTCTCTAGCTGGAACATTTTGAAAACGTCTTCAGTTGCTGGGTTATCTATTTACTGCCTTTCCCATGCTTCTCTGCTTCCCTGAACTTCCACTTTGGCACCATTTATTTTCAGCATTTCTCTGTTGGTTTGTCTGTCTGTCCCTCTTGCCTTCGCTCCTTCCTTCCCTCCCTCCCTCCATCAATGTATACAAAAGTCAGCATTGTGCGATAGTTAAGGTGTTGGAGTATGATCTGGGAAACCCAGATTCCAATTCCCACCCTGCCATGGAAACTTTCTGGTCAGCTTTAGGCCTGTCACATACTGCCAGCCCTGACCTTGGCTAGTATTTGGATGGGTGTCCTCCAAGGGTTACCAGGTGATGTTAGGTTTAGTTTAGAGTCATGGATCTGCCCAGTAGTGTGTGTGAGTGCAGTTTATAGAAACTTCCCAAGAGATAAATGTAAAAGGTAAAACTTACATTTATTCAAGCATCTCCAGTTCACAGCTTTGTTCCAGGAAAAAGGTCGATAGAAAGAAACCCTAGTCTAAAGAGATTACTTTCCCTACGACAAGTGGGCACAACTAATGCGCCATCACGTGTGTGCAGGTGAGAGGATGCTACAGTGGGAAAGGCCCCACTGTGGCAGGCTGCCATTGACCATGCGCTCAGGTCAAAGGCTAGAACAGAAGTGAAACCAGCAGGGGGAAGAAAGGAAGTTAGTGGGAGGTCTCCTGGCCCAGACAAGGAGGGCAAACAAGAGAGCAACATCACAGTTAGAGTGAGATACAAACCCCAGTGTCTAGGCATGCAGAAGTCGCTTATTCCAACAGGTGATGCTGTGGAATATAAATGTTTTAATGAATTAAAGAAGTAACAGAGTAATTTTATGCAGAGTTACTCCAGTCTAAGCCAGCTGAAATGAAAGGGCTTAGAATAGAGTAACTCTCATTAGGATTATACTGTAAATCGTTTTACATTTCAACACATTTGGAAGAGATGACATTAATTATACCTTTTCTCTGGACTAGACTGTCCTGGATGATGGTGGGTTGGATCCAGCCCCTCTGTTCCTCAGAATTCCAACCAAGGGGCTTTCATGGAGTTGAGAGGGTGCCTTTACCCACCCTGTTGCAAGTGTTCAAGATCCTCTCTTCCCTATTTTTCTCCATAAATGCAACCATCCATTTCTTTTTCATGTGTTAGGAATTTGGACTCTGTAATCTATTCCGTTTTGATCAAAGAGAAGTTTGAAGAGAAGAGGGGCAGGAAATGGCGTTCTGTAAAATCTCAAGATTTCATTCTGTAGATGCTTAGAGGCAAGTAACGCCTTATATCCTTCTGCTAGAACCCCACTTTTTGATAGGACAGCCAATGTGGCGTAGTGGTTAAATACAGGTGAACTCTAATCTGAAGAACTGTGTTTGATTCCCCACTGCTCCACATGAGCAGCAGACTCTTGTCTGGTGAACTGGATTTGTTTCCCCTCTCCTACACATGAAGCTTGCTGGCTAGTCACAGTTCTCTTTGAATTCTCTCAGCCCTACCTACCTCACAGAGTGTCTGTTGTGAGGAAGTGAAGGGAAGATGATTCTAGGCAGGTTTGAGACTCCTTGAAGGTAGAGAAAATCAGGGTATAAAATCCAACTTCTTCTTCTTCTTCTTCTTCTTCTTCTTCTTCTTCTTCTTCTTCTTCTTCTTCTTCTTCTTCTTCTTCTTCTTCTTCTTCTTCTTCTTCTTCTTCTTCTTCTTCTTCTTCTTCTTCTTTGTAACCAGTGGTGTAGTGCCCAGGGGGCAAAGGGGGGCATCTCAGGAGAGAAAGGGGGGATATAAATCCAAACTCCTCCTGCTCCTCCTGCTCCTGCTCCTGCTCCTGCTCCTCCTGCTCCTGCTCCTCCTCCTCCTCCTCCTCCTCCTCCTCCTCTTCTTCTTCTTCTTCTTCTTCTTCTTCTTCTTCTTCTTCTTCTTCTTCTTCTTCTTCTTCTTCTTCTTCTTCTTCTTCTTCTTCTTCTTCTTCTTCTTCTTCTTCTTCTTCTTTGTAACCAGTGGTGTAGTGCCCAGGGGGCAAAGGGGGGCATCTCAGGAGAGAAAGGGGAGATATAAATCCAAACTCCTCCTGCTCCTCCTGCTCCTGCTCCTGCTCCTCCTGCTCCTGCTCCTCCTCCTCCTCCTCTTCTTCTTCTTCTTCTTCTTCTTCTTCTTCTTCTTCTTCTTCTTCTTCTTCTTCTTCTTCTTCTTCTTCTTCTTCTTCTTTGTAACCAGTGGTGTAGTGCCCAGGGGGCAAAGGGGGGCATCTCAGGAGAGAAAGGGGGGATATAAATCCAAACTCCTCCTGCTCCTCCTGCTCCTGCTCCTGCTCCTCCTGCTCCTGCTCCTCCTCCTCCTCCTCCTCCTCCTCCTCCTCCTCCTCCTCCTCCTCCTCCTCCTCTTCTTCTTCTTCTTCTTCTTCTTCTTCTTCTTCTTCTTCTTCTTCTTCTTCTTCTTCTTCTTCTTCTTCTTCTTTGTAACCAGTGGTGCTTAGTGCCAGGGGCAAGGGGGCATCTCAGGAGGGAGATATAATCAAACTCTCCTGCTCCTCCTGCTCCTGCTCCTGCTCCTCCTGCTCCTGCTCCTCCTCCTCCTCCTCTTCTTCTTCTTCTTCTTCTTCTTCTTCTTCTTCTTCTTCTTCTTCTTCTTCTTCTTCTTCTTCTTCTTCTTCTTCTTCTTCTTCTTCTTCTTCTTCTTCTTCTTCTTCTTCTTCTTCTTCTTCTTCTTCTTCTTCTTCTTCTTTGTAACCAGTGGTGTAGTGCCCAGGGGGAAAAGGGGGGCATCTCAGGAGAGAAAGGGGGGATATAAATCCAAACTCCTCCTGCTCCTCCTGCTCCTGCTCCTGCTCCTCCTGCTCCTGCTCCTCCTCCTCCTCCTCTTCTCCTTCTTCTTCTTCTTCTTCTTCTTCTTCTTCTTCTTCTTCTTCTTCTTCTTCTTCTTCTTCTTCTTCTTCTTCTTCTTCTTCTTCTTCTTCTTCTTCTTCTTCTTCTTCTTCTTCTTCTTCTTCTTCTTCTTCTTCTTCTTCTTCTTCTTCGTAACCAGTGGCGTAGTGCCCAGGGGGCAAAGGGGGGCATCTCGCACCAGGCTTGTGCTGGTACAGGGGTGGGGTGGGGTGTGTGTGTTCCGGGGGCATTCCAGGGTGGGGTGGGAGCATGGCGGGGCGCAGGGCACACACATACCCTGGGCACAGTTCTCCCTCGCTATGGCTCTGTTCATAACAAAACAGTGTCAGGCCCTGAAGTCATGACTTGTGCATTGTTTTCTCTTCAAAGAGAAATGAAAATGGAACCCCTAGTTTTGGGGAAAAAGAGGATGCCCGAGCTACATGAACAAAAATGAATTTTGCAAAAAAGAAAAGAATTTCCCCTGCACAAAGAAGAGAGACTCAAATCCCTCTGATGAAAGGAGTTTTATCAGCTTATATCCTGAAAATCATGTTGTTCTTTAAGTTGCCACTGGACCTCTGCTATTTTACTGTGGGTCAAGATGGCTACCAACCTGAACACGTGCCCCATAACAATGCTTCTGGTTGACCGAGGGAGGAGAGGGCCAAAGAAGTAGCCATTCTTCATCTTCCTCCTTCCATTATCCCAGTCCCTCATAAAAATTCATATTCTGCAGATGATACAGTACCATCTCAAGAGAAAGCTTTTCTTGGCAGCATTTTGCCACTTGTAGCGTCGGAATATAATCACCTTTTGATTGCCGCGGTACTTTCTTGATTGCTTAATAATACGTTTCCTGTATTGGACAGAGTAAAGGAATAAAGAGGATAAATAAAGATCTTTCTGGGTTGATTGTTTCCCATCTAACGGGAAATGGAGATGTCACCTAGCAAATAAAGAGGAAATTCCTATTTTGGGTTCTCTGGAGTGGCTCAGACTTGTGCGTGTTGGCACAGGTACGAGGAGCACTTGAACTTTCCGAGACGACGGGCGTAGGAGGAAGAGAAATGTCTTGTTTACCCATGCTACTTTGCAGAGAGTTAAGTTTTAATTTAGGGGAACATCAATCACACTGCCACCAGCCCTAGTGATCATGTGGAAAGAAGGTGGGATGGTATAGCTTGATTTGGTCGGAACTTGAAAGCTGAGCAGGGCTGATACCTGGATGGGAGGCCACTAAGGAAGGCTCTGCAAAGGAAAGCAATAGCAAACAGCCACTGTTTCTCACTTGATTTGAAACCCCAAATCTGGATCCAACCTGATACCACCTATGACAAAGGTGCCAAACTGGCAGCCCTCCAGATGTTATGGACTACAGTTCCCATCATCTCCTGCCAGCATGATGCTGTAGTTCATAACATGTAGTTCATAACATCTGGAGGGCCATGAGTTTGACACCTATGGCCTACGATAATCTCTGACAGAGCATAAGAAATTGTGAAAGCCAAGACCAAAGGAGCACTGATGGGAGAAGCTGGAATTTAGCTGGCATGAGGTCCCAGTGGGGGTCTATTAATTAATTGGGGGGGGGGTTAGGGTAAATATGTTGATATATCCCTGGGGTTCGGGTTTGTTTTAAGTGTGCATTGCTGTGTACCTTTGCATATGTGAGGGAAAGAAAGAAAGAAAGAAAGAAAGAAAGAAAGAAAGAAAGAAAGAAAGAAAGAAAGAAAGAAAGAAAGAAAGAAAGAAAGAAAGAAAGAAAGAAAGAAAGAAAGAAAGAAAGAAAGAAAGAAAGAAAGAAAGAAAGAAAGAAAACATGGAAGAAATCATATTCTTGAATGCTTATGTAGCATTTTCTGTCAGGAGTATGAGTTTTGGGGAAGGATGCCTATACACTGACGAAGTCATAAAAGGAGAACAGAATGTGGAAAGAATGCATTTTTTAAAATGCCGGTTTTGATAAGTTTCCTATCGTCCCAAGATATGAATGTGTTTCTCTTTCTTTAAAGACATTCATTTGTATGTAAATTGCAAGCCCCGCATGTCTCAAGAGCTCCTCTTTCATTTTTCATGGCGCTGAGCGGATATCAGCATCCGGCTATCAATGGAGACGTTCCAGAGGTCAAGGGCATTAGCGGCGTGCCGAATATACCCAGTAATTTCACAGGAACAATGTCAACAATATCCTTTCAGATACATCTGCTTGGTGCTAAGACCTCATTACCAAATATGCTGTGTTGAGCAGCAAGCATAATAGGGATGCGAAGCAGTGCATTTGTGGCAGAGTTTCTCCCCGTCAGATCTTGCCTCCACTCAAGCTACCATTGAGGTGAATGATCACCGGTGACATGGCGTTAATAGCTGTGCCGATATGTTTGTGGTGTCACTGCTTCATTTTGAATAACAATCATCTCCACAAATCTTGACCTTGCCTAGAGGAAATGCCATGTAATCATTGCTGGGAGTCCATGCAACCCCTCCTGTGCTTCTAACGGCCACTGATAGGTCATGGATGTTTGGGGAAGTAATTAGATGACAGGAGCTGAAGCAGCATGGTCTATCCCAATCTCATTGAAAGCCAGCGTGGTGTAGTGGTTAAGACTTCAGATGGACTTTTATCTGGAGAACCGAGTTCGATTCCTCGCTCCTCCACATGAGTGGTGGACTCTGGTGAACTGGATTTGTTTCCCTTTCCCTATGGGCGATTCCACACACGAGTAAAATAGGTTCGACCCAGTTCCCTGAGAAGGGTAATAACCTAGGTCGAAGCCACTGTTGTTCCCACTGCAACCAGCTTGATCCCAGCTTGGAGGGCGGAATCATCCTGTGCCTCTTCGCCACTCCGTTCCGATTGGCTACTGTTCTACAGCCATGTTCCATCTATCCCCACACACGTTATAAAAAAACTGCCACAGGAATGGAGGGATGAAGGTAGCATTTTTTGATTGGCCAGCCCAAAACACTCAGCTGTGATTGGCTGAATGGGGGACTACTGGCACAAGAGATTCCGCACTTTACTGGATCGAACTGAGTACGAGCGTGGTTCCCTGAAAAAGTAGTAGTTCCCAACTGGAGTTGGAAATTTGACCGTTACATGGGACGAAGCTGGTACAAAACCACGTCGATCCCAGAGGTTGTGCGGAGCACTTAGGTCGAACGCAGCTCGAACTTAGGTCGATAACACAAGTGCGGAATCGACCTATGTTCCTGCTAAGTGGAATAGTGATGATTCTTCAAAACTCTCTCAGTCCCACATACCTCACAAAGACCCGTTCCACACGGGCCTGTGAAGCAACAGCACATCGGCATATATGATGCCGGTGGAGCCCCAGGACCATTCGCACGCTCCCGTGCAGGTGGTCTTTGAGCCACCGCAGCCTGCGGAGACGCCTTCACATGGAGGCACCGCCATTCTGTCTGTAAACTTATTTTCTATTCCCTGCACAGCTCCGCAGGGATGAGGGGACATGCCCCTGTGGCCATGGCAATGCCTCAGGGGTCAGAGGTCATGAGGCATGTCCCCTTGTGCCTGTGGAGCTGCGCAGGGAAGAGAAGGTAAGTTTACAAGCAAAATGACCCAGTGCCGTGTGCTTGGGACCCGGTTAAAAATGCTGTTTTTGAAAAGCCTCGCTCATTGAGTGAGTTTCAAAAACAGTGTTTCCCCCGCCAGTTGGGGTGGGAGCACTGTGCTGCCTTGTTGCAGAGGAGGCAGCTGTGTGAAGCGCACCCCCTGGGAAAATGTTTTTACCATTCCAGGGGCGCTGTTTTTGGCCCATGTGGAGTGAGCCATAGTGTCTGTTGTGGGGAGAGGATGGGAAAGGAGTGTGCAAGCCGCCTTGAATCTCCTGACAGGAGAGAAAAGGGGGGGTATAAATCTAAACTCTTCTTCTCTTCTTCCTCTACATTAGATATGGGAAGCTAAGCAGGGTTGGAACTTGGATGGGAGGCCACAAAAGAAGACTCTGCGGAGGAAGGCTATAGCAAACCACCCTCGGTTCTCGCTTGCCTTGAAAAGCTCGCTGGGCATCACTGTAAGTTCACTGCAACTTGATGGCACTTCACACACACAGGCTCATTCCGCACATGCAGAATAATGCACTTTCAAACTGCTTTCAGTGCTCTTTGAAGCTGTGCGGAATAGCAAAATCCACTTGCAAACAGTCGTGAAAGTGGTTTGAAAACACATTATTTGGTGTGCGTGGAAGGGGCCACAGAAAAGCTAAGTAGAGTCAGTACTTAGAAGGGAGACCACCAAGGAAGATTCTGCAGAGGAAGGCAATGACAAACCATCTCCACTTCTCATTTACCTTGAACGCCCCTTGCTGGAGTTGCCATAAGTCAGTTGCAACTTGATGACACGCAAGAGAATCAAAGCGGAGTCAGTACTTGGAAGAGAAACCAACAAGGAACACTCCGCAGAGGAAGGCAGTGGCAAACTATCACTTGCCTTTGAGCTGGTTTTTAATTCCAGGTCATTCATGAATAAGTTAAAGAGCACTGGTCCCCAAACAGATCCTTGGGGGACACCACTCCCTACATCTCTCCATTGTGAGAACTTCCCATTTATACCCACCCTTTGTTTCCTGTTCCTCAACCAGTTTTTAATCCATAGGAGGACTTCCCCTCTTATTCCTTCATTGCTGAGTTTTCTCAACAGTCTCTGGTGAGGAACTTTGTCAAAAGCCTTTTGGAAATCCAAGTAGACAATGTCCACTGGTTTCCCCTTATCCACATGCCTGTTTACACCCTCAAAGAACTCTAGTAAGTTTGTAAGACAGGACTTGCCTTGGCAAAAGCATAAATATTGATAAAATGGACTTAGAAAACAGCAAACAATCGGGCTTTAAAAGATACGTTTTCTAATCTCTGGCTGCTGGGGAGGGTGCCCTCTGCTATTAGCATTTCTTCATACATGAGGGCTGCTTGAAATTAAAAAAAAGATAAAGATTGATCTTGAGCACACAGAAGTTCTATCCTCAGGGGAGCTGAGCATCACAGGCAAAGAATCCCTTCACAGTAACTGCTCAGAAACCCAATGGGAATGATGCCATACAATCCCAAGTAGTGTTTATACATAACTGGTTAATTTTCTCACTATTAAATAATTGGCTGTACCGTAGTACACAGTGATGATATGTCTGGGATCAATGGACTATGGCAATGAGTGTAAATTCTATTGGGGTTGAATTCTTGGGGTTTTTACCATCCTACACCCATGTTCACTGACTAGTGCGATTGAAGAGAAGAAGAAGAAGAAGAAGAAGAAGAAGAAGAAGAAGAAGAAGAAGAAGAAGAAGAAGAAGAAGAAGAAGAAGAAGAAGAAGAAGAAGAAGAAGAGGAAGAAGAAGAAGAAGAAGAAGAGGAAGAAGAAGAAGAAGAAGAAGAAGAAGAGGAAGAGGAGGAGGAGGAAGAGGAAGAAGAAGAAGAAGAAGAAGAAGAAGAAGAAGAAGAGGACTCCAGACGAGGGACCTAGAGGACTCCAGAGGAGAAGGGAGAAGAAGAAACAGAGAAAGAAGAAGAAGAAGAAGAAGAAGAAGAAGAAGAAGAAGAAGAAGAAGAAGAAGAAGAAGAAGAAGAAGAAGAAGAAGAAGAAGAAGAAGAAGAAGAAGAAGAAGAAGAAGAGTTTTGGATTTATATCCCGCTTTCTCTCCTGCAGGACACTCTAAGGGGCTTACAATCTCCGTGCCCTTCCCCCCTCACAACAAACACTCTGTGACGTAGGTGGGGCTGAGAGAGCTCCAAGAAGCTGTGACTAGCCCAAGGTCACCCAGCTGGCGTGTGTGGGAGTGCACAGGCTAATCTGAATTCCCCAGATAAGCCTCCACAGCTCAGGCGGCAGAGCTGGGAATCAAACCCGGTTCCTTCAGATTAGATACACGAGCTCTTAACATCCTACTCCACTGTTGCTCCTTGAGTAAGCCATTTTGTAAGCCATTTTGAGTCTTCTTACAGGAGAAAAGGTGGGGTATAAATCCAAACTCCTCCTCCTCCTCCTCCTCATGTACAACCGAGTGTCTGCATAATGGCTCTGCACCAGCATGATCCTGGCCTGTGACACCATTTTTCTCCTGACATCTGGATCAGACCTTCTGCTCACTAGTGGCATGTCCAAAATGTCAGGATGAATTTATTTTAAATCCTATTTTACTTTTATTCCCTTTGTAGGCTACCCTGTCTCTTCAATTTACCTTTAAGTTTGGTTTTTTCCCCAGTGCCAGAAATCTTTTAAGTGCCATGACAAATGGAACCCTCAATAATTTTCTAATAATGTTCTAATTATCTAATTACAGCTTTCCATCTATAATGTTGGTGTTGCAATGTTCTTTGTGTGGATTGACTGAGGTGCCCCACAGCTGTACTCCAAATTATGACAAGCAGACACCTTTTACATCTACAACATTTTACATCTACATTTTCCCTCGATACGCCTCTGAATGGGACAACATCAATATGATATCTTAAAGTGTTTGAAGCTGCTTTAGACTATCACATTAAAAAAAGCAGGCTATAACAAAAACATGTAATTCTTTGTTTTTAGCTATTACTACTAGAAGCAGTCTTCATTTCAATTGTCTGCCACACAAATTTCTTTCTCATCAGGGCACCACTGTCCCTTGAAGAAGAGTTTGGATTGATATCCCCCCTTTCTCTCCTGCAGGAGACTCAAAGGGGCTGACAATCTCCTTGCCCTTCCCCCCTCACAACAAACACCCTGTGAGGTGGGTGGGGCTGAGAGAGCTCCGAGGAGCTGTGACTAGCCCAAGGTCACCCAGCTGGCATGTGTGGGAGTGCACAGGCTAATCTGAATTCCCCAGATAAGCCTCCACAGCTCAGGCGGCAGAGCTGGGAATCAAACCCAGTTCCTCCAGATCAGAGAACACCCGCCCTTAACCTCCTGCGCCACTGCTGCTTTCCTTGCAAAAAGAACACAACCAATCAGGAATCACATAATAAATGCAGAGAAATTCACCCTGCTAAACAACTGATCAGATCTGTTGATGTGACCCTAGTGGAAGATGAAGCCTATTGGGGAAAAAAAATAGACCAATGCTTCCCCTGTTAGTCATTCCATGATTCCAGCCAACAAGCTGAATAATTGCCCTCCCACTGTATAGGGGAAGCAAGCAGAAATGTTTTAACAAAACACGAATAAGTCAATAAAACAACAAGCAAACATACATAAGAGTAAAAACCATCACTGATCAAACACCACTGGCTAAATTTGGCTCACCTGATCTATCACTCCAAACCACAATTTCCCTGTTGAGACAGTTTGAGAGCCAGGGTGGTTAAGAGCAGATGGACTCTAATCTGGAGAACCATTAAAAAAATTCTGGCAAAACATGTGGCTACAGAGGCATGCAGAAATAAACCCCCACAGCCGCAATGATTGTCCCACAATATGGCCGGCTGCACCTGCATAGTTACACAGATACAACTTGAAATCTATATACATAAAAATCTATCAGTTTGTTTTTCTGCTGACAGATAATCTCCCAAACCACTGGACTGATTGCTTTGAAATTTTCACACAACGTCACATTCACGTGTGGCCAGGTTTTCATACTGTTTCCTCACCTCCTGTTGTGTACATGTCCCAACTGTGCCAGTTATTGTGTACATGCCACACTTTTGACAGTTGGAACCACAGTTCTGTTCCGCAACAGCGCCATCTGCTGGCCATCAAAGCAACACCCTCTGATACAAGGGAACCAACCATACATTCCTTGAAAACCACTGCCTTATGGAGTGAAAGGGATGGGGCGGGCCATCTTCACATGGCCCACCCACCCTAGCAGAGGAAGGGGAAGGTGAGGGAGGGTCCGGCAGTTTGCTCTGAAATTTGAACACAATGTAGCTCATGCCTCCCTATGTGTTTTACACTAGATAATTCACCTGCAAGGGAAGGGAGTGAAAGGGACAGGACCAGCCCACCTGGACATGGCCCACCCACCGTAGCAGAGGAAGGGGAACATTAGGGAGGGACCTGCAGGGTTGCCATGCAAGGGAACGGGAGAGAGGGAGGGGAGCGAGGGGCCCGTTGCCTCTCCCCTCCCTTACAATCATTGTGCAATGACACACGTTCGAACTGTTCGCTTCCCCTTTTCTTCCTTTTCCACTTCACCAGACTCAGCCACAGCAACGCGTGGCTGAGCATGCTAGTTTTAAAAAAAGAGGAAAAGGGGCCTCCCTGCAATGGCCGGGCAATGGCAGGGGGATTCTCTCTGACTATGGATGGTATGGCGGAAGGGAAGGAAATAAATTGCCTCCTGTCTGGCCCTTTGCACAGGAGCGGCTCCAACCCTGGGTTTTGCAAAAGGATTGCTCGTTTAGCAATTTTCAAAATTTCAGGTTGGGGAAAATAAAGCAGGGCATGCTCATTTGCGCGGCGTTCCCCCCCCCCCCCCAATGTGTTATACAGTGTCCTGCACCTGTTATATTTGCACTATGTGGAATCAGCCTTTGATTTATAGGAAAGCACCTTGCATTCAGCTTGAAATTTTTGATCCTCTACGTTATTTTGCTGGCATCAGCAAGCTTCGCCAACACAGCTCACCTATCAGGAGGCATTACCATCAATTGGAAAAGCACTGAATGCTAAAGATGACAGGGAATGAAAGGTTAATGAAGTAGTATAAAACCTTTTGGCTGTAGCTAGACAAGTGTTTGGGTGGTGATGGAACCCTCAGCAAGATGGAACGATTACTAAAAATGTTGGACACAATTACAAGAATGAAATTAACAAGTTTACAACCTGATGAAAGTTGGGAGCGACGGTTCTGTCATTTAAAGAATGACCTGGCCAGCAAATGAATGTATATTCGACAATGTACTGTAGGTAATGCAACTAAGTATTTTTATTATTATTGCCACTGTTATTAGTATTATTATTTTGTATTATTCATTGAATGACTATTACGTAGGGATTCCAGAGACTCTTCAGTTTTTAAAGTTTTGTGCATTTTAAGAAGTCCAAATTCTTCTTCTCATCTCAACACCTTTTGGAAAGAGTTTTTCTGGATTTTAGAATTTTAGAATGTTGTGGTTAAGAGCAATGGACTCTAATCTGGAGAACTGAGTTGGATTCCCCACTCCTCCATATGAAGCCTTGGGCCAGTCCCAGTTCTCTCAGAACTCTCTCAGCCCCACCTTCCTCACTAGATGACTGTTGTGGGGAGAGGAAGGGAAGGAGATAGTAAGGAGCAGCAGTGGCGTAGCGGTTAAGAGCAGGTGCATTCTAATCTGTAGGAACCGGTTTTGATTCCCCGCTCTGCCACCTGAGCTGTGGAGGCTTATCTGGGGAATTCAGATTAGCCTGTGCACTCCCACACACGCCAGCTGGGTGACCTTGGGCTAGTCACAGCTTCTTGAAGCTCTCTCAGCCCCACCTACCTCACAGGGTGTTTGTTGTGAGGGGGGAAGGGCAAGGAGATTGTCAGCCCCTTTGAGTCTCCTGCAGGAGAGAAAGGGGGGGATATAAATCCAAACTCTTCTTCTTCTTCTTAAAAAATACACAGAATTGTAAACACTGGAGGGAAAGTTATTGAATTCCTAAATAATGGAACCTTCTAGTATGTGTAAATGCAGCTAATGTGCACAACCAATCAGGAGGACTGTTGTCCTCTTGTCTCCTTTGTAACTTTCCCAGAGGCATTAAGCTGCCTCTTCCTAGCAAACGGATTAAATAGCTCCTACGTCTCAGTTAGCTGACTGCTTAACAGTTTCTTAACCCCCCCCCAGCATGTCATTATAAAAATTTTGTTTGCAAGATAACTGAATAAATGAAAAGCCAAAAGAGGGGGCGTGTAGGTTGCTTTCAATAGCGTCACTTTTCTGGAAAATTCTTTGACTTTGAAAGCTGCTTCTTTCAAAGGAGTGACGTGAACTGAGCTGCAAAAAAGCCAAATGTCTCAGGTTTTTTCTAAAAGAAGGCTTTTAAGAGCATGCTGTGTGCTTTTTATGGTTACCGCTCTTAGCAATTCTAGAAATATTTCTGTAGCGAAGATGAGAGGAAGAAAAAAAGTCTTTCCAGTGGATTTCACCTTGGCGAACAGCAGACAATGGAAAGTCAGAGCGAGGGATTCTGGGTAGAGGAACAAGTTGCTGACAAAGGCCAAAGTTTAAATAAAACATGTTCCGCGGACTTAAATCAATACTTTATTTGTTAGGGAGAAGTAAAAGTACAAAAAAGCTTGTACGACTAGGCATAAAAAAAGTGAGAAATCAATTCTAGTTAATTCAGAATGCTTGAGGAGTCACCTATGCCGCGATGTATGAATAATTCACGAGCAGATATTTATTGCAGACATACATTGTTTGCTTAGGATTGAGTTCTGCCCCGCAGTTGACCTGGGTCCTGTAAAGAATGATATTCAGCTAATTGAAATAACATTTTTGAAACGCCTTTGAGATCTTTCCCAACTAATCGCGGAGCGGGATTGGGGGAGGAGGGCAGATCAAATATCTGATCGGTTTTATATAAATAGCTTCAGTTTGTTGTGTATCATTCTGAGTCGGAGGGTTTTTTTTTCCTTCCGACCGGGCATGTTACTTCTTGAAAATAAATCTCCTTTTGTGAGGGATGGTAATAATGAGCATCAATTAGGCTGAGCAAATGTTTGTAGGAACCTGGGACCCCCTTTCCTTCTTTCTCGTCTCTCTCAAGCTTTCCTGACCCCATACTTCATGAAGATATTTTGCAAGATACTATTCTGCCCGTTTACCAAGCTGCCTTCTTCCCTTCTTGCACGTACCTCTACTTCTGGCCATCTGTGCTAATCTTCTTCTTTTTGCATTCGTGATGCCCATTATTTCTTTACCAAATATCAAGCCAACAGAAGAGAATTTTAAGTAGCTTTATTTGCACCCGTCCCTATATGGCCATGGTGGCGAACCTTTGGCACTCCAGATGTTATGGACTACAATTCCCATCAGCCTGATGGGAATTGTAGTCCATAACATCTGGAGTGCCAAAGGTTCGCCACCACTGCTATATGGGCAGACTCTGCCAAAACAGTATATCCACCGCACGTTTATCCCCTTCTCCCGAATTTGCCACACCCTCTCTATTCCCCCATTGGCTAAGTGTACTTGGAGTCACAACTTTCCAATCCACCTATTTGCATGTTACTCCTTGATATAGGCCCCTCACATATTTTTCCTGCGAGTTCATTATAATACAGTTTGTTGTCAGAGCAGGAGGATAAGTTAATATGTATTAGCCTATTAAGCATGCTCAATACATACAATCTGATACAAGCCTTGCCCTTCAGCCTAGTCATCCCAGGGTCTTATCTCGTCCTGCCCCAAACACCCTCCCTTTCCTGTTACATATGGAAAAAGATGTATGGAGGGCTTTCCTACAGCAGGGGGAGGGGGAACTTTGCATTTTTTAACTCCTGCATTGCTGGAAAGCCCTCTTGGAGGCAATGGGGCAGTCCTGCATCCTGCCACCAAGGGCTTTGGATGGTCCTGCCTGCAAAATCATGCCACCCTACAACCCTCCCACTAGTTGCTGGGCATTGCCTGGCAACTCTAAATCATGCTCATGTTATGCAGTCTAAACACACCCTTGTTGAAATTCAGCATCTCTGGATGTGATCGATGCCTGGTCAGGAGACCTCCTTAGAGCTCCACATATGCCTCCTTGGGTTCCATGACAGGAGAAGGTTGGCATACTCAAAATAATAGATAAGGAAATAACAGATAAGGGGAGCGAGGGGGAGGAGTTACATGCAAGGTAAGGGAAGTGAGGGGAGGAGGGGAGATAGGGAGAGGGTGGCATGCAAGGGGGGAAGAAGGGGGAGTGTCTTGGCACCCACCCTAGCAGGGAGCGGGAGGAAGGAGTGTCATGCAAGGGAAGGGGAGTGAGGAGGGGAGGGGAGATAGGGAGAGGGTGGCATGCAAGGGAGGGCAGGAAGCGGGAGAGAGCTAGGTAGCTAGCTAGGTAGGTCCCCTCTTCATGAATGCCTTTCAAGACATACACATCTTCCAGCAAGGGAAGGGGAGAGAGGGGAAGGAGGGAGGGAGGGAGGGAGGGGTGGCATGCAAGGAAGGGGAGGGAGACGAACTTTGGAGGTGGAGTCCACAGTATAAATCTGCATTTGGCCAAGCTAAGCTTGCAGTTTGACAATGAGTTTGATCTGGCCAGGTCCAGCTTTAAACTGTGGGCTCAAGCAGGCCAGATCCAACACTGAACAGTCTGCACCACCTCCAAAGTTCATGTGGCTGTGCACATAGTTCAATACTACGCCCTGCCATGCTGTAGGTGAGGGAAGACAGAGAGGTTTGTTTTTTTCCATGCTTGCCCTAGGTGCTATTTTTCATTGATATATCCCTGCTTCTGGCCCAGCCAGAATCACTTGTGCTTAGGCTGGGATGACAATCGCCATCTCCCCCATAGCCCCCCAGGCCTCGCAGTGAACTTTTGGGAACTTTACGATAGCCACTGCAATACAGAATAGAACTGTCATACAGTTTCCTTTTCTTTTTAAAGAAGGAAGCAATGTGTATGAGCCAAGTGACCTGTAACTAAAACTGTAATTACACCAAACCATTTTTATTGAGGCATGCATCGTTATCTTCCTGGTTAAATAATTTGGCAGGCCCTCTTCTCAAAAGAATGCATGTAATTTCTCACTAAGCAGCGATTTTCGAATCTCATTGTCTTTTAGGTGCCCTGGGAGGCCTGGGTTTGATGAAAACTTCTTTTTAGATATCCCCCCCTCCCCCTTCAAGTTGACTGGCTAAAACACAGCATTATTTACTGTTCACCCTGTCACTCTCTGTGATTCTATTCACAATGCTGCCTTGAGCTAAAAGCAGAGCTAAAAGGAAGGAAGGAAGGAAGGAAGGAAGGAAGGAAGGAAGGAAGGAAGAAGAGGAAGGAGAGGAAGAAGCGGAAGAGGAAGAAGAAGAAGAAGAGGAAGAAGAGGAAGAGGAAGAAGAAGAAGAAGAAGAAGAAGAAGAGGAGGAGGAGGAGGAGGAGGAGGAGGAGGAGGAGGTTGGATTTATATCCCCCCTTTCTCTCCTGTAGGAGACTCAAAGGGGCTTACAATCTCCTTGCCCTTCCCCCCTCACAACAAACACCCTGTGAGGTGGGTGGGGCTGAGAGAGCTCAGGAGAACTGTGACTAGCCCAAGGTCACCCAGCTGGCATGTGTGGGAGTGCACAAGCTAATCTGGTTCCCCAGTTAAGCCTCCACAGCTCAAGCGGCAGAGCTGGGAATCAAACCTGGCTCCTCCAGATCAGAGTGCACCTGGTCTTAGCCACTGCTTTTAGCCACAGGAAGGAAGGAAGGAAGGAAGGAAGGAAGGAAGGAAGGAAGGAAGGAAGGAAGGAAGGAAGGAAGGAAGGAAGGAAGGAAGGAAGGAAGGAAGGAAGGAAGGAAGGAAGGAAACTGAATAAATAATTGTTTTATCAGAACTTTAGAACCTAAGACAGAGACAGTATGAGAAAACTCTGGTATATCCCTCATCTTCCCAAGCCTCCCAAATCTATTTTAACATACCCACCTAGAACCCATGAAAAATGGAAACCTAAATGTTTACATAGATCAGTCTTCTGAACATTATCCTGTCAGGCGCATCCAGTCAAGCTATAAGTGAGAGAGGGTTTCAGGGATTCAGTGATGAGCTGATAATTTAAACCGTGCTCGCCAAAGATTAAAGGCTTCGTCCAAAGACTCGTTACTACATAAAAGGGACAGCCGTTGCCACCATGAAGAGTTGTTTTCAAGAGCAGGGATAAAGAACAAAGTGATCAATAAGTCACTTTGCAAGGTGTCTCCAACGTGGATGTTTTATCAACCAGGAAGTGAATCAGAGAGGGGTTTGCTGTTCGGGACAAGCCTTCCCCGCATTTAGACCATGTGATGTTCAGCAGAGAACATCCTACGCACACGCCAGGTCAATATTAATTAGCATTCACTGATACTGTTTTTCCATTGCAGATGTCTAAGCATCTGTGGCCCCAGTGTTTGGGTGTACCTGCTAATAGAGTGGTTTAGGAACTGTCAGTCTTTAATGAACACTGTGTTCCTTGACTCGTGTCAAAAAAATCCTCCCTGTCTGGATCCAAGCTTGGCACAAGAACCTGGAGCGTATCCAATCAAACTTCCTATATAAGACATTTGGCACCCCACATTGTGTCCCTTATGGTGTGTTCTGTCTGGAATCAGGGCAGCATCTATTAGAAACTAGGGCAGGGGTAGGGAACCTGCGGCTCTCCAGATGTTCAGGAACTACAATTCCCATCAGCCTCTGTCAGCATGGCCAATTGGCCATGCTGGTAGGGGCTGATGGGAATTGTAGTTCCTGAACATCTGGAGAGCCGCAGGTTCCCTACCCCTGTACTAGGGCATGGGCTGTAACATTTAAGTTTTGGCTGCGTCTATGCTTCTGCACAGATCCAAAAAAGTTTATCTTTGCTAGAAATTTATTTATTTATTTATTTTATGAGGCTTTTATACCGCCCCATCCCCGAAGGGCTCTGGGCGGTGTACAGCAGGTAAAAGCAACAACACAGAATTAAAACGTTAACAGCAGCGAACAATATTTAACAAAGAAATAGGAATACAAGTGGCGTCCAGCAGCTTAATTTTAAAATTCCCTCCCCACCCCCACCCCACCCCCCAGAGGGAGGCATAGTGGTCTCATTGGTTGGCAAACGAAATGAGGGAACTTCAGCTTTCGAAGTGGTGGCATCATATTGAAAAAAAAAATCTTCCCCTTGGGTTTCTCATGGGAGTCTCTTCATATGCTTACCGCCACGGAAATTTACCATCATCTAAAGATCAGCCTGTATGACCAGGAATTCCAATCTCTCCTGAGTGCTGCACAAAGCTCCTGTTCCCCTCTATACTTTGGGATCACCCCCCCCCCCCGAAATCTAGCCCTGCTGTATATTTAGAACAGCTTGTTAATTATAAGTACAGATGGGTCATGACAAGAGCAAGGTGCAACTCATTCCCCTCTGTCTATCGTCAAGGTCGTTTCCTTAACATCCCACAAAATGAGCGTTGTTGTCGGTACTGTCCCAACGCTATGGACTCAATCCCTCATATCCTGCTTTACTGTTCGAGGTATAATGATATTAGAACTGATCAGGGAGCTTTACTACCTCTGGAATTTATGTTTCTCTCAGACAAACTAAAAATGTCTAAGCTATTTAACACCCCTAATGTAGAAATTTCTGAAGCAGTTGCTATATTTTTAATCCATGTTCTACATGATATATAACAATGATCCTGTTTTTGTACTTGGAATGTATGGTACTTCTGGTTTATGCCTAATACAGGTTTTTGGATTGGATTGCAAAAATCCTCCCTGGAATGCATGCCATATAATTACACTTTAATGCAGAGGAATCTGGGCCACACACTCTCTCTGGCCGATTCTGCACAGGAAATACTAATGGGTTAAATGAGCCTGTGTTGCTTGTGACACCGTTTGAACGGCAGGTGCAGGGGCCAGCCAGGATCGCTGGGATCCTGGTGGCTGGAGATGGCATTGTTTGCATGAGAAATGTGGGGTTTTCGTGCAAACTATGCCCCAGAGGACCCTTCCACCCAAGGATCCCCCTCACTCAAGGATCCCCCTCACCCACTTACTGTCACAACATGATGGCTGTCTATTAGAGAATTCACTCTAATGGCAGCCACCTGGAGAATCCACCATAGTGGTGGATGGAAGGGGATGGAAATAGAACTCTTTCTGCTCACTATAGTTCACACGGGCAAGCAGGAAGCCTCAGAAACCTGGGTTTGTTTTTTAAACCCACCCCCCTTTATAACATCTGTGGATCCTGCTGTCCCCCCCTCTCTCTTAGGGGATCTGTTAGTAGGACACCATCTGCTGTAATTGGTATTAGGACGCTGCATTTTAAATGAGGTTTGGTCTTAATGTATAGAGCCATCTATTTAATGACTTATTCAATTAACTCTGGCCGTTTCCGCATGGAGGCGGAATGGGTCGGGACGGCGCAATCCACGCCAACCCGACCCCTCTGGGACTGTTCACATGGACGGTCCCAGAAACGGCAGGGATGACGGCGCAGAGCTGCGCTGTCGCCAGAGCGACTCCCCTGTCCTGCGGCCCTCCAGCACGTCGCTGAGGCCAGGGGACACGCCCCCCTGCCTTGCACGACTGCTCCAGGGTCGCAGGGCAAAGGGGGCATGTCCCCAGGCCTCGGCGACTCGCCGGAGGGCCGCAGGACAGGTGAGTCACCCGGTGGGGGGGGGGGAGGGAAGGCGCCTGGAAGCCGGTGTTTCCCAACAACCTCGCTTGCCAACCGCCCGTGCGGAAAGGGCCTCTGATACTATTGATTTTATTTTGTGCTCTATTTTATATGTTCTGTTGTTCACAGCCCTGAGCCCTTCGGGGGAGGGCAGTAAGTAAGTAAGTAAGTAAGTAAGTAAGTAAGTAAGTAAGTAAGTAAGTAAGTAAGTAAGTAAGTAAGTAAGTAAGTAAAAATAAATAAATAATAAAAGGCACTGATTTAGCAGCTTTCATTTAACCCAGGTTCAGGCAAACATAACAGGTTAGAAGCATTTGGGGGGGCGACAGTTCTGTGGAAACTTTCTCCACATAACGCTTTTAAAAAGGGCATGGACCTGTTACATTTGCCGTGTGTAGAATCGCCCCTCCCTCCTGTTCATGTTTTCCTCACGATGTGACCCTTGTGCGGAGTAGAAAGGAAGGTGTTTGTAAGCTGCTTGGGGATTTCCTACAGTCGAGAAAAGCAGAGTATAAATCCAAACTCTAACAGTAATAACAGCAGCAGCAACAATATAGTTAAAATTCAGATGAACTCTTTTATTTTCAAGAGGTGATCATGTGAGAAGTTGGCCTTCTTAAAAATACACAAAACTGTAAACATTAGGAAAAAAAGATGTTCTTGAATTTCTAAGAAATGGAGCCTTCCAGTGTGTCTAAATGTTGCTAATGGACACAACCAGTTAGAAGGACAGTTGTCTTCTTATCCCCTTTGCAACTTTCCCAGAAGCATTATGCTACTTCTTCCTAGCGAACAGAGTGCTGGATTAGATAGCTCCCATGTCTAAGTTAGCCAAGCGCTTGATAGTTACAGCTCAACGATGCAGTTCTTCCTTAGTTCCACTGTTAAAATACGGGGTACCAAACTCTTCCATCTGCTGTCAGCCTGCAAAGAGAACTGGGCTTCTCACAAGTGGTGTGTTTTTTTTAGTGACATTCAAACCTTGCTGGATTGTATTTTTTTTCCAAATGGAATGACCTTCCATTGTTGGCGTCTCCTTCCCAGAATGCAAGTCCTGTAATCTAACACCAAGAGCGATTAAATTGTGAGACTGTTGGCATTCATCGTCAAAGGCTGACCAGACAGGATCTCAAGAGACTGGGAAATCTGCTTTTTTCTCTCTCTCTCATTTTTTAGGAAGGGGTGGCAACAGGGTTGGAGACTGGCTAGTCATGTGAGGACCGGGCACAGCACATAGGGACCAATGATGGTATGTGGGGAAAATGTCAAGGGAGGCAATCTGTGACCCCGCCCCCCTCCAAAAAAATAGCTTCTGTGGAACAGCTCTGTTTTACAGGCCCTGTGGAACTGTCCAAGGTCCTGCAGGGCCCTGATCGCTAGAGGGAGAGTGTTCCACCAGGCAGGGCCAGGGCATTGAAGGCCCTAACCTGGGTAGAGGCGAGTCCCATCATTGAGTGGCTGGGGACCACCAGCAGATTTGCCTCAGCGTATTGCAGAAGCTGAGTCGGGACATACGAGGGAGAGATGGAAAGAGAATGGGTCAAGTGGAAGAGGAGTAGGAGTAGTTTGGATTTACTAGAGCAGGGGTCGGGAACCTTTTTCACTAAAAGAGCCATTTGGCTTGCTCGCCCACCCCCCGCCCGCCCCCACTCACCTACCCGCTTTCCCGCCCGCCCACTCGCCACTTGCTTGTCTGCCCGCTCGCTCGCCCTCGCCCGCCCGCTCGCTTGCCCGCCCCCCCGTTCGCTCGCTTGCCCTCGCCCGCCTGCTGGCCCACGCCCCGCTCGCTTGCCCGCCCCCCGCTCACCCCCACTCACCCACCCGCTTGCCCGCCTGCCCACTCGCTACTTGCTCGCCCACCCGCTCGCTCGCCCCCGCCCGCCCGCTCACTTGCCCGCCCCCTGCTCGCTTGCCCGCCCGCTTACTCGCTTGCCTGCCCACTCCCTCGCCCACTCGTTTGCTCGCCCTCACTTGCTTGCCTGCCCGCTTGCCCGCTTACTCGCTCCCCCGCCTGCTCGCTCTCGCCCGCCCCCCGCTCGCTTGCCCGCCCCCCCGCTCGCTTGCCCGCTTACTTGCTTGCCTGCTCGCCCACCCTCCCGCTCGCTTGCCCGCCCCCCACTCGCTTTCCTGCCCCCCGCTCGCCTGTCTGCTCGCTTGCCCGTCTGCCCCCCGCTCGCTCGCTCGCCCGCTTGCTTGCCTGCCCACCTGCCCGCCCTCGCTCGCCCTCACCCGCCCGCCCGCCTGCCCGCCTGCCCTCGCTCGCCCACCCACCCCCCGCTCACTTGCCGCTCGCCCACCCACCCCCACTCGCTTGCCCCCACCCCCGCTCCTCTCGCTCACCTGCTTGCCTCGCTGCCTTTAATTTCTACCTGGGCTTGCCCAGGAAGGGGCAGCCACGCCG
This sequence comes from Sphaerodactylus townsendi, assembly GCF_021028975.2. Classification (NCBI taxonomy): domain Eukaryota; kingdom Metazoa; phylum Chordata; class Lepidosauria; order Squamata; family Sphaerodactylidae; genus Sphaerodactylus; species Sphaerodactylus townsendi. The sequence continues at coordinate 68,423,686 of NC_059433.1, forward strand.
GGAGCCGCAGGAGAAGCAGCGAAGAGCCGCTTGCGGCTCGGGAGCCGCGGTTCCTGACCCCTGTACTAGAGGGTAGAGGCAGGAATGATGGTGGAAAGAGAATGGGTCAAGTGGAAGAAGGAGAGGAGGAGGAGGAGTCCATCGCTCTTAACCATTACGCCATGCTGGTGTACATGATAAGGTCAGGACTCTTCCTCTTTCTGCTCATTCTCCCACTCAAGGGGACCGTACTAATTTTGCTGACCAGAAAGTGCTGCTGACCTATCAGTGCAGGCTTGAAAATGCTGCTATTGAACGCCAGGTCACTTCAGCATAAAAGATCCCTCATCCAGGATTTAATACTGAATGAGAAGGCTCGCCTGATAGGCATCACAGAGACCTGGTGGGTCAAGGCGTGCGTGAGGCCTGTTAATCTCCAATCTTTCGAAACCACACGAGTTGTAACATTTCAAACTAACTATTAATAATATCTTTAAAGAAGGCTTTTTAAAAATTCTGACTCCCCAGCCAAATAGCCACAATAGACAACATGTTCTCTCATTAATGGTTTTTTCCCCCCTCTCAAAGCTGAAGCCAATTTAATTTTCACTTTGCCTTTAATGCCAATGAAAATGTAATTTGGATTTTCTCTTTATTATTTTTTTTAAGGAGGGGGGGGGGAAACCCTCATCTAGTCTTCGGCTCTCCTGTAATGGCGCCACGATGGAAACAATTTAAAACATTTAGAGGCAAATGCAAAGGTTAACCTTTCGGTCGAGCCTCCAGAAAAAAATAATTATGTAGCCATTACCAATAGCAAAATGTTAATATAACTGCCAGGAGTTGTTAAAAGAACAAGGCTTGAGGTATCTTTTTTAAAAAAGTAACAGCAGCTGTAATATAGTGCCCTAATTTTCCGAAGATTGATGAAGGTAGACTGGAAAAGGCTGGTAGACATAAATTATGTATTACATATTACGGGCAGGTATTTACTTCATTAACACCTTGGCTGTCTCCCCAATGCAGACCCAAAATGGCTTCCATCATTCTGCTCTTCTCCATTTTAACCTTCCGACAACCCTGTGACGTAGATTTGGCTGAAGGCGCGCGACCAGCCCAAGGTCATCAGACAAACTTCCGTGGCAGAGTGGGGAATTGAACCTGGGTCTCCCAGATTCCAGTTCAGCACTGCCCTGATGTCCCTTGACAGAATTAGTGCACCAACGAGTTGCAGTTGTTTAGAGCAGGTGGACTCTAGCTTGGAGAACCGGATTTGATTCCTCACTCCTCCGATGTGAATGGTGGATGCTACACTTATGAACCAGGTTTGTTTCCCCACTTCTCCATTTGAAGCCGGTTGGGTGACGCTGGGCCAGTTACACTTCTCTCAGAACTCTCTCAGCCCAACCTACCTGAGAAGATGCCTGTTGTGGGGAGAGGAAGGGAAAGGAGTTTGTAAGCTGCCTTGCGTCTCCTTAAAGGACAGAAAGGCGGGGAATAAATCCAAACTTTTCCTCTTTCTTTCTTTCTTTCTTTCTTTCTTTCTTTCTTTCTTTCTTTCTTTCTTTCTTTCTTTCTTTCTTTCTTTCTTTCTTTCTTTCTTTCTTTCTTTCTTTCTTTCTTTCTTTCTTTCTTCTTTCTTTCTTTCTTTCTTCTTTCTTTCTTTCTTTCTTTCTTTCTACCTTCCTTCCTTCCTTCCTTCCTTCCTTCCTTCCTTCCTTCCTTCCTTCCTTCCTTCCTTCCTTCCTTCCTTCCTTCCTTCCTTCCTTCTTTCTTTCTTTCTCTCCTTCCTTCCTTCCTTCCTTCCTTCCTTCCTTCCTTCCTTCCTTCCTTCCTTCCTTCCTTCCTTCCTTCCTTCCTTCCTTCTTTCTTTCTTTCTTTCTTTCTTTCTTTCTTTCTTTCTTTCTTTCTTTCTTTCTTTCTTTCTTTCTTTCCTTCTTTCCTTCCTTCCTTCCTTCCTTCTTTCCTTCCTTCCTTCCTTCTTTCTTTCTTTCTTTCTTTCTTTCTTTCTTTCTTTCTTTCTTTCTTTCTTTCTTTCTTTCCTTCTTTCTTTCCTTCCTTCCTTCCTTCCTTCCTTCCTTCCTTCCTTCCTTCCTTCCTTCCTTCCTTCCTTCCTTCCTTCCTTCCTTCCTTCCTTCCTTCCTTCCTTCCTTCCTTCCTTCCTTCCTTCCTTCCTTCTTTCTTCCTCCTTCTCCTCCTGCTCCTCCTAATCCCCATATTTCCCCACATCAGTACTCTGTGGTCTTTCGAAGTTAGCTTATAATATCTCCAGTCCTAATTAAGTATGTAATTTGAGAAAATAAAGTTTGGAGGTTCTAGCAGGGGAGCGCAGCTACCCTTGACCAAAGAAGGGTACTCTTCTATCTGGGATGGTCATCCTCTTCCACCAAGCATGCAGCTTTGGGAGGGATGCACATGGAGCAGTGAGGGGTGTAGGGGACACCCACCTAGCCAGCCAAATCCGCCGAATCAACCCTGACGATCAATGGGGTTACAGATGTCACAGCCAGATCGCCCTCACATCCAAGAGGAAATGAAGTAAAATTTAGCAAAGTTAAGGAAGATGTGTTAAGCTACAACTCTGTCCCCTCAACAACCATCACAATGAGTTAATTAGGCTTTATTAAACAATCTGCATTATCAAGCTATTTACTCAGCTTTTAAGTGTAGGTTGCTACTGAAGCTGCATTTTGGGCACTCCACCCTCACTCCAAATTTGGCCAACATTGTTGATGATCAGTTCCTTATCAAATTTCATTGCTAGAGTCAGAAAAAGGTGCAACTGCAGTTTCTTTGTCCCTGAAGGGGAAAAAACGCTAACAAGAAACTTGAACCTTCCAACTGTGCCAGCATGCTCATGAAATCCAATCATTGGAGGAGCATTTACTGCATTCTTATATCTCAAAAGCATTCCTCACTTCATTAATACCTTCAGAAGTCTTGGTTATTGGTGCCACAAGTCATCTTGCATGATATATTATCCCAAGGAAACCTCCGTTTGTTCTTTGCAATATTTTTTGTAGACTTTCAGGCATTTACGGTAAACAGTTGAAAGAGGGACCAACGTGGAAGAAACAAGCCATTAAGTTCTCCGGAATAGCCTTGGGGGCAACAGAGAGAACTCACCCTTACTCCTGGGAGGGAAACTGTAGATAAAAGTTCCGTAGATGGAGTCCAATTATGCTTTGTCTGGAAGTTCTCAATAGGTGGTGTTCTGGTTTGTGTTCATTTTTATATAGTTTCTGTTTCCTTTTTTGAAACAGAAGAACTGAGTATTGCATATTCTCGGCACGCAACTTTAGCTTTAATTAAAAAACGCAGCTCAGACTACTAAATCTATAGACTGATAAAAAGGACAAAGATAACCTTTTTCATCGACTCAGTCACCAAACAGCGGTTTCTTGTGAGGAAGTTTCACCATGGGGCTTATTTCTCTTCTTCAACTGCGAAAGTGTGGTCCTCGGCCCATCAGTAAGTGGGAAATTCACTGAGGGTCTGGACACGAGTAGAGGTAAAGGGTCAAAAAGACAGGCAGGGAAATCAGCTGAGAGAAATTCAGAAAAGGGCTGTCAGGTCCACAATTTGAAGCCAACTAAACTGGGCTGTTGGTTCTGGTGGGTTTTCCGGGCTGTGTGGCCGTGGTCTGGTGGATCTTGTTCCTAACGTTTTGCCTGCATCTGTGGCTGGCATCTTCAGAGGTGTAAACTGGGCTATGTTTGGTCTTGGCACAATCTTCAACAAATTGACTCTGGTTGTAAAATCAGCAGAGCCGTATTGAGGTAAAATGGCACCCAGAGACAAATTGTCTCCAGGCGCTCCCCCTCACTGCACCTGGGGGTGGGGCAGGGCTCCACCCCTACTCCCAGCCAGCAGCCGGCAGTCCCTTCTTCCCTTACATCTCGGGAGAGCAGAAATGACTGCCATCCCCCATCCTCAGAGAGCTGCTTTTATAAGCACTGAGGCCAAGGGGGTGGGACTTGGGGAGGCATGGCCACACCCCCACTTCAGGTCTAGGGGCATAACCATTCCTCCCCAAGCCCTGACCTCGGTCTCAGTGCTTATAAAAGCAGCTCTTGGAGGCCGAGGGACAGGAGTTGTTTCTGCTCTCCCTAGAGGGGAGAAGGGACTCTCGGCTTCCAGCTGGGAGCCAGGAGCCAGGAGGAGGTGCAAGGCTGAGGAGGTGTCCTAGGGCACTCTTGGCCCCGCCCATGTCAATGATGACATGGACGTGGCCAAGGGCGCCCAAAGATGGCAAGGCAGCAGGACTTCCTGCTGCCTTGCTGTCTTCCTGGTCGTGGGGGGGGAGAGGAGATTTTGCGCCCCCACGTGACCAGATTATTGGTATCATGGTACAAAGGGTACCCCTTGTCCCTAGGTAAATACGCCACTGAAAATCAGAAACCTTTATTGAGTTGGCAACAAGGGCTCAAACTGCCGGAAGTCAGATCTGGGGATCCTAATTCCTGCAGACACATTTATTCTCCCCTTTTCCCTCTCGAACACCCCCTCCCATCTTCCCGCGGATTAGTAGAACAACAAGGGGTGAATGGCTTTGTTGTGGACCTCAGCCTGGGATCTGGAAGAGATGCTGCCAGTCTGTACAGACAATATTCCCTTTGATGTACCCGTGGTCTGATCTAAGGCAGCTTCATGGGAACGATGTATCAGTGCCTGCAGCTGAGCAGAACTTCTAATTGTGATGGCCTCCATAATTAATCCATGTGACAGGAAGCATGTACCATTCTTGACAGCCAAAGCCCAAAGGTCTGAATTACTTCTAGTAATATAATCGGTAGCCCATTCCTTGTGAGCAGGCGTCTCAGCCGCTTACTTTCAACCTGTTCTTGGGCTTGTCATCTTCAGTTTGAATGGGCTTGCAGGTAACCGCAGCTGAATGAATGGGCGACCTCAGGTTAATGAAATTGCATAAGCTGTCTACATGCAACCTGCCTTGGCCAAAGCCCAGCCAAAGTCAATGGAGTGACAGTGTTATCAAATGACCATTATTACATAACGGCAAAACAATTACAACCTGACGAGGTTCTGATAAACCACAAGACATGGGATATCTGTCCGTTCTGCTTCAAGATGACCTTGTTTCATTGTTCCCTGCCCAGACAAAGATTTCTGCAGAGAGGAGCAGATTCGTCCGGATACCAATAAAGCCCTGCTGATTTTTGATCTCCGAAAGGCAGCAATGCAAGAATCAACCTGAATTTCAGGGAGAAATGGATGGTTGTGGAGAGGATTCTTTGGCATTGCCGTTTATGTATCAGTAGCATTTAAAAAAAAAATGCTGGACACATTTTACGAAATATGCTAGCATCACATTCACAATGTCAGTGTGCCTACCAGGTTAAAGCTATCCAGGTTAGTGGCCATCACCACCTCCTGTGGCAGCATATTCCAAACACCAATCACACGTTGCGTGAAGAAGTGTTTCCTTTTATTAGTCCTAATTCTTCCCCCCAGCATTTTCAATGAATGCCCCCTGGTTCTAGTATTGTGAGAAAGAGAGAAAAATTTCTCTCTGTCAACATTTTCTACCCCATGCATAATTTTATAGACTTCAATCATATCCCCCCTCAGAATATGCTGCCACAGGAGGTGGTGATGGCCACTAACCTGGATAGCTTTAAAAGGGGCTTGGACAGATTTATGGAGGAGAAGTTGATTTATGGTTACCAATCTTGATCCTCCTTGATCTGAGATTGCAAATGCCTAAGCAGACCAGGTGCTCAGGAGCAGCAGCAGCAGAAGGCCATTGCTTTCACATCCTACATGTGAGCTCCTAATAGCACCTGGTGGGCCACTGTGAGTAGCAGAGAGCTGGACTAGATGGACTCTGGTCTGATCCAGCTGGCTTGTTCTTATGTTCTTATGTTCTTACCAATATGTTCCAATATAAGATTCACAAACTCGCGTGACACATAGGTGCTGGCTCAAGCAATTTATATTACCAGTTACTTGTAAAGTATGCCAAATTGTTGGCTATTAGACTTATCAGACTATTATATCTCCATAACACACATATACCTCCACTTTAAATCCAATTCATGCAACCTTTTATTACAAGACAACCTTCTCTCAAGTCCATAATCATCCATTTGTTAAACCAACAATGTCCATAATCTTGTAAACATTATTGTGTCAGTGTCACCGGTTGTGACTGTAACACAAGTTCATAACAATTAATGAAAATCCTGAATTGGTGGCTTGAATTACTTATAAACACCGTCCCAATTCAAGGGCAGTCAAATTTCTCATCATTTTCAGTTGTATATATTTCAATCCACTCCGTTGTACTTCCCAAACGCTTCGCGCTGATTATCGGTCTGTGCAGTAAAGTAGACTTCATGATTTGACAGCTGTAGCTGTCAATTTACCAATTTTTCTGTTCTCTCCTGCCCTCTTTTATGGTTTTTGGCTTTCTTCAGAGCACAAATAAGACATTTTGAGGGCAGGGGGAAAATGTGTCTTGGGCCCCTTCCGCACATGCAAAATAATGCATTTTCAAACCACTTTCACAACTGTTTGCAAGTGGATTTTGCCATTCCGCACAGCTTCAAAGAGCATTGAAAGCAGTTTGAAAGTGCATTATTCTGCATGTATGGAATAAGCCTTGGGGAGAAAGTCCACACAGCTTTTTCCCCAAGCTGTCCTCAGGATGTTTTATCTTTCCTCAAGATATCTTGTTTCAAAGTCACTAAAATGTGGACTTTCCCCCCACACATTATCTTAAAGATGTCCATTTGCTTCGACTTGAAAGTCTAAGCTGCCATCATTCGTTGCATGTCTGTTTCACATGGATTTTTCCTTTGCTTGCAGCTCATCTGACTGCTATTTCCTCGTAAAATGTCCAGAAATAAAATTTGTTTTCTCTGACCATCTCATGCACGTGTTGCTTTTTTACTTTCTTTTTTTTTTAGAGGGAGGTGTCCGCGGAGGAAACGTCTACCCACTGCTGCTCAACGGGTGGCAGACCAGTCCTCCGAGAGGTCGCGATTCTCAGATGGTGTCTGCGTAGCTACAAAGACACCTCCCTCTAAACGCAAAGAAAAGGAAAGAAAAAAACTGGCACGTGCTCGGGCTCTCCAGGGAAAACAAACTTTATGCATGAAAGTTGAACAAGGAAGTAGCAATCAGATGAGCTTCAAGCAGAGGGAACCTCCATGGGAAACAGATACGCAGCAAATGGGATTATGAAGCAGCGGAAAACGGCAGGCAGAAGCTGCTGCAAAAATGAAAATAGGTGCTGTAATTGGGGGCGGGGGGCGGGTTGGAAAGCAGAAAAAATAAAACATCCGCTATGCAAAAAGAAAAAGCCAAGGGATTGTCTTTAAGACATTCTAAGGACATCTATTTTGTGCTGTGTATAACCAGCTTTTGTTACCTTTTAATATTTATGCTTTTATCCTATTTCCTTTATGTGCCCATACTTTTCTGGGTCTTCAATTTCCATTTACCAGTAGAAGAAGAAGAAGAAGAAGAAGAAGAAGAAGAAGAAGAAGAAGAAGAAGAAGAAGAAGAAGAAGAAGAAGAAGAAGAAGAAGAAGAAGAAGAAGAAGAAGAAGAAGAAGAAGAAGAAGAAGAAGAAGAAGAAGAAGAGTTTGGATTTATATCCCCCCTTTCTCTCCTGCAGGAGACTCAAAGGGGCTGACGATCTCCTTGCCCTTCCCCCCTCACAACAAACACCCTGTGAGGTGGGTGGGGCTGAGAGAGCTCCAAGAAGCTGTGACTAGCCCAAGGTCACCCAGCTGGCGTATGTAGGAGTGTACAGGCTAATCTGTATGTAGGAGTGTACAGGCGGCAGAGCTGGGAATCAAACCCGGTGCCTCCAGATTAGATACACAAGCTCTTAACCTCCTACGCCACTGCTACGCCACTGCATACACAGTAGGCTCTGTGTGTGTGTGTGTGTGTGTGTGTAATGTGTTTTTTGTGTGCATAATGTTTATTCATATGTAAGTCCCATTAATCTCCGCAAGGTGCGGACACAGAACGAGAGGGTTGCTTCACTGGAACCAAACGTTCCTACTTGAATCACACATCTATGGAAAATCAAGGAAATTCATTCTCTGTAGGGCTCAGAGCAGACAATTGGAAGCATCTTTTTTTTTTGTAATGTTAAGCAGCACTGTTGTTGAGCGTTGAGTTCCAAAGTGGTAGATGGAATTGACACGTTAAAAGTGACTAAGCTTATGAATTTGAATAAGTGTATGTGGAGAGTTTTTCAAGGCAAGAGATTAACAGAGGTTTGTTTGCTGTTGTCTTCCTTTGTGTAACTATTCAGTTGTGGGCTTCCCAGCAGCCAGCCAGGATTCCTCAGGATTCCCATATGACCCGGCCCGACCTCTGCGTTTGGCAGAGGCCAATTTACTGGAGATCCCTGACCCCTCAATAATGCGGCTGGCCTCCACTCAGGTCAGGGCCTTTACGGCTCTGGCCCCTGCCTGGTGGAACACTCTCCCTCCAGCTGTCTGGGCCCTGCGGGACCTTGGTGATTTCCGCAGGGCCTGTAAGACTGAGTTGTTCCACCGGGCCATTGGAGAGACCAGCCGCTGAGTGTACCACCCCCCTCCTCCATTCAATGGGTTCTTAATATCATTGAGACCCACTGTCTCCCCCCCTCCTTTTTAGGAGGATTAAGTTTAAGTTTAAATGAGGTCTTCTTGAGATGCCTATCTTGGGAAACAATAGTTGTTTTAATTGTATTTACAGAAGTTGTATATGATGATTTTATATATATGGTTTCATGTTGTCCGCCGGCCAGAGCCCTCCGGGGATGGGGTGGTAAACTAAATTAAATTAAATTAAATTAAATTAAATTAAATTAAATTAAATTAAATTTAAATTAAATTAAATTAAATTAAATTAAATTAAATTAAATTAAATTAAATTAAATTAAATTAAATTAAATTAAATTAAATTAAATTAAATTAAATTAAATTAAATTAAATTAAATTAAATTAAATTAAAGAGTTGAGAGTTGAGTTGAGTTGAGTTGAGTTGAGTTGAGTTGAGTTGAGTTGAGTTGAATTGAATTGAATTGAGTTGAACTGAATTGAGTTGAATTGAATTGAATATGCTGCTGCTGCTGCTGCTGCTGCTGCTGCTGCTGCTGCTGCTGCTGCTGCTGCTGCTGCTGATGATGATGATGATGATGATGATGATGATGATGATGATGATGATGATGATGATGATGATGATCCGGCTCCATCAGAGTCTCAGCTGGCTGAATCTCCAGAGCCACAGTTGGTTGAGTCCTGTGAGCAGCCAGCACAGCAGTCACAGAGGTGGAGGACACTGCTGGCTCAAGCCAAGAGCAAGAAGACAAGGCAGACAGTTCCCCCAACTCACCTGGTTCTGAGAGGCAGCTCAGACAGCAGGGCTATCAGGCACTGCATGCTAAAGGATGTGGCGCCCATTTGGAGGCCCAGAGACGCCGAAGAGATGGTTGTAAGTCAGCTCAGGACTTCCACCTGTGGTTGTCTACTGAGAAAACTCTGTCCATTGAAGAGAATTCTGGAACATGACTCAGAGTACATAGTAAGGCCTATCCCTGCTTTCCTGTTTAACCGAGGGCACATCCCACCCACCCCTCCATTTCCCCCCTCAAGTTGCAGCAGACTTAGGGAGCCACCAACGTTTTCCAGTGCAAGAAACGTTCAGAGGGGTTTTTCCATTGCTTGCCTTTGTATAGCAACCTTGGACTTCCTTGGTTGTTCCATCCAAGCATTAACTATGCCTTGTTTCCAAGGTCTGATAGCATTGGGCTAGCCTGGACTAGCCAGATCAGAACAAGTGTACTTCCAAAATCACACTCAAACAATCTCTTACAAGAGTGGGAGATCTGAGGCTTGTCTGCCATTATCAGTTTTATCGAGGAAGCCCTGAAGACCCTCAAGGAGTCCTTCAGATCTGCAGAATGTTATTGGAACAGCTTTGTTCTAGTACCTTCTGTTGAAATTCACAGTGCAGAAGGCAGGCGGTTAATTTTGATTGGTGGTGGTAGATCGTTCTACGGATGTTCTCTGAAAAGACAGAATTTCCAACAAATTGGGCTTGACAGAGATGTTGGAACGAAATGGACCAACTGCCAAAACAGCAGCTCCCAGTAATAGAAAAAAATCTCACCTGATGGAGTGAAAGAGAGGCATTTGTAGAGCCCAGAGATCAAACTCAGCTCCGTGCTCTGTAGAACACAAACTTGCATTGTTCTTCCTGGGAATCACCAGGGGATTTGGATTTTGTTTTCCACTGTTGTCTTGAATTGCCTTCTAAGGTTCTCTGTCTTTTCTTCATGTCAGCAGCTGCAGAAGAGAAGCCCTGAAGGTGTCCGTGGAGATATAACTTTTAGCAACAACAAGAAAGAAGTACTTTTTGGCTCTGGGGAAACCGCAGCCTGAGCAAGCAAACAATGTTTTTGCCCTGTTTCTCGTGTAACTCTTCAACCTGCTACAGGGAAAGAAACAAAACACGCCCTGTTCGGGACACAGAGGCCCGTGTTCTGACAAGGAATCGCTTGCTGCGTCTTAACCTCTACGCTTCAGCCTTTCAGTCATTTGGCTCGGCGGTTTTCAAGCTGAGCCCCCACTAATCGTACAGTGCCGCTAGAAAGATAGCAGGCATTCCTCAATGCAAAAAATGAGCATTTGCAAAGAAGCTGCCTGGAAGGAATCGTGTCTATTGTGCGACAAACGTCTTTGACATGTTGGCAACTCTGTTCAGACAGTGATTAGGGCAAAGCAGCATGCAAGAAGGGAAGGTCGCAGCATGCCCACTGTTGTCAGTTCAAACCTCTTCACATTCAGTCAGAACTTGGCTTAACCTTCCATGCATACAGTTAAATGTCCATAGATTCTTCCAGGGGGCTAGCAGTGTAATCCTAAACAGAGTTACACCTTTCTGCACACTTCCATGGATTCAGAACAGTGTTACTCAGTTTAGGATCACACAGCATACTTCTGGGGAAAGGAGAGGGTTGGATTAAGGTTGCCAACGTCCAGATGGAGGCTAGTGATCTCCCGAAATTGCATTTCCTCTCGTCTTTCCGTAACCTAGGAAGTACTGCCTTCAACACCGGAACTCCCAAACATCCTTTGCGGCTCTTACATAAGGCAACTTGGCCGGATGCCACCGATCTTCCCCATTTACAATAAGGTATATTTGTTACCGAGGGAAAAAATACGGGGGTTTGACTCACGGTTTTTCAGCGTTGTTTGGCTTTGAATTAGCACAGTCTGTTTTTATTTTCCCTCCTCGGGACGGTGTAGCGCTTCGCACTGCACAGCGCTCCACTCCACCTGCTTCATTTCTTCTTCACCGTTCTTTCTGTTTATTTCAATCTTTATTTCTGGTCTTTAGTTTGGAATCTTGCTGTGGGCCGAACGTTGTTTATTTCCAATAGTTTGTTCCAGATAGTAAGTTTTGTTTGCTCGGCTGTTCAACTCGGCTTCCCCCTCCGTTTCAGCACAATGTTCTTGATCTTCGAAAAACAGTCCCGTCTATACAAGTTTGGAATCGCCCGGTGGCCGTATTCTTGTTTTGAGATTCTATCCCCATGTTTGGGATGGAATTCAGTACCTTTTTTGCACTGCTAAGGGGGGTTTCTCATTGCGGGTAATGTCCCGTTTTCTTAGGGACCTGCGTTGGCAGCCATAGTCAAACCGGAAGTGCGATCTCCCGAAATTGCAACTGAGTTTCAGATGACAGAAATTTCTAATTTGTTTCTGATTTATTGAAAACCTTTATTCCATGTTTCCTGGAACGGCTAATTGGGAAGGTGGGCTGTGGGGTTTTATACCCAACTGAGGTCTCCCCCCTCCCTAAATGCTACCCTTAAAGCCTTCACCTTTAAATCTCCAGGATGGAACCTGACAGCATTTTCACTCAGCATCACTTAATCCCCTTCCTTGCTGCAGCTCCAGTTCTGCATGGCTTATACCCCTGCAGAGTTCAGGATGTACAACACAGCTTTTTTGGCATCCAAGGCATCCATTTTTTTGGCAACCCCTTTCCACTCTTTTTGAACAAGGTAAGAGCTAGTTGGATCCAATTCAATGTTTCCCTGTTTGGGGTGCTGTGTGGTTTCTGGGCTGTCTGGTCGTGTTCTAGCAGCATTATCTCCTGATGTTTCACCTGCATCTGTGGCTGGCATCTTCAGAGGATCTGAGATAATGTTGCTAGAACACAGCCATACAGCCCGGAAACCACACAGCACCCCAGTGATTCCGGCCGTGAAAGCCTTCGACAATATGTTTCCCTGTATTTGCCATTAAACATGCACAGATCTTTATACAAATTTTCTGATAAATTCCTCGATGTTTGGATCAGAGAGGCACAGGCATCCTCTAACAACCGGCAGGGGAAGGGGTGGCAGGCATCCTCTAGCAACCGGCAGGGGAAGGGGTGGAGGTGGGAAACTTGCTGCAAACTGTCACTGTTAATGCTAAACTGTTAATGCTGAACGTACAGAGAAGGACTTCAAATTTGTGGTGCTCCATCATTGTAACCATCTGTCTGAAAAAAGAATAGATATCCTTTTATTTATTACATTTTTTACAGCAGGAGTCCAGATGGACCTTTAGATTCAACAGCCATATTATGGGACTTAACAGAGATTTGGATCTATCATGTTACCTAAGACACCGTATGATATTGTTATGATATACCTTTAAATTTCTCTGAATATTTCGCTGGCACGAATCCCACAGGTGTTTTATATTTCATTGATGTATAGTATTGTATTCTCCATGCACATTATACAACTGGAATAGCCTTAAGAGGAACACTAAACCATTGAATTGGAATATGTGAGTATGATATACCATTATAAAATTAGATATCAATTAATTTATACAAAAGGAATTTTTAATACCAACTATATTTAATGGGTATCTGCATATTTTTATCATACATATTTTAATTGGTATATTTTAATAAATGCAATCTTATTAAGTACATTTTTGAAAATTATTATAATATACATATATATATATATATATACACACACATTTTTAATTGGCAATTTTTTCTAATTGATGATTTTTTTCTTAGTAAATTTTTGTAATACACATAATTGTTAATTGGTATGTTTTTTGAATTATACATTTTGTAATACATATATATATACATACACATACACATACACATACACATACACATACACATACACATACACATATATACATATATACATATATACTTATACATACATACATACATACATACATACATACATACATACATACATACATACATACATACATACACACACACACACACACATACATATATACACACATATACACATATATACATATATATACATATACACACACACACACACATATATATACACATATACACATATATATACATATATACATATACACACACACACATACATACATACACACACACATACACACATACACACACACATACACACACACACACGTATGTATGTATATACACACACATACATACATACATACATATACACACACACACATATATGTATGTATGTATGTATGTATGTATGTATGTATGTATGTATGTATGTATGTACACACACATACATACACACACACACACACACATATATAATTGACTTATTCTTATAATAAATTATTATATTTCCAAATTTATACTTACCTATTTATTAAATGTATGAAAATTATACATTTATATAACTGAATAAAGTTACATTTTATATACAATCTCATATGCACTATATCATATTCATTTATTGATAATTTGTTTATTAGACTCCCGTATTGGCTAAGCTATACATATATTGAGAATGTCTTCACTGAAAAATTGTTGAAAACACAAATAAATGCGTGTTGCATTTAGAAGCTGCCCATTTCCGCTTGTTAGCAAAGTCTTCGGAGTTTCTCATTGGGTGATTCCCCACAGTCAATTTATCGTGTGATACTCATGGTAAAAGGCCCGGTTTGGGTAAGGAGTCCTCACAGCTTCAGTGCCCAACTTTGCTCCATCCCAGCCCTAGCGCGTGCTCTCCTGCTCATCCCATGTTTTTCAAAAACTGGCAAGAAAAACACAGGTTGAGGCCACATTGATGGGGAGGCTGCAGAAAAACAATACAGTTTATTTTTCCTGCCCTAGGACGCACCAATCAGAGTGCAGTGAGCTGGGCATAGATCGTGTGAAGGGTTTTTGTTTTGTGCCGGTTGTGGCTCCATAGGCATGAACCTGCACAGAGAAGGAGAGCTAGCACAGAGTGCTGGCAAGGGCTGATGGAAATTGTAGTCCATAACATCTGGAGTTGAGCTAGTCACAGCTGCTTGGGATTTGAAATCTACTTTTGTATCCAGTTACATCCTACAGTTTCTGGAAAGGATCTAGCAAGCCAGCCATGAACAATTGATTTGTTGTGAGGAGTATTTCTAATTTATATCTTCCTGCTGCTTAGTCCTGAACACGTCCATCGGGAACTGTGCCCATTGACTTTCCTGGAACATTTTGCCGACTGAATTCCATCACTGAGACTTTCTTCCTGGTAACAGTTATAGGTCTGAAGACAAGGTTTTTGACAATTTTTTTTAGCGGGTGGCAATATTTTTTGTTGCCAAACCAATTTAATTATCATTCCTATTATATGCAAAATGAGCTTGCAAAATAAGCCTGAAAATTAAATCACTTATTGCTAGAGAACTTGATAGATGTGCTTCTAGATCAGGGGTAGGGAACCTGCGGCTCTCCAGATGTTCAGGAACTACAATTCCCATCAGCCTCTGTCAGCATGGCCAATTGGCCATGCTGGCGAAGGCTGATGTCGAAACCAACAGTTATTTATCTAGCCGCAGAGTCCTAATATTTTTTTTGTTGTTTTGTGTAATGGGGAAGGATGAAAACATGTCTTCAGCTACTGGAAATTGAGGGAAAGAAGGCAAGGAGAGGAAAGGGGACAGGGGTCAAAACAAAAGGCAAGTACTGCCTAGGCCCGTGGTGGTGAACCTTTGGCACTCCAGATGTTATGGACTACAATTCCCATCAGCCCTTGCCAGCATGGACAGCCCCTGCCAATTGGCCATGCTGGCAGGGGCTGATTGGAATTGTAGTCCATAACATCTGGAGTGCCAAAGGTTCGCCACCACGGGCCTAGGCACAGTGACAAAACAGTAGCACATCAGACAATTCAGATCGCAACACCAAGCTGATTCATTGCTGAAAACACAGGGGTGAGCTTTGGCTCAGGGGCTGAGTATCTATATTGCCTGCACAAGATTCCAAGCTCAGTCCCTGCTATCTCCGGTTAAGAGGATTGTCATGCCCCCACAGAAGCCTTTATTATTTTCACTGTTAAGTATCAGTTTCCCATAGATAGCATGGGTTTCATCCTCTGTATAGTCTCCAAAGGGAGGGAATTGTAGTTAACCCCTGTCCCTTTAAGAAATTTCCCAAGAGGCAGTCTTTCTGTTATCTCCCAGCAATGCCCCTGTTTAACTCAGTTCAATTCAGTACAGGCGCCCAAGGAGTTAGGAGGCAGCAGCATTTTGCCAAGTCAAAGGTTTACGGAGAGCACAAGTCAAAGGTGTACTGAGAGCACAAAGCTGAGGTTTACAGAGACTAGTCGCCAGATAAAGACTCAAGGAACTTATAGAAGTGGCCTTTCCTGAAAGCAGTCAAGGAAAGAACAAAAGTCGACCACTTCTACTGTCTAGTCAAGCAAGTACTTTATTTTAAGACAGATCCTGGAAGGAGTTAGGGTTTCCATTCTTCTAAACACTAAACCTTTTGATTGAACTGTTGAACCTTGCTTGTGACTCTCCCACTCTGTTCTGTCCGGGCACAGGGCACCAGAAACAGTTTTGCTTGGGGAACAGAACAAGGATCATGTTGTATGTCTCTATCTGAGACTCTGCTGTTATCAGATTGGCCCGTGGTGAACGGAGTGGACCTGTTTTCTACACACCTTGCCAATCTTTGGGATGCCTGGCATGCAGTGCCAAAATTGGAAGCCCATTCCTGCATGGCCTGAGTTACCTACAAGGACAAAATACCTTGCCTGGTTTTCCCTTCCCCGGCATCTGTCATGCAGATAGCCTGCCTCTCCCTCCATAAAGGGGTTAACATGTAAAGAATGCTTACAGTTGGGAAAAAGCTGCTCCCGTCTTCAGCCCTGGATAGGGTGCTTCAGAGAAACAATAGCCAAACTAAGGAGAGTGTATCAAGGTCCTCCCCACAGCACAAAAACTAATCTGATTCCTTCCTCTAACTCTTCACTGACCATCTTAGTTTGCATTTGGCTTTGTCCTGAAACTATAATGCCGTCAACCTCACTGTCAAATGTAATTAGTTCCAAATATCTCTGGTGGTCAAGCTATTCAGCCCAAGCACCCAACACTAAGTGGGTGTTAAAACCTAGAACCCTGGTTTTTGCCCTCCAGAGAACAGGAAAACTCCTTTGTTCTAGGAGATGAAGCTCTCTTAGCATGGCTAGAAAGCTCAATGTCCCTTATAAAATAGGCCCTTGCCCAATACTCAGTGTTCAGTGTATCGGGACTGCTGCTCTGCCCAGTACTTTTGAGCCTGCCATTGGGTTAAGTTGTGCTGTGTGCCATCTGCTTTCTACCCTGCTTTCTTGGAGCCCAGTTCAGGTCACTGAACTTGGCTTCATGGACCCAAAGCAACTTCAGGTACAGATTGCTCCTAAGAATTCCCTCAGTTCCTCTACTGTTCCCAACCTATCCCCTCAACACTGCTTATATCCTAGGACCCTATGTGTTTTCTGCTGCTTTGATTATTGTGTGTTTGTACTGTTATTATTTTTCCTTTAATGAAATTGTGAAACTTTATCTTGCTGTCATGTGGATTTCTTGCAAAAGCTGATCTTGATGTACATATGCAAGAAAGATCTCGAGCTTGCCCAACCTTTTGCTAAACCAAGAGTTTGCTCCTGCTAATTCCCTACTCGAAAAAGGACACACTTCCACCATTTCAGGCAACACTGCAAAATTGCTGCCAATGTTATTAGACAGCATAGACCTTGATAGACTAACAATGTGGTTCCATAATAGCACATTTAAATGCATGTTTTTCTGAGGTTTTTTTTCCAATTCAGGTTTTTTTTAATTTTGTACTTTAAAATCCAAATCCAAAACATGTCCAAAGCAAAAGCTGACCAAACAATAAAGTACCTAATTCATAATTCATAGAGACTTCCAGTTTCATCTGCAACTAGTATTAACCCTTAAGCCCTAAACTTTCAGCGCTTGGCTATTAAACATCAAAATAAATTTAAATCTCTAACATCATTACTTTTAACCCCATTACGTAAGCCGCCCTGGGACTTCAGTGTAGGGTGGGGTATAAATGGAACAAATAAGTAATAAATAAATTACAGTTTTAAAAAAACCCTCAGTTTTCCCTGTCGAATCTTGTTTTAACAGTCCTTTACTTTCAAAGCCACTAGGCAGCAATTTATTTATTTATTTTTGTTTCATTTGGATAGCAACTGTTCACATCATTCACTACAAAATCCTTTAGCTGGAGATGCCAGTGATTGAACCTGGGACTTTCTGCATGCAAGCAAAAGCTCTGCCATGAATCTGCAGCCCTTCTGTTTTGTCTACATGTTCTCTCAAGGGCTTCCAATTGCCCATGAATGTCGTTAAGTTCTTTTGCATGCAGATGTTTGGAGACTCGTTCCAAGAATGGCCAGAACACATCTCTTTGTTGGAAAAGAAATCGGCCGCAGCCCAATTTATTTATCATATACTATAACCCTGAAGCTGGGCGAGCATAACAGAGCACATCCTGACCCCCAGGCAGCAAGCCACTGAACCTGGTTATAGGGCAGCCCAAGCTGACCCCTTAGGCCTTCCCGCCAGAACCCCTGTCTGGCACATCCCCCAAGGGAACTGGCACAGGAAGTTACTAGGTGCCACGTGGACGCAAACCCATTTTGTGACACCCCTTCCTGCCAGGCAGCAAGCTCTCGGCGCAGCCCCAAGGCTTGCCCTCACGAACTCTATCGCCACCGCGGACCTCATATGGAGGCCCCCGTGGGAAGGTCCGGCATGTAAGCTACTGCCTTCCCAAATAGGATGTGCTCTTATGCCCAAACGGCCCAGTGAACTGCGACAAAAACGTAACAATAAAGAAACCCCAATAACCATTCAATATGGGAGGGAAGGGAGGGCCTTTGATGCTGCCGGCCTTGAAAGAAGACAGTCCCTGCCGACGCAGCCTCTTAAAGGCTGCCTGGCCCCAGTCACATGCTGGTACCCGGCCACGTGACTGCATCGGCTAGCTGGCCGGCAGGGGAG
Organism: Sphaerodactylus townsendi; assembly: GCF_021028975.2. Lineage (NCBI taxonomy): Eukaryota > Metazoa > Chordata > Lepidosauria > Squamata > Sphaerodactylidae > Sphaerodactylus > Sphaerodactylus townsendi. The sequence goes on from NC_059433.1 coordinate 68,441,964, forward strand.
GCTTTTCACTCCTTCCTCCCCCGCTGCAATGGCGCCGCCAGCAGAAGCCTGGGGCTCGCTTTATTTAAGTAACAAAGTTAACTCGGCCATCTCAGCCAGATCTAATGCTTTCACCCACCATTTCTGAATTGTAGGTGTAGCTAGAATATAGCTGGAGTTTTCCATTGCTGCACATATAGTATTCTTGCTGCTGCCGTTGCATATACAAACCAAGTTCCATGGTTTCTTTCTGAGATGAGCCTTTGAGGTTTTGGCATGTCCTTGTAGCTAAGACAGCACTTCTGGGGCTTGTCTTGGCCCAATTTTGTCTGACTAAGTGCAACCCCAATTGCTTTCTCCCTCTTTTTTCCTAGCATTGTTGCTTTTTAGGGTGAATGCTCAGGCTCAAAGGCAGTCCTGTGCTTTATCTGGGCTGTAGCAGAAAATGTGTGCATATATCCTTCCAGGGGGGGGGGGAAATGGGGTGACAGTGGTCACAAAAGAAATGGAGGGAAAACAAGTTTTAAAAAATCAAAGTGAAAACAAAAGGTACAAAAATCCATGCAGAAATCAGGGAATAAACAGAAGCATTATCAAGCCAGAAAATAACCCCCCCCCCAAAGAAATCATGTTGAAAAGCCCACTAAAAGGAAATTTTGGATAAAGAAGTTTCACTCTATGCATCAATGCTAATCTAAATTCAGAAACTGGTTTCAGAGCCCTTGGGTTGGAACGTACATGGTTCAAGTCTGATTGCAGTCTTCTAGGGATGTTTACACTCCCCAACCCTATATCTGTGTGTATACAGCTACGCAAATCCACTTCTCAATGACAGTACTGTGCTTTACAAACCCCCCTCCCGCCACATTTCAATCAGGAAAATCGCTTTCCTGTAGAAGTTCCCCCCTTCTTTGACACCGATGGCTCTTGACAGCGTGTTTTTCTAACCCCCAATTAGAATTTCTCCTGGGAAGGTTTGTCTATATTTACTCGATAATAAATGCTGTTTAACCCGGGCACCCTTTTGACGCGACCTGTTTGCGAAGTGATTTACTAAACACAACACCGGAGGTTTCTCAGCGGTTAAGAATGATTCAGTCCAAGGTTGGCGCTTGGAACACCGATAAATAAATATTCAGGCGGGTCAGAGCCTGTTTACCTCGCGTCTCAGCCTTAAAACCCAACTGAAACGAGAATGACCAAAAATCGATCTCTTCTGAAGGTTGTAAAAACCAGAAGCCTGGTAATTGTATACCCCATTATTCACGAAGTATCCCAAAGCAGATTTCTGTCTAAATCTCTCATAAATGAGCATAAGATTAGGTGCCATCCCTGCCGCCTGGGAGGAAAAGAACGGCATATTTTAAAAGATGACAATGTCTTTGCTTAAATTGCAGAAATGCTGGGCCCTGCAGAATGGCACAATGGAGTGCAGTGGAAACTCCACCGTTTGGCATGCAGAAGGTCTCATGTCACACGTCAAGCAGATGTTCTACCGCTAAGCCAGTGATGGCGAACCTTTTTGAGACCGAGTGCCCAAACTGCAACCCAAAACCCACTTATTTATCGCAAAGTGCCAACACGGCAATTTAACCTGAATACTGAGGTTTCAGTTAAGAAAAAATGGTTGGCTCTGAGGCGTGCATTACTTGGGAGTAAGCATGGTGGTAGTTGTTGGCTTTGCTTTGAAGCAACCGTGCAACTCTTCGAATGGGTGAATCATGACCCTAGGAGGGTTTACTCAGAAGAAAGCCACATTGCCAGCAACCGAGCTTACTCCCAGGTAAAGGATCACACTTTAGTTCTCTGCATGAAAATCAGTGGGGTTTGACAGTGCTTAACAAGGATTACCTATACTGCTTCCCCAAAACTAGGTCTTAGGTGTAATGCTAATAATCGAGCCCAGCAGCCCAGGCCAGCCTAGATGTGGGGGGGGGGCGATTTCCCCCCAACATGATGAACTCTGTGTGTGCCCACAGAGAGGACTCTGAGTGCCACCTCTGGCACCCGTGCCATAGGTTCGCCATCACTGCGTTAAGCCATGGCCCCGTCTCTCGACCACTGAGTCTTCTGTGTTTTCCGCACGGCCAATATATCCTGGGATAAGGAGATGAAACATCCCCATTCAGCCAAGACTTCCGCACGGCTTCTGGGCCTAAGTCGGGCCCGCCCCGCAAGATTCCCCTTATCCTGCAGCTTTCAAAAAACGATAAAATTGGAGTTTCTTTTTAAAAAGCCTGGGCCGCTCCCGCTCCCATGCAAACACCACAAGAGACAGGCTGGTTTATTTTTCCTGCCTCATTTTTCCTGCCTCGCCACCTGCTCTCCCCGCCGCATGGCTACAGCCAATCAGAACATCAGAAAAACGGGAATGTTCGCACATGCACAGGAATCTACGTAAACTACGTACACATAAACTATGTAAACTAAGCGTATGCAAACTGTGTGAATGGCTCCCTGGGGACAGCGCTTTTGCCGTCCCCAGGGCGTCATAAAATGCCCGTGCAGAAAGGGCCTACGTAAATCTTTATGTGGAAAATGAAAATAAACTGGGGGCTCATGCATAATTTACTGGAGTTCTTCCTCTCGGCCTGAACATATTGACGGGGCAGCCGTGCGAAAGGAACAACCGAGATACAAACAACCCGGTATGTTTGATCCCGGTTTTCCCTCCCGATATTATGTCCGTGGGGAAAACACCTTCATCTCCTTTCTGTTTCCCTACTGAGTCATTGGCTAAACAGAGTATCTTGCCATTCCGTTCTGTTACTTCTGAACCATGGCAATCGTTTCCCAGCGCAGTTCCTGGAATGGAAGTGTAACCTCTATCTGTGGGTTCTGTGGGGCAGAACTGGGAAGGAGTTGCAAAGAACTAAATTGAAAACAAAATGGTTTACTTCCTTAGCCCTTCGGGGATCGGGCGGTATACAAATTAAATAAATAATAATAAAATAACGAATAACACTTTTAACATTAACATTTAACATTAACAATTTACAGTCCTTTTAGGTGGCATTTCAAGTCCTTATTTTTACAATCTACTGATAATGCCAAGTCCAATTCCTCCTGCTGGTGGTTGGCTTATGAAGACTTCAGAGGCTTGGTGAACGGGATCCAAGATGATGAAGGTCCCCAAACGAACTCCCATCAGCTACATACATAGCAAGCCCTGAAACAATAAATTCTAACATTTACAATATAGCAAAAATAAACAACTCTCTTCCCACTAGTTCCCAACAACTTTGCAGTTACCTTAAACAAGGTGTTAAGAGCTTACCAAGAATTAAATCAAGGTCCCAGCCTGGTAGCCTTGCTTCCTCCAACTTCACCAGTTTTGCAGCCTTCTGCTGCTTTGGCCCTTTCCGCACGGGCCATTAGCAGCGCTCTGGGGACGGCAAAAACGCCGTCCCCAGGGAGCTGTTCACACGAGGGGCGCAGCTGCTGCGCAGCCGGGCCACCCTCGCGCCACCCAAGCGGCACGAAGCCGCCGTTTTCCGACCTCGCCTCCCTAGTGAGGTTTTCGGAAAACAGCAGCTTCGAGCCACTGCCGTGCGAATGGCAGTGGCTCGAAGGTGCCCTCCCTCCCCCCTCTCCACTGTTCACCTACCGTGTCTGTGGCCGTACGGCGCATCGCCGAGGCCTGAAGACACCCCCCCTGCCCTATGATGCCGGAGCAGTCACGCAGGGCAGGGAGGCGTGTCCCCAGGCCTCGGCAATGCGCTGGACAGCCACAGAAACAGCAGGTCGGCCGGGCGATGGCACTCCATGGTGCCGTCTTCCTGGCTGTTTCTGGGACCGTTCGTGTGAAAGGTCCCAGGGGGTTGGGGCGGCGTGGAATACGCCGACCCAACCCCGATCGTCGCCATGCGGAAACGGCCTTCGAGTCTCCACCCCTTTCTGGGTCAACCCATTCTGAACATAGGGGTTATAGAAGCATCTACCAAATTTGTTCTAGGTGGTGTCTTTTCACAGAAGCGCATCCATTTTCCCTCTGAGGTGAATGCCTTGGAAAAGGAAGAATGACCAAGCTGGGTTCGACCAGGTTTGCTTTCCAACGTGCTTTAATAGATTCCCTCACAATAACAAGCTGATAGGCTTCGAATACTTCCTTTTGCCTCAAGTTAAGCTCAGTGGATTTCTCTTCTCAGAGAAGCTTTGCTGCCTCTGGATCTGGCCAGGGCAAGTCTCCTGCTATTACAGCTCATAAAAAAGAGAGATGTTCTTGAGAATGGTCAGAGATGATCTGAGCAGTCCAAATGAGGATTGGAAGTCATCTTTCATTTAACAGGCTTTTCCAGTCAAGTTCTCCTGAGCCATGCTAAATAGGACAGACGCCCATAGGCCCAAAAAGAAAAACAAGTACCAGGCAGCACAATCCAAACAGGAGGCATCGGGCCATGTTGTTGTTGCTGTGGAGAGGTTTGTAAACTGAAAATGTCTCCCCACCACGGAGAAGCCTTCATGGGTCGCAATGGACCTATACCACCCTAGAGGATGTCTTGAGTCTTAACTGTGGAAAAGACTGGGAGGGAGCTGACTAAGGTTGGCTCCTCCATTGGCCATGCCCTTGGCCTACACCTGATATATTGACAGCAGCGGCAGGGGCCCTGGGATGAGTGCTGGGAGGATGGTGGCCACCACATAGTGGCAAGACCAGCCCTCCACAGATGATTGACAGGTTTGCAGGAAACAGCGCAGTAGCCTTTCATGCCCCTTCTCCCCTTGGGGATTTTTCTGATTCAAACGGGAGAGAGCCCAGTTTCTCCTTCTCCCAAGACACCAGAGCTCAGGATGGGGCTGACAAGTGACAGATCCAGGGCACGTAAAAGTACATTTTTTCCTGATGCATAATTAATTTAGGGGATTCACAGTTGCAAAGCAAAGTAGTGGCTGTTGATTGATTTGTGTGTTTTTTTAATTTGTACGCTGCCCTTCCCTAGAAGGCCCGGGGTGGTTTACAACAGTCAGTGAGCAGACCAGGTGCTTGGGAGCAGCAGCAGCAGCAGCAGGCCATTGCTTTCACGTCCTACACGTGAGCTCCCAAAGGCTCCTGGTGGGCCACTGCGAGTAGCAGAGAGCTGGACTAGGTGGACTCTGGTCTGATCCAGCTGGCTTGTTCTTATGTTCTTATGTTCTTAAATGCCTTCAGTGACCTTGGGCCAGGCACAATTCTCTCCAAACACTCTCAGCCCCATCTCCCTCTCAAAGTTCTGTTGTTGGGGGGGGGGGAGGGAAGGTGATTGTAAGCTGCTTTGAGACTTCTTAAAGGTAGAGAAAAGCAAGGTATAAAATCCAACTCTCTCCTTTCTTCTTCTTCTTCTTCTTCTTCTTCTTCTTCTTCTTCTTCTTCTTCTTCTTCTTCTTCTTCTTCTTCTTCTTCTTCTTCTTCTTCTTCTTCTTCTTCTTCTTCCTTCTCCTCCTCCTCCTCCTCCTCCTCCTCCTCTTCCTCCTCCTCCTCCTCCTCCTCCTCCTCCTCCTCCTCCTCCTCCTCCTCCTTCTTCTTCTTCTTCTTCTTCTTCTTCTTCTTCTTCTTCTTCTTCTTCTTCTTCTTCTTCTTCTTCTTCTTCTTCTTCTTCTTCTTCTTCTTCTTCTTCTTCATGTGTATGTTACTGTGCTCTCACCTGTTTGAGCTATTTGACCTTTAAATTCTTTATATGGGCTCCTGGCAGAATAGGTACTTTTCCTTCGGCAGATTTATCTGTGTTGACCTGTTACAATCCGGTTGCATTTCTTTGGCGGAACTAGTAAATCCATGCAATAGTTGTGCAACTTAGACAGACACAGCATTACCTGTTTGGCTCCGGATTTTATCCTGGTCCCGTGACTCCACTGGGCTTCCTTCTGGATGGGTGGTCCCCGGACCACCTCCACCCAGTGGTGGGATCCAAAAATTTTAGTAACAGGTTCCCTTGGTGGTGGGATTCAAACAGTGGGGAAGTGCCAATGGGGCTGGGCGGGGCATGACGGGGGCGTGGCCGGGCATTCCAGGGGTGGGGCATTAATAATTTCTCTGTTACTGTAAAGAACTCTTACTGTAAAAAGTTCCTAATTTCCAGCTGGTATCTTTCTGACCATAATTTAAACTCATTATAGCAAGTCCTATCGTCTACTGCCAACAGAAACAATGACTTCTCCTCTCATTGACTGCCTGTCAAATACTTAATACTTTCAAATACTTAATTTTGTTTCTAGAAATCAAAAGAAGGATACTTTCCTTAAACAAGGAACTTTACCATATTTCTAAAACATTTTTTAAAAACAGGCCAACAGGGAGAATTATCCCGTTTCCTACCTTCGCTAACCAGCCACATAGGAAACAACAGGACTTTATGATTTTGGGACCTAATGGAATTTCTAACGGAAAAGCAGACCCAATTAGTCACCCCCTCTCGGCACCCACAAATAATTAGTAACCCACTCTCGGGAACTGGTGAGAACCTGCTGGATCCCACCTCTGCCTCCGCCCCTAGTCCGTTACAGATTTGTGCCTTACAAAAGTTGCTCCCATTTCCTTATATAAATGAGTGTTTCAGAGAAACTGCACAATTTGGCTTTCTGGTGGCCACCCAAGCCAGTATACTGTAGGAGCTGGCCAACTCTGTAATTGACGTATGTGAACAGTTGACAGTGGCTGGAATACAGAGAGGTATCTGGGATATATATGCATCAAGCAAAGACAGATCAGATAAACAGATGACTGTACATCTCTCCACCCCATCCCCTGGTGTCAAATGAAAGATGCAGTGTTGTGGTTTTCCTCCCAGTAGCACGTAAGCAGCCAAAAAACCCAAAAAGGCTTTAAAAAGGAGGATTAAATGCTCTGGTCGCCAAGGCTGTAGGCCAACGACACAGATTGCAAGGAACGGACCTGAGCCAAGTCTTTTGCTGCCCTGCCAGAGTTAACATATTGGCTGACAGCATAATATATTTAGCGCTAATCTAATACATAACCCTGTTGCAATTAAACACGTGGCACATTTTACACAAGGTCACATTTAGTTTTATTGACCACTGCCACGTCGGGGCGGCGAGATTTATGAAGATGGCGCAAAATGGTTCAAGTGCCGAAACAAATGGACGTAAAATATTCCCTGCTCGACAAATGGGCCGGGTAATTGTCCTTTTCTGTAGCGACAGCCCGGTGGAAATCTCTCTTTGCAGCTGACGGAGGTATAGATCAACCAGGAAATTCACAGAGTCATTATTACCCTGCTAAAGATTCTTATAATGGGGGCCTCGGTGTCAAGCTGTGGCCATGTGGAGGAGTAAATTTCCCCACTCCGCGTTATCTTTTGATGCGTCTGTCTTTGATTCTTTGTCAAAGGGAGAGTCACAGCATTGCCTCTTATAGATTCCAGCGTACAAAACAGTTCCAGCAAGCCACATTCTCCTCTCTTGGTCTGATGCCTTTTTGTTTTGAATCCAGATATACTCTGCTTGAAGTGGCAAATTCCTGAGTGGTGAGATCCTAGTGATCATGTTGATATTTTTTTCAGCTATGAGATGCCAGTGGGGTATTGTGGTTAGAGCGTCAGACCTAGCACCAATACGATATCTACATTCTCCATTATAGCACCAGGCGTGAAATTCTGACAGACTGCTTGGCAGGGAAGAGGGGAGGTGGATACCTGACTTGAACCACAGGGCTTTTTGCTGCTTGAGGTAAGTAGCTAAAATCCTCCTAGCTTTACTAAATAAAAGAGCACAACATACTTTTATTGTGTGGAAAAAGTTGGCCATAGCCATTTAATTTTACAAAATTGGTTCAAGGAAAAACAAAGCGAATGGCGCAGCATGGGGGTCTGATCTGTGTGCTGGGCAGCCCGAGTGCTGTCCCCCAGACACCTACATTTTTCTACAGCACGCCTGTTGATGAAAAATGAATGCACGCTGGAGCAGCTGTGAGATTCCAGATGGGCGGCTGCCACTTCCTGAAGACTCCACTGCTGCCAGGGGCGCAAGTCATATAAGCCCACGTCTGGGCAGGTTACCCCTTGGCTTGCTCCACCCCAAACCTCATAAGGAGGTTCCAATAAAGCGGGTATTTCACCCGCTGACCCAAACTAAAGATCAGTCCCCCATGCGCAATCCGCCAATCCTGTAACAAAACAAACATGCATTAACAAACAAACAAACGGGGAGGGGAGGGGAGGGTGGGAGACTCGCATGCTTTGGCAAATGGGGAGGAGGCTAAGCTGGGCCCGGCCTCATATAGGTCTCCCGGCCCTCCTCCCTGGTGACGTCAGAGTGCCCAGCGTCACTGCTGGGCGCCCGAGAGAAACTGAAGCCTTGCGAGGGATGAAGCTTGCGAGGCTGCCGGGAAGGCGGCAACCAACAGGAGGCTGTCCCTTCCCCAGCAGCAATGGTGGCCGCGGTGAGTCACGGCCGCTTTTTTAGCTGCTGGATAGGTGAGTTTCAGGTTCCCACAACTGTTTAGGCCAGTGTTGGAGAACCTTTTTGTGACCGAGTGCCCAAATTGCAACTCAAAACCCACTTCTTTATCGCAAAGTGCCAACACGGCAATTTATCCTGAATATTGAAGTTTTTGTTTAGAAAAAACGGTTGGCTCCTAGGCATGCGTTACTCGGGAGTAAGCTTGGTGGTCGTCGGTGGCTTTGCTTTGAAGCAACCATGCAACTCTTCCAACAGATGAATCACAACCCTAGGAGGGTTGACTCAGAAGCAAGCCCCATTACCAGCAACCAAACTTACTCCCAGGTAAAGGATCGTGCTTTAGTTCTTCGCGTGAAAATCAACGGGGTTTAACAGCACTTAACAGGATTACCTGCACTGCTTCCCCAAAACTAGGTCTTAATCGAGCCCAGCAGCCCAGGCCAGCCTAGATGTTTGTGTGTGTGTGTGGGGGGGGGTGACTCTGTTTGCGCGTGCCCACAAAGAGGGCTCTGAGTGCCACCTCTGGCACCCATGCCATAGGTTCGCCACCACTGGTTTAGGCAAATGCCAAAAGATTGGGGGATGGGGGGGCAAGCCAGGACTTGCTGCCCCAACAAGGTAATACTGGCTGACCGCATAATATATTTTGCAATTAAACACGTGGCACATTTTGCACAAGGTCTGTAGTATTTTCATTTGGAATACCACCAGAATTTGGCATCTTGCTATGAAAAACCCTGATGTGTAACTCAAATGAGACATAAGAACATAAGAACAAGCCAGCTGGATCAGACCAGAGTCTGTCTAGTCCAGCTCTCTGCTACTCGCAGTGGCCCACCAGGTGCCTTTGGGAGCTCACAGGCAGGATGTGAAAGCAAGGGCCTTCTGCTGCTGCTGCTGCTCCTGAGCACCTGGACTGTTAAGGCATTTGCAATCTCAGATCAAAGATTGGTAGCCATAAATCGACTTCTCCTCCATAAATCTGACCAAGCCCTTTTTAAAGCTATCCAGGTTAGTGGCCATCACCACCTCCTGTGGCAGCATATTCCAAACACCAATCACACGTTGCGTGAAGAAGTGTTTCCCTTTATTAGTCCTAATTCTTCCCCCCAGCATTTTCAATGTATGCCCCCTGGTTCTAGATCCGTGGTGGCGAACCTTTGGCACTCCATATGTTGTGCACTACAATTCCCATCAGCCCCTGCCAGCATGGCCAATTGGGCTGATGGGAATTGTAGTCCATAACATCTGGAGTGCCAAAGGTTCGCCACCACGGATCTAGATTTTCAAATTCTGCAAGATGGACGACTTGGTCTCAAAACTCCCAGTCTGAGACGTTTCACATCGCCTTGGGTCAGGATTAGCCAAACAAGAGAGAATGTTGCTTTCAAATCGTGTCTTACCCTCCAGGCAGCAACCAAGACGCCCCATCCCTCCTGCAGCATCGTACTCATTTTCTTAGCATTAATTCAGCGGGAAGCCCAGGATAAATTCGTCAAAGCCTTTGCTTGCCCCAGCAATGTCCTCTCCTGGGAGAAGCCGCATTGATTTAGATGGGATTGATGCTGTTGTTGGGCAGGAGGCAAGCCGAGAAGTCTTGGTAAGTTCAGGCTCCGGCTGACCCCTGTGATCACGTTTTTCCTTTGAAGGTAAGCTCGGTGTGAAAATAAATTGCCCAACCTACAGGCCACCCCTACTGTGCGCCAGCCAGTGTTTATGGATCATTTGGAAAGCACTCGCAAGCACCTAGCCAGCAAGAGGTAGTTTGAAATACCACAATGGATATTATTTGTGTAATAAGGTTTCACATATAATAATGCTGTTCACGCGCAATGAATTGTAGGCTTTTTTGATAGGCATTTATTAAACAAAGCAGGAGGCTTTAGAATGGTGGTGTGGAGATAGGAACTCTGGAAGACGGATGCATCTTCAGATGGGATGAATGAGGTGTCGGAATAACCTCTGGCCTTTAGAGTATGTGGTGGAGATCATGGGGTGGATTCCGAAACATCCTAGCTGGAGTGAGAACGGAACATGTTTCACTCTCCTCTACTGCTGAAGGAACATAAATTTGTGCTACTGCCTTATGTTATGGAATACGTTATGGCAGATCTATGTTGTACTTCAGGTCTTTCTGGAAGCAATAGGCTGTTCTCTGCTGGAACTGAGCTGCTACATGAGGTAGATTTTTGATCTGAGTGAACAAAGGTCTTCTCATGTTCTTATACTGCAGGCACAGATACAGTTACCATAGAGTTTCCACTAATTTTGAGAGCTATTGTAACCTCAGCTTGTGGGTTCTGTGGGGCAGAACTTGGAATGAGTTTGCAACAACAAATTTAAAAAAACAAACAAAATGGTTTACTTTCTTAACATATAACATATAACATATAACATCAACATTTAACATCATACTTCAAGGTCCTGTTCAGGTTGCATTTTCAAGTCCTTATATTTACAGTCTACTGATACTGCCAAGTCCAATTTTTCTTTGCAAGTGGGTTGGCTCCTGAAGACTGATGAACAGGATTCAACATGATGAAGGTTTCCAGGATAATTTTCACCCATTACAAACATAAAAAACCCTGAAACAATAAACTCCAAAATTTACAACATAGCAAAAATAAACAACTCCCTTCCCAGTAGTTCCCAACAACATTGCAGTTAGCTTAACAAGGTGTTAAGGGCTTATACCAATCAAGGTCCGAGTCTGGTAGCCTTGTCTCCTCCAAACCACATGAGCTCTGCAGCCTTCTGCTGCTTTGAGTCTCCACCCCTTTCTGGGTCAACCCATTCTGAGCATGGGGGTTACACTATTCTTTTCACCTCCAGGTAGCTTGCTTGCTTGCTTGCTTGCTTGCTTGCTTGCTTGCTTGCTTGCTTGCTTGCTTGCTTGCTTGCTTGCTTGCTTGCTTTCTTCCTAGGATTCCACATACACACAACCTTAATGTCTGGCAACTCTTGGTTTTTCTTTTAATCTTATTAATCCCCAAAATGACTACATAGAAAGGTTGTTCCTGTGTGTGAACCAACCTACAGTCACCGCTTGCTATGCAGAGGAAGACAATGGAAAACCAACCCATCTCATCTCTTGCCCTGAAAATCAGTGTGGCACACAAAGATTATTGTAGTGCTCAAAAGGATCTTTGAAAGCACAACTGTGCTCTTCCCAGTTGCACCCAATATCTTCAGAAATGCAACAAGTGTACATATAGGCAGTACTAAGACTTAGCAGCTTGTCTGTTTTCTTTGCTAAAAGAACAGACCCCATTGTTCTCAGCCTCCATTTTGAGCTGAGCCACAGACTCTGAATCTTGAGGGTAATGAGAAGTTTGTGGCAGGGTTTGCTGGGGGCGGGGCAGGGAGGGAAGCCCAAACGACTATCCCATTGAAAAGATGGACAGAAGTCTAGGCTCATTCTATAGCAGACCTGCCCAGTTCACAGCCTCAATACAGTCACAGAGACTGATGTTGCATTCCTTCATACAATTCAGTGCCTATTCATTCATTCATTCATTCATTCATTCATTCATTCATTCATTCATTCATTCATTCATTCATTCATTCATTCATTCATTCATCCATCCATCCATTCATTCATTCATTCATTCATTCATTCATTCATTCATTCATTCATTCATTCATTCATTCATTCATTCATTGTTTAGTTTTATATACCGCCCTATCCCCGAAGGGCTCTGGGCGGTGTACAGCAAAATTAAATCATAATACAACTAAACACAATCAAAACTAAACAATTAATTTCAGTCCAAATAAGTTACTAAATCCTCTTTTTAAAAACAGTGGTTAGTACAAAATTTAAAACCAAAGTCGAAGGCGCCCAGCAAAACCCATTTTTAAAACCCTCCCTATTGAGGGCTTCAGTGCTTGATTACTTAGAATTATTCAGTGTTAGGTAAATGCCCATCTTCAGGTCATGAGGTTACATGCATTTTCTGTGAATCAAGTCTAGGACTGCCATCCTCCAGGTAGGGGCTGACGATGTCCCAGAATAACAACAGAGCTCCGAACTACAGGAATCAGTTTGATAGACAAGAACCGAAGAAGCTCCATTTCAAATGCTACAGGCAGCTTAGACGCTTGCAGCAAACAGAGGGAAGGTACATTTCCCGCCTGGCATTTCAGGATACAGCAGTGATACAATTTTCTGTGATGTTTGAAGACTGTTACAATGGGAATGCTGCCTTGTAGCAATGAGCACAATTACTGCAGTTTGGCAGTAGAGAAGCCTTTATTGGCATTCCAAATTACAATAAAACAATTGTCCATAAAAGACAGATAAATACAACAAACGTTCAGGGTCTTATCAATAGTGCAGTCCAAATGGACTCATCAAAAGTGCCATTCCCATACACTTCTCCACAGACCAGACTGAAGACCCACCAACAGAACCCAGGCATCACAACAACACACAGTATCAACACTCCACTATAAAACACAGAGGCTCATTCCGCACATGCAGAATAATGCACTTTCAAACTGCTTTCAGTGCTCTTTGAAGCTGTGCGGAATAGCAAAATCCACTTGCAAACAGTTGTGAAAGTGGTTTGAAAATGCATTATTTTGCGTGTGCGGAAGGGGCCAGAGTTTGTTGGAGTGGCACCAAACACAGAACAAGGGATAGGGGACAAGGAAATGGGCGAACAATTGATCTGACTCCAATAGGTTGCCACAGCCTTCAATTGTCACACCATCTGGCAATCGATAACAAAACTACGATATCTCTCTATGAATCACCCCCAGGTTATTTGACTTTGGATGAGCTGTCATACTCTGGTTTCTCTTCAGATCGCATAAATCTTTCACCTTTTTACTGAAGTTTGGTGAATTTCAGGTTCCGGGTTTAAAAACCCTGACATTTTTGGTAAATCCGAATAAAGCCAATACACATTGGTTTTGTTTGCCTTTTTCTTAACCGAAATTTTATTTATTTATTTATTTATTTATGATGAGATTTATAAGCCGCCTCACCCCCAAAGGGCTCGATTTTGGGTTTTTTAAAAAAATCCCAGCTGGAAATGTACCAATTTTTCCCACCAAGGTTGCTCAAGTCCATGTGGACTTTGCCCCTGCCATGGTGTCCCCCGCCCCCACCCCGCCACACCCCCGCCATACCCCCCCCGGTCAGTAGTGGGATTCAAAAATTTTAGTAACAGGTTCCCATGGTGGTGGGATTCAAACAGTGGCGTAGCGCCAATGGGGCTGGTCGGGGCACGATGGGGCGGGGCATTAATATTTCTCTGTTACTGTAAAAAACTCTTACTGTAAAAAAAAAGTTCCTAATTTCCAGCTGGTATCTTTCTGTCCATAATTTAAACTCATTATAGCAAGTCCTATCGTCTACTGCCAACAGAAACAACTACTTCTCCTCTAATCGACTGCCTGTCAAATACTTAATACTTTCAAATACTTAATTTTGTTTCTAGAAATCAAAAGAAGGATACTTTCCTCAAACAAGGAACTTTGCCATATTTCTAAAACATGTTTTTTAAACAGCCCAACAGGGAGAATTATCCCGTTTTCTACCTTCGCTAACCAGCCACATAGGAAACAACAGGACTTTATGATTTTTGGACCTAATGGAATTTCTAATGGAAAAGCAGACCCAATTAGTAACCCCCTCTCGGCACACACAAATAATTAGTGTGAGAACCTGCTGGATCCCATCTCTGCCCCTGGTAGCCTGGCCACGCCTCCACCGCTGCTCCACCCAGGGCATTGTGCCCCGCTGTCCTGAGGGTGCTATGCCACTACCAAGTTCCCATTGGAAAATGACAAGGAAGGGGGGGAGCACAAGAACTGAATGCTGGAGTTCAGCATTCAGTTCTAGTGCTCCTCCACCCCACCAGCATATTAATGGTGGCGAGAAAGGGTCTGATCCTAGAGCTGAAAAAGCCAAATCTTATTTGGTTTTTTTCCAGCAACAGGCTCGCGGGGTGGGAATTTTGGTAAAGGGGAAACCTGAAAAAAAACCCGGTATGGTTTTTTTCAGGTTTTGGGGTGGTTTTGGATTTACTGAATCACCACTCCTATTCCCTAGTAACACAGCTACTCAGATAAGACAGAACGGGGTGGGGGGGGATCTCTAGCCTTGTACCCTGCTGAGAACCCTTCCTTCCCCATACCTTGGATTTCCCAGGCCACACATCCAAATTGCCAGGAATTCCCAAACCTGGAACTGCCCTTCCCTATTTGTTCTGCGCTTGCATTTTGACCTATTTTTTAATTGGTTGTTGTGGTTTTTCTGGCCATGGTCTGGTAGATCTTGTTCCTATTTTTTTTTTAAGTTATACGGTCACCTAAATTCAGACTGAGTTTTCAAACTTGTGAAATTCATTCCAAGAATGTCTTCCTCGGAAATCCACCAAAGGTCATCCTTGAAACATTTCGGCCAGCCTGCCATTTCTAGCAGTGTTTCCCAATTGCTGTTTCATTTGATCCCTTACTATTGCCATCATTCTGGATTTAATGTGTTTGCCTTTACAGTTGCTTTGCATGGTATTGATTTGTCTTATATATTGTTTAAGTTAGCTTTTTTTTCCTGGGAAAAAAAAGATGTCCCTTCTTATTTACCAGCAACAGCTAGGGTTGGTAAATGGGAAAAAAATTCGGCCCCGGTTCGGATTCGGGTCCAGTTCGGATGTATGGGGTCGGATCCCCCCATATCTGAGCCTGCCAGGCTCGGATACACCCGAATTTCCGAGATTCTCGGGTTCGTTTTTATTTTTTTGCTGTTTTTCCCTGTTTTGGCCTGCAGGGGGCGCATTTTTGAAGTTATTGGCATGAAAATTTCAGGGTATCTTCAGAATACTGTTCTGATTATGCACCCCAAGTTTGGTGCAGTTTGGGTCAGGGGGGCCCAAGTTATGGACCCTCAAAGATAGCCCACATATTCCATTGTTGTCAATGGAAGCCAATGGAATATAGGGGCTATCTTTGAGGATCCATAACATGGGCCCCCCCTGAACCAAACTGTACCAAACTTGGGGTGCATGATCAGAACAGTATTCTGAAGATATCCTACAATTTTCATGCTGATACCTTTAAAAATGCGCCCCCTACAGGCACCCCAGGATTTTTGCCTAAGATTCTGTGGTTTGCATTGAATTTTTTCAATTGCTTTCAATGGGGGAATTCCTGGGGTGCCTGCAGAGGGCGCATTTTTAAAGGTATCATCACCAAACTTTCAGGGTGTCTCCCAGACGCTATTCTGATCATACACCCCAAGTTTGGTGCAGTTTGGGTCAGGGGGGCCCAAGTTATGGACCCTCAAAGATAGCCCACATATTCCATTGTTGTCAATGGAAGCCAATGGAATATAGGGGCTATCTTTGAGGATCCATAACATGGGCCCCCCCTGAACCAAACTGTACCAAACTTGGGGTGCATGATCAGAACAGTATTCTGAAGATATCCTACAATTTTCATGCTGATACCTTTAAAAATGCGCCCCCTACAGGCACCCCAGGATTTTTGCCTAAGATTCTGTGGTTTGCATTGAATTTTTTCAATTGCTTTCAATGGGGGAATTCCTGGGGTGCCTGCAGAGGGCGCATTTTTAAAGGTATCATCACCAAACTTTCAGGGTGTCTCCCAGACGCTATTCTGATCATACACCCCAAGTTTGGTGCAGTTTGGGTCAGGGGGGCCCAAGTTATGGACCCACAAACAGGTGGTCCATTATCACCCAATGTCGAGGAGGGGATGAAAAAACGCAAACCATTTTTTTAAAGCCTTCGACAATACATTTTTAAAGCTAGTGACACCAAAATTTCAGGGTATCATCTGGAGACTTTCATGATCATACCCCCTAGGTTTGGTGCAGTTTGGTTGAGGGGGGCCAAAGGATCCTTGAGGAACCTTGCTTTTTTAAACAGATTTTTGTGCTACTGTGTGATGTTTGTGTGATTTTGGGGTGACCAAGAGAAAAAATCATTAGGATCGGTGAGGATCCATTCTTTTTTGATCATGTTTTTGGGGCACTGTTGGGCCATGAAGCGTGGGATGTGTGACTGCTTTGTGCAGACATGTGTCTAAGGACTTGTGCCATGATGTGGTGGTGATTTTGGGTGACCAAGAGAAAAAAACATGCGGATCCTTGAGGATCCATGCTTTTAAAGATGTTTTTGGGGCACTGTTGGGCCATGAAGCGTGGGATGTGTGACTGCTTTGTGCAGACATGTGTCTAAGGACTTGTGCCATGATGTGGTGGTGATTTTGGGTGACCAAGTGAAAAAAACCATGTGGATCCTTGAGGATCCATGCTTTTTAACCATGTTTTTGGGGCACTGTTGGGCCATGAAGCATGGGATGTGTGACTGCTTTGTTCAGACATGTGTCTAAGGACTTGTGCCATGTTGTGGTGGTGATTTTGGGTGACCAAGTGAAAAAAACCATGCGGATCCTTGAGGATCCATGCTTTTTAACCATGTTTTTGCGGGACTGTGGTAAGAAACTCCCAGGCAGGTGGAATTCACACATAAATTTATTAAAGTTTTTAGTTAGTTGTTCAGTTAAAGTAGATTTTTTTCAGTTAAAGTGTTGTTTTGCCACATTTCTAACATTGGGGATGTGGATTCTCTGCTTTGTTTCTTTTTCCCCCAGCACTTTTTTCTTCCAGCCTTACTGTGCTGTCCTGCCTTCCACTGGAGTGGAGAAGCCTGTGGACAGTGGGCTTTCCCCACTCCCTTCCATCCCCTATGTCAGCTGCGCTGCTCTCAGCGCGGCATCAGGCGCAGCGTCAGGCGTCCACACGACCCCGCGCTCTGTGCGAGGTCGTCAAAAGGCGCCGTTCAGAAGAGCGCCTGGGATGCCGCGCGCTGAGGGGGCACGACAGCGGCAGCGGCGGGGCGACTGCGCTGTGGCCGCCCCTGCCGTGGGGAGGGAGGAGGAACCCCGCACTACTCTCCTCAAGTAGCGCGGGGCTTACGGTAAGTGGGGAAAGGCCCAGCGGCAGTGGCGGGGCGGCTGCGCTGTGGCCGCCCCTGCCGTGGGGAGGGAGGAGGAACCCCGCGCTACTCTCCTCAAGTAGCACGGGGCTTACGGTAAGTGGGGAAAGGCCCAGCGGCAGCGGTGGGGCGGCTGCGCTGTGGCCGCCCCTGCCGTGGGGAGGGAGGAGGAACCCCGCGCTACTCTCCTCAAGTAGCGCGGGGCTTACGGTAAGTGGGGAAAGGCCCAGCGGCAGCGGGGGGGGCGGCTGCGCTGTGGCCGCCCCTGCCGGGGGGGGGGGGGGGGAACCCCGCGCTACTCTCCTCAAGTAGCGCGGGGCTTACGGTAAGTGGGGAAAGGCCCAGCGGCAGCGGCGGGGCGGCTGCATTGTGGCTGCCCCTGCCGTGGGGAGGGAGGAGGAACCCCGCGCTACTCTCCTCAAGTAGCGCGGGGCTTACGGTAAGTGGGGAAAGGCCCAGCGGCGGGGCGGCTGCGCTGTGGCCGCCCCTGCCGTGGGGAGGGAGGAGGAACCCCGCGCTACTCTCCTCAAGTAGCGCGGGGCTTACGGTAAGTGGGGAAAGGCCCAGCGGCAGCGGCGGGGCGGCTGCGCTGTGGGCGGCCCCTGCCGTGGGGAGGGAGAAGGAGCCCCGCGCTACTCTCCTCAAGTAGCGCGGGGCTTACGGTAAGTGGGGAAAGGCCCAGTGACACTGTGGGTAAGTGGGGTCTCTTTGGGTGGGAAACTTTGTGGGGACCATTCTGTGGGTTTTTTATTTTTGTAGTTTGAAGCCCCACTCGTCCCACCGCCACTTGCCAGGAGCGGCATGGGAGTTCGGGGTCTTGGGGTTTCGCGCGGGTTGGGTGGGAAATGAGGCTGGGTGGGGGTGGGTGCTTGTAGGACTTGCGGGAGTGGGGTGGGGGAGCGGCGCTTGCGGCAGAGTAGGGTTTGTTTTTGTTTTTTTACTTGGAAGCTGCTCGTCCCAAGCTTACTTGGAAGCTCCGCTCGTCCCAAGCTTGCCAGGAGGCGGAGCTGGGCCAGAAGGAGTTAAATTTTATTTTCCCCAGACTGGCTCGGAGAAGCCGCTGGCTCGGGGGAAGGGCCAACTTCGGATTGCGTTTAGTGAGGAGGGGGCAGGCTCGGCTCCTCGGCCCTCCGACCCCCTCCGAACTGACTGATCTCGGCCTGATTTGCCGTTCGGGAGGGGCCGAACCGCCAACCCTAGCAACAGCAGTGGTTATATTTGGCCCAAGTAGTGATGTCTGAGTTTTATATAAACTCTTCATGTCTTTTTGGGGCTGCGGGAAAAGAAAAGGGTGCCAGAGATTTTCTTAAGCCCAGTCTGAGCCAGATTTTTTTGTCTAATTTAAGAGTCTTTTCTAGGGATGAGCTGTCATTTCAGTGACTATTTAACTAAATGCAGATGTGTTAAATGCCTTAGAAAGGAGGATATTGCCGTGAAGGCTTTCTCCATCCCCAAATAATCATTTGCGGAAGCATTAAATTCCTCTGCCACACGGCTAAACCCAAGCGATCATTAACGTATAAGCCAAGCAGACTGCCAGATCTTCCCGGCAGGATCCTTTCTCAGACAAAAATCAATGTCTGGGGAAGAAAAACCCCGATCTGCATAAGGAAGGCTATATTTACAACTTACAGGGTCTACCCATTTGGAGATCTGGAATCAAATTGCCATTCCTCCCTTTCCCACTTAGGAAATTTCATTTCATTTCATTTCACATTTCATTTATATCCCGCCCTCTCCCGGAGGGCTCAGGGTGGCAAACAACAGTCGAGAACAAACAATAAACAGCAACAACAATAAATCATAATCAACAGCATAATGATTACAGCATAATAAACAGCAACAACAATAAATCAATAACAGCATAATAATGCATCACAATGATATACTATAAACAATAACCAATTATATCAGCTAACCCCCAAATCACAGTTCCCACAACTACAAAAACTAAAATACAGTGAACTAGCATAGAGTCTGCTCCATCAACCCTCCCCAGACAGTCCCTGAATGGGTGGTGCCCTTCGGCTGCTGCCCAAGTCCGCTGCCTTGGGCTGCTGGTGGAACTCCTGTTGTAGCTTCCAGACCCCACCCCCTGCAGGTGTTTCCAATGGGGTGGGTGGGGAAGGACTCTCACTCCTTCTCTTGGGCAGCAGGCGGCAGCTCACCAGGTGGACTTATGCTTAGCTAGTGTAACCTCAGCTTGTGGGTTCTGTGGGGCAGAATTTGGAATGAGTTTGCAACAACAAATTTTAAAAAACAAAATGGTTTATTTTCTTAACATATAACATATAACATCGACATTTAACATCACACTTCAAGGCCCTGTTCAGGTTGCATTTTCAAGTCCTTATATTTACAGTCTACTGATACTGCCAAGTCCAATTCTTCTTTGCAAGTGGGTTGGCTCCTGAAGACTCCAAGGGCTTGATGAACAGGATTCAACATGATGGTTTCTAGGAGAACTCTCACCCATTACAAACATAAAAAAGCCCTGAAACAATAAACTCCAACATTTACAACATAGCAAAAATAAACAACTCCCTTCCCACTAGTTCCCAACAACATTGCAGTTACCTTAACAAGGTGTTAAGGGCTTATACCAATCAAGGTCCAAGTCTGGTAGCTTTGTCTCCTCCAAACTACATGAGCTCTGCAGCCTCCTGCTGCTTTGAGTCTCTACCCCTTACTGGGTCAACCCATTCTGAGCATGGGGTCACACTAGCAGGCAGGCAAACCAACAGGGAGGATCTGTCCCAGGCAGGGGTGAACAGGCTGGCAAAAGCTCCTCTTTATTCTCATTATACTTCACTTTAAAGGAACCCTGATTTAGGCCCTTATGACGCTTAGCCCTTGGGCGCACAGCCATTGTACGGACCAACTATGGAAGTACAAAGATGTCTCAATCACCACCAAACAAAGACTGGTAACAGCCATCGTGTTCCCAATCATGACATATGGTTGTGAGACATGGACACTGAGAAAAACAGATGGAAGAAAAGGGGAGGCCTTTGAGATGTGGTGTTGGAGAAGACTTTTACGAATCCCATGGACAGCTAGAGTCACCCACAAAGCTGTCCTGGAGCGTATGAACCCAGAGATGTCCCTGGAGGGCAAGATCACTAGACAGAAGCTGACCTACTTCAGACATGTGATGAGGGCAAATTCACTCGGAATGGTCAATGGTAAATGGAAACGGGGTAGGCCAATGACTCAGTTGGAAACCATTAAGAGGGACATGGGCATGAACATCAACCAATTGAAAGAAGTTGTGGCAAACTGGGAAGCTCGGAGAGGATTGGTTTACAGAGTATCCAAGAGGCAGATGCGGCTAAATGGATAAAGAAGAGAAGAGATTCAGACCCTTTCTGCATGGCCAGGACAAAGCAGGGGACAGCCAGGGTACTTGAGCTCGGTGGGCCGTTTGCACACCTCTGTGTGGGCAGCCTTGAAACTAATGCAAGTCACCGATGTGCCTTCGCACGGAGGCACACATATTTTTCCATGACTCACATGCAATGCTGCGTAGCTCCATAGCCAGGCATGCACAGACCCCCGCAGTCATGCTGCCAGCTCGGGATGCCCGTGTGCTCCTGCGTAACCAAGCAGGAGAGAGGCAGGAAACAAGAAAAGACAAAGGTGTGTCCGACTGAAGCGCCTCACACCTGGGGCTGGGTAATATTCAGCCCATGAGCACTCACCCAAGGGGGCAAATAATGACCCTTGGGGCAGTGGTGGAATCCAAAAATTTTAGTAACAGGTTCCCATGGTGGTGGGATTCAAACTGTGGCGTAGTGCCAATGGGGATGGGTGGGGCATGATGGGGGCATGGCCAGGCATTCAAAGGGTGGGGCATTGCTGGGCGGGGCTGTGGCGAGGACGCAGCCGCTGCGCCAGTCCTTGGGTGGGAAACGAATGCACGCAGGCGCAGGCTGCCATGCACGCTGGGGCGCCTCCTGCTAGACTGCTTCAAGTTCTGCGCGCTACTGCTGAGGAGTGGAGGAGGGGCGTAACTAAGGCAAAAATCACGTGGCAAAATCACCAATTAGTAACCCCCTCTCGGCACACACGAATAATTAGTAACCTACTCTCAGGAACCTGTGAGAACCTGCTGGATCCCACCTCTGCCTTGGGGTCATTTCAGATTTTTCCTCATCTTTCTTAATATGAGTGGGGCCCTGAATTGCTTGGGAAATAAGCTTACAGAGGCTTATGTCTGGCTACAGGAAACATGAATTAGGAGGATCTCCAACCTGATTCATGGAATAATGTTCATATAGTTCCGATCCGAGATTCTAGCAATGTACTGCCAGAGTAGAAAATGCATGAATCAATAGTCTGGTTTAGCATAAGACAGTTTCATGCTATTAGGAGGCCTGAAAATCTGATCACATTCCAAACACATGGAAAGGGTTTATGCATGTACATTTGTACGCACATAATCTCCATATGTGCCTTGCAAGTCTGCAGTGCCTTTCGTGTTCTTTGATGCGTGTCTGTGCGCTGCGTTTGGTGGTTCCTGTGTAGACTTGTCCACAGCTGCATGGTATGCGGTAGACTCCTGCAGTAGCTAGAGGATCCCTCTTATCCTTTGCTGAACGTAGCATCTGTTGAATCTTCTTAGTGGGTCTGTAGATTGTTTGTAGGTTGTGCTTCTTCATCAGTTTTCCTATGCGGTCAGTGGTTCCCTTGATGTATGGTAAGAACACTTTCCCTCTAGATGGCTCTTTATCTTTGTTCATGTGGCTTGTTCTTGGTCTTGCAGCCCTTCTGATATCTGTATTAGAGTAACCATTAGCCTGTAGAGCCCTGTTTAGGTGATTCAATTCATCTTGAAGGAGGTGAGGTTCACAGATTCTGTTTGCGCGATGTACCAAAGTTTTTATGGTGCTCCTTTTTTGCCCGGGATGGTGATTGGAGTTTTTGTGTAGATATCTATCTGTGTGCGTCGGTTTTCTGTATACTGTGTGGCCCAATTGCTGGTTGACTAAAACATCTAAAAATGGCAGTTTTCCTTCATTTTCTTTTTTTCATTTTTTTCATTTTTTTCTTTTTTTCTTTTATTTGAATCCCACCACCAGAACTGGTTATTAAATCTGAATCCCACCACTGGCTTTACACCATGTCCCCCTTCCCCTTCCGTACCTCTGCAGGAAAGGGCAGGATGAAAATCCAATAAGTAAATAAAATCTTCTCAAACATCTGGAAACAGCTGTCTTGAAAAGAGCTGAAAAGTTCCGGCAAAAAAACTTTCAAGAACGCAATGGCTCATTAAAGTCTGGGGCCTAATGAAATGAGGGAAATTAACGGTTCTGAGAAGATTTTTCCTAGGAATTAAATAGGGTAAACCTAACTTGGCAACTAATAATCCATTTTATAACCCACAAGTTGGAGCTAGATGATTAATCCTGACAATGGATCTGCTTAATGTAATCATAAGATTCATGAATGTGTTGGGTCCGGGGTGTATTATGTGTAAATTATGTATCAGACTTCAGAGTTTTAATAAAAAAGAAAACCTTTTTTTTTCCTGGTACAATATTTTAAACACAGAGTTGGGTAATTGCTCTGTTTAAAAATGAAATATTAACACTGGATCTTAGTGCCTACCTAGCTCTGCTCTCGCATCCATTTGAAATGTGGCCTGGATATCGGCTGTAATCACAGCTACTACCTGGAGGTTACTCAGTGAAGCACTGTACCAGAATCAGTCTGAGACCTTCATATCTTCAGGACTGCATCTCAACATATTGCCCATTGGGGAGTCCATTTGTCTGGAAGAAACCTTTTGTCTGGTAGAACATAAGAACATAAGAACAAGCCAGCTGGATCAGACCAGAATCCATCTAGTCCAGCTCTCTGCTACTCGCAGTGGCCCACCAGGTGCCATTGGGAGCTCACATGCAGGATGTGAAAGCAATGGCCTTCTGCGGCTGTTGCTCCCGAGCACCTGGACTGTTAAGGCCTTTGCAATCTCAGATCAAAGAGGATCAAGATTGGTAGCCAGAGATCGACTTCTCCTCCATAAATCTGTCCAAGCCCCTTTTAAAGCTATCCAGGTTAGTGGCCATCACCACCTCCTGTGGCAGCATATTCCAAACACCAATCACACGTTGCGTGAAGAAGTGTTTCCTTTTATTAGTCCTAATTCTTCCCCCCAGCATTTTCAATGTATGCCCCCTGGTTCTAGTATTGTGAGAAAGAGAGAAAAAAATCTCTCCGTCAACATTTTCTACCCCATGCATAATTTTATAGACTTCAATCATGTCCTCCCTCAGATGTCTCCTCTCCAAACTAAAGAAACCTCTATAGTCAATAGAACATGTGTTTCTCCATTGTCAGTATTATTATTATTATTATTATTATTATTATTATTTATTAAACTTGCTATACCGCCCTATCCCCGGAGGGCTCAGGGCGGTGAACAACATAAAGTCATACAAAAAACATAAAAATCTTAAAACAGGTACATTCTACAATAGGGCCCGCGAGACCCATATACCACCCTCTTCCAAAAATGAGGGGGGTCCCATTACAAAAATATAGGATTAGATTGATTTCACCACTGCTGGGTAGACTTTCTGGTCATACAGAACAATTTTATATTTCCTTGCTGCTTACCAATACCAATCCCAGCATAGCATTCAACGCTGCTGGCTCTTGTGTAGCAGCTATTGAGAAACCTCCGATTATCTGTGTTAATAAGCAGGATTAATGATCGGACAGTCACAGTATTTTATTTACCCATTTTATTGTTCCCCTATGCCTATCCCCTTTTTAAATAGTTTGTACAGGTTTTCAGTAGGTTTTTTTTTGCTTGTGTTCACTTTTAATATTTCTGCATTTATCCTACTAATTTACATGTCCACACTTTGTTGTGGTCTCAGTTTCTTTTTATTAGTAGATTCTTTTAGATATGCATTTACAGTTTTAAGACATTTTATCCTTTTAGTTATATTTTATTTACCTTGTGTTGGTCTCTGACCATAATAAAGATGGATGGATGATTGGATGGATGATTGGATGGATGATTGGATGGATGGATGATTGGATGGATGGATGGATGGATGGATGGATGGATGGATGGATGGATGGATGGATGGATGGATGGATGGATCGATGGATCGATGGATCGATGGATCGATGGATCGATGGATCGATGGATCGATGGATCGATGGATCGATGGATCGATGGATCGATGGATCGATGGATCGATGGATCGATGGATCGATGGATCGATGGATCGATGGATCGATGGATCGAAGGTATCACAGTGAGTTTTGTGGAAGAGTAGAAATTGTTACATTGGGCCTCTCAAGTTCTGACACAATAAGACCCCTTCCGCACATGCAGAATAATGCACTTTCAATCCACTTTCGAAATTGTTTGCAAGTGGAGTTTGCTATTCCACACAGCTGCCAAGTGCATTGAAAGTGGATTGAAAGTGCATCATTCTGCATGTGCTGAAGCGGCCTAAGAAAGACACCACACTGGTTTTTCGGGAATGAGGAGTGAGCTGTGAATGAAATTCAGTATATTGCTGTTTTCAGATGAAGAACGATTAGCTATTACAAGCCCATCTTAGGTCTTCAATTAACTGGCTTCCAGGCATTCTTCTGA
Organism: Sphaerodactylus townsendi; assembly: GCF_021028975.2. Taxonomy (NCBI): domain Eukaryota; kingdom Metazoa; phylum Chordata; class Lepidosauria; order Squamata; family Sphaerodactylidae; genus Sphaerodactylus; species Sphaerodactylus townsendi. Next base: position 68,466,927 of record NC_059433.1, read on the forward strand.
GCACAGGAGGATTTGCCACTCTTTTGGTTCCATTGCTGTGAAACCCACAATGCAATCAATCCATTTCGAAATACTCTGATTCTAATTTTAATACAAGTACTTCTGCTGACCGGATAAATGGATTTTAGCAATGAAGTTGCATGCTCAAGCAGTCAGTCAAGAGGAATGTAGAAGGACTGATTCAAGAGGTTTTTTTGTGTGTGTAGTAAATGTTTTTAACAGATTTTTTTTCAGAGAAGTAGGAACTCGCATCCTTTCCACGCAAATGTGCTTTGTTTAGAAGACAAACATCTAGGGTTGGTCCTATCAAACTCATGGTTTTGTTTGCTTATAAAGTGCTTATTTACCAGGATGATATGGGGCTCTCTGTGAATTTGACAATAAAGTGTTGGAAAACATCTAGGAAATATCTACTTTGTGCAGCTGGTTGAAATCCCATTCCCTAACACAAGTCAATGCACTATGAAGACATCGTCTTCATAGGAGCAGTAGTGGCATAGGAGGTTAAGAGCTCATGTATCTAATCTGGAGGAACCGGGTTTGATTCCCAGCTCTGCCGCCTGAGCTGTGGAGGCTTATCTGGGGAATTCAGATTAGCCTGTACACTCCCACACATGCCAGCTGGGTGACCTTGGGCTAGTCACAGCTTCTCGGAGCTCTCTCAGCCCCACCCACCTCACAGGGTGTTTGTTGTGAGGGGGGAAGGGCAAGGAGATTGTAAGCCCCTTTGAGTCTCCTGCAGGAGAGAAAGGGGGGATATAAATCCAAACTCTTCTTCTTCTTCATCGTGACTTGCTTAAAGAGTTGCATTGGCCCATTTACTTCTCCTAAGGATGTCTATGTGATTTCTCCTTCCTCCAGTGTATCTTCCCAGCAGCCCTGTGAGGTAGGCTAATATGAGACTTTGTGACTGGGCAAAGTCAATAGGTAAGCTTCATGACAGTGGGGATTCGCACACGGGCTTCCCACACTCTAGGAGTAAAACCAAGAAAACTTTGAAAAGTGGGGTTTTATTAAAACACGACATGTATTTATGGCTGATTTATATCATTGGTGTCTGATTTAACCACCTGCTGAGTGGAATAGTTATGCAGCAAAGATGGGAGAGCCAGCCTGGCATAATGGTTAAAAGCGGCAGACACTTATCTGGTGAACTGGGTTTGATTCTCCACTCCTCCACATGAGTGGCAGACACTTATCTGGTGAACTGGATTTGTTTCCCTGCTTCTACACATGAAGCCTACTGGGGGACCTTGGGTCAGTCACAGTTCTCTCAGAACTCTCTCAGCCCCACCTGTTCCCCAAAGTGTCTGTTGTGGGGAGAGGAAGAGAAGAAGTTTGTAAGCTGTTTGGGCAGCCCAATCGTGGGGGGGGGATCCCCCTCTGGATGCAGCACTAGTTTATGCCAACTGGAGTGCCCTCCCGGGGGTACTTATGAGCCTGAGGGGCACTAACGCCAGACCATGGTCTCCTGTGATTTCCTCATTATGGGCCATTTTTGTCCTAGGAACAAATCCTCTTTCTTTTCCTCCTCCACATTTTATGAAATCACACCCATTGGATCTTCAGCCAGCATTAACCTTCACATCCTACTAATTCGGGTAACATTTGGGTTGGTCCTATCAAACTCTTCCTCTGTTCCTTCAACATTTAAACCACACCAAAACTACTCCAGGTCCATTGTATTCCAACACTTTATTGTCAAATTCACAGAGAGCCCCATATCATCCTGGTAAATAAGCACTTTATAAGCAAACAAAACCATGAAAAGCATCTGAAATGTCTTCCAATAACATCTCAGCGAAAGCTATTAGGAAAGAGACATGCTCCCCAGCTTCTTTTCAATCTCCATATATAGATGGAATAAATGTTTGATTAGAGATGGATGTTATTGCTGCATAAACTTATATCTCAGCCAATGACATTTTAACATACTTATCTCCCAGTATTTCTCCCTTCCCTCACAGTTTGGTGTAAAATAAACATGGCCTGTTTAGATTCTTTGTTAAAAGCACCTTTCTGTCTGAAGGAGAACCAAAACACATGGGAAGCATTTCCCAGCAATTCAGATCGGGAACCAAAACACAAGATAATTGTCATCACTCTGATCACAGGTGCTCTAAAAATGTTCATTTATCAGTCGCTTAAACTAATCTGAAATCGATTTGCATTGGGCTAAAGCCTTCTGAACACATAGTCGCTCCAAATGTTGAATGTGGTGCGGGCGCATACACATACACAAAACCAAGATGAGAACTAGAGTTTAAAATATATATTTCAGTTTAAAAGTTGTCCTTTGGACAAGATGCTGTAGGCGCAGAAGAAAGAAAGAAAGGAAGGAAGGAAGGAAGGAAGGAAGGAAGGAAGGAAGGAAGGAAGAAAGAAAGAAAGAAAGAAAGAAAGAAAGAAAGAAAGAAAGAAAGAAAGAAAGAGAGAGAGAGAGAGAGAGAGAGAGAGAGAGAGAGAGAGAGAAAGAGAGAAGGAGAAAAGAAGTAGAAACAGAAGGAAGAGAAAGTGGTAGAGGGAAAGAGAAAGTAGAGAAAAACAGAGAATAGGGTTTTAGATTCAACAAGAAAGGTTATGTCTTCCTTTCCTCCATTATTTTTCCTATAACAGAGAGATGGCAACCATAATGCTGCTGACCAAAGAAATCATGCAGGCCTTAAACCTATTCTTTTACTATTGCTAGCTTAGCATAATAACTCCCAAAATGCCCCTTTGTTCACAATTATACAAAATGTGCAAGCTAAACTGTTTTCAAGATCCTGTTGCACCCAAGAGATACCTTAAAAAGTTGCCCTTTTCCTGAGACAATAGGAAGGCCTATGGGAAAGCTCAGGTTCTTTGTCTGAGAAATAGGGCAACTAGAAACATCAATGATAAGAGGAAACAAGGGTTTTTGGTTCATATAACGTCAAAGAGTGTAATGCTGACATCTTCCAATGGGGATTCTGGACAACCCCAAAGGGCTGTGGGAACAGGGAAAATCTCCACGTTTTGTATGATTGATTGATCATGTGGGCATTTTGGGGTGTATTCTTTGCTGCCATTTTGATATAGCTTGTCATGAATACTATAAAAGTGAGAACACACCGCCATTTTAGTGTGGCTCCCCTGATGCTGTCTTGCCCGCAGTTGGCCGAATAAAGATCTTCCTGATTTTATTCTGTATCGGCTTGAGCTTTTTTTGAGCTTATTTAGTTTAACTCGTTACTCCGTTGTAACAATGCTCCTCTTACTGAAAGTTTGTTCCGGCTGCTCAGAGGCAAATTGCAAGTATTTACAATGACTCACAGTTAAATGTGTTTCGCATGAAATGCAAAAAGAAAAAAAAGGCTAATGTCCTTTGCTGCTGCCTCAATAAGAGCCAAAGTGTACATTTCTGTGGGGATGATAATAATTGAATGACTCAGGGGCAGGGGTGGTGGAGCAGAGCTCCTCCTCATCTCTAGAGGCCGGGGGTGGGGCACCGACTCTGGTCTTTCAGTCATGTGGGAGGGCAGAGGCGCCCCCCATATGACTGAAAGGCGTGTGAAGTCATTATGTGCGACGCAAGGAATAGGCGAGAGGCAGCGATATCATCTGGTGGAGAGAAGCCAGCAGCTAATCTGCCGAGCTGGGGTCCCTGGCACCTTTTATTAGGGTTTACAGGAAGGCGGGAGAGCGGGAGAAGGTTGCGCAATTCATGGCCTGCAGGGGCAGTGTATGTGCAGGAAGAAACGTCTCCGTCTGGGTCAATTCCACATCTAGGGGTCTTGTGACCCATGACTCAGGCATCTGGTGACCTGTGAGTCATGGGGGTCTTGTGACAGGTGAGTGTGTGCGCCCAGAAGGCAACAGATGGCGCAGGCATTCCTGTGCTCTGTCTGAGGCTCTGCTGGGTTTGCTAGCTCACCCCTACAGGCGTGTACCCGGGACATGGGAATACACATGTCCCTAGGTTGGTACGCCTCTGGTCAATAAACACACGGATGGCAAACGTATTATGATTTACAGTAGATGAACTCATTGCAGTTCCTAAAGGTGTATAGTTAATATAATAAGGATTATGGGGTTTTTTTGTAAATGAGTTATTAAAGGAAGCATAGGAAGGAAGAACTAGATCAAGGTGAAGAAAGAGAAAGGTGAAGAAAGAGAAATTTTGGGTTAGTCAGAAGTGGATATAAGAGAAATGAATTAGTACGTAATTAAAAGATTTATGTCATTATAATGGAAGATTTGTACCTACGGAGAGAGTTCTCAAGTATTTTGCATTCATTTTATATTGATTTGTACTGTTTGTTTCATGTTGTTTGTCGTGTATTGTTTGTCATAACTTTATGTTAAAGTACTTTTAAATTTTAAAACAAATTGAGGAACATGTATGTAATGCAATTTACGGGATCTTATCAGATTTGACCCCACTCCAAGTGCCCTATACACAACACTCAACTGAATGACCGCCATGTTTTTGAGTTCCCATTTGGTCGAACATTGTCAAATCAAACACAAAATCTGAGCATTTGGAGCGTGTGGATAGTAAGGAAAATTTGGGACGTCAGTAAGAGCACATCTGGAAATAATCAGTCATGAAAACTATTCAAGGGCAACACAGTGCTCTAAAGAAGAGTCCGGAGGGAAAATGTCCATTATCAGAAAAGAAATTACTTCGTGTCCCTCTGGCAGTACCAGCAGCCGGACCATGGAAATGTCAATCTGGAGAAAGAAGAAAGTGATGCAAACTCAGCAGAGATAAGGAAAAGCCCAGGTAAAAGACTCATCACCAGCAACGTCACCCTAGATGAAGGAATCCACAGCGTGACATTCGCAGAGCCTGCACAAAGAAGTGATAAGGAAAAAATCCTGATGAGAAAACAGAAATGAAGATGGAGTTGGGAAGAAAGAAATAAAGAGGGAGGGTTGTGCAATTTGGTAAAAAGAAAGAAGATAGAGAAGCAAAAATAAAAAGATTTCAGCAACATTGAATAAAATGGAGGGTACAGTAGAATGGATTGCTGAATGTAGACTGAATCAAGGAATGTCCACCTGACCTTCATTAATATTGGCCTCAGAGGACTATTATGACAAGGGTGCCATTTTCCATTTTGATCAATAGAATGAATTTCATGCTCTATATAAGTTATATGAGTTCACTATTGGGGGAAAAAACTACTAGTCAGGCTGACTTAAGTGCTAAGTAGGCATCAGGTGGGAGAACTCTTAACTTGGGGGCATTCCACTCTGGCACCCTGTCTCCCTTATTTGCTTCCTCTTGGGCAGACCTGGGCATTATACGGCCCGTGGGCCACATCCCGCCCGCCGGATGACCCTGACTGGCCCCCCTGCCTTGCTGGGGAGCGAGGCGCCTTTGAAAGCCCTGCAGAAGCTGGCAACCAAGGCAACCGGCTTCTGCGGGGCTTTCAAAAGCACCAGTCGATGAAAAAAGTAAGTCCAGGGACTTAAGTCTCCCCACTTGCTTGACTGTCACAGTGGACAACTATGCAGGTAGGTTAAGCCTGTGATTCTTTGTGCCAAACAGTGTTGTATGCAGAACTGTTGCCACTGATTCCAAGTTGATCTGTGCACCTGGCTGTCACTTATCAGCCCCTATTATGCAGAATTGAGTTCAGCCTTTTGGCCCGGCCCTCCACAATATTTTCTGTTTCTTATGCGGCTCCATGGAAAAAAATAATTGCCCACCCTTGCTCTTGGGCATGATCCAAGGTCGGTATTGCCTCTCCCCTGGACCAGATTGGTGAAAGAAGCACATGTATTTCAAACTGAAGTGTTGTCAGCTGCCTCAAGAGTAGCTACAGAATCATAGGTCCTTTCTGTAAAACACTGTTATGGGGGGACCCTTTGCACAGGCACTGCTGCCAAATTGATGCACCGGTGCTCTGTTCCCGCCCAAATGGCGTTTTCAAACCTCGCTCAGAAAGCGAGGTTTTTAGCAAACACCATCATTCATTCGGTGCCATGTGAACAGCACCAAATGGAAGCCGGTGTTTATACCCTGGCCCTCCCAAATGTTGCTTACCTCCAGTCTCCATCTGTCGAATTGTGGAGGCCAGGAGACACGCCTCCTGGCCTCTGACTCCAGGGTCGTTGCTCTGGCCGGGGGGGGGCATGTCCCCTGGCCTCAACAATGCGACAGAAGGAGACTGGAGGTAAGCAACATTTGGGAGTGGCGCAGTTTGTGCGAAGGCTGCGCCGCAGGTGTTGCGCCCAGCGGGACCGTCTGTGTGAACGGTCCCACGGGAGTGCATCGGCATAAACTGTGCTGATGCACACCCGCAAGCTGGCCATGCGGAAAGGGCCATAGAGTTGGAAGAGACCACAAGGGTCATCAAGTCCAACCCCCTGCCATGCAGGAACACACAATCAAAGCACCCTTGAAATATGGCCATCCAGTCTTTGTTTAAAAACCTCCAAAGAAAGAGACTCCACCACACTCTGAAGCAACATATTCCGCTGTTGAATAACCCTAACAGTCAGCTCTGCACAGCCAAAAAACAGTGCTGTAGGGGTGGTAAAAAAAGTACTTGGGGTGCTGTTCATAGAGTGCTCCCTCCCCCCAACTGGCTCAAAAATGCCACTTTTGAAACTCGCTTCCTGGGCGAGTTTTTTCAAAAGCGGCATTTTCGTGCTGGCATGGTGCGAAGCATGCTGGCATGAGGGCACCGCTTTTGGACCTTCCAGTTTCCTGTTCACCTACCTCTCCTCCCTGCACAGCTCTGGACAGCTAAAGGGAGACAGCCACACTGCCCTCCAACCCCCATAGAAAGGCATTTGGGTACCAAGCAGCAGATATTGCAGAATGTGGCATATTCTACCTGAATTTGCAGAAAGGATTCTATGAAGATGTTTTCCCCACATGTCTCGTTCTCATCACTTGTGTGCCCATGTTGTGTCACCGCCCCTTTCCACACCTATTTTGTTGCCTCTAGTGGTCACTTAGATATTTCACTGCTGTATCTCCAGCTTATTTACCCGATTTTTTTCCTCCTATAAATAAACCAGAGGTAAAGTGATGAAATATCAAAGTGACCACTAGAGGGAGCAAAACACATGTGGAAAAGGGGAAAAACAAACCCCATGCAATATTGGAACAACAGCCAGGAAACACATATGGAAAAAAACCCAAGGGGCAGAAACAAATTGAGTTTTCCTTTCAAATCCCACTTTGTGTTTTCAGGCTAGAGCAGGGGTCTACAAACTGCAGCTCTCCAGATGTTCACGGACTACAATTCCCACCAGCCCCTGCCAGCATGGCCAAGTGGTAGGGCTGATGGGAATTGTAGTCCATGAACATCTGGAGAGCCACAGGTTGCAGACCCCTGGGCTAGAGGATCTGATAAAATTGGAAGACTAGAGCATAGCAAGGTGCAGTACTTACTTGTGAACAAAGCTGGGAATGCTATTTGCATGTACTGATAGAGCACCCATGAACAACTGTATGGAAGTGTTAGCATTAGAAGGAAAATGGCAATCACTGCTGATCCAGATGATTTTAAAAGCAGTCAAAATGGGCATTAAATCTCCTTCGTAGAATAAAATGTGTGTTTAAAGTGCCATTAAGTAGCAACCGACTGATGACAGTCTTGTTGACCAGTGTGGTTTTGTGGTTAAAAGTGGTGGGCTCTAACAAGAGGCGTTTTCCCACTTACCTTCTGCCCCGCGCTACTGTAGGCAAGTAGCGCGGGGTCCCCTGGCACTCCCCACTACAGGGACGGCGACAATGCAGCCGCCCAGACGCTGCCGCTGTCACGCCCTGTCCGCCCCTCGAAGCTGTAGCGATCATTCCTGAAGCGCTCTTCAAAGCATGGCGGCTTTAGAGTCTCTTGGGATGCGTTAGGGGAGCCGAGCACACCAGAAATGGCGATGCTGAGGCTTGGCTTAGCCGTGGCATCACGGGGGGGGCATGGCAAGTGGGGAAACACCCAAGGAGAACCAGGTTTGATTCCCCATTCCCCCACATGAGTGGTGGACTCTTATCTGGTGAACTGGATTTGTTTCCCTGCTTCTCCGCATGAAGCCAACTGGGTGATCTTGGGCCAGTCACAGCTCTTCGGAACTCTCTCAGCCCCACCTATCTTACAAGGTGTCGGTTGTGGGGATGGGAAGGGAAAGGAGTCCGTACTCCACTTTGAGACTCTTTACAGGAGAAAAGGGTGGGTATAAATCCAAACTCTTCTTCTTTTCAAGGCAAGAGACATTCAGAGGCAGTTTGCCATCCTCTTTCCTTGCATATTGTCAGGACTGCAACTCCCAGCATGCACTGGCTCCCGCCTTTTTCCACAAAGAGTGGGAAAACAAACTTGGAAGCTACATCCCATGGGAGCTTCAGAAGCAGTGAGAGGCCAGGAGCGGGGGGGGGGGGGCGGAGCTGATTGGTTGCTGCCTATTTTTGTAAATAGTATAAATACTGGAACTGAGGACAAGAATCCTCAATTCCAGCACCCTGTAATTAGGGCGACATTATTCAACAAAGTTCCTTTTCTAAAGTTAGCTTTGTCTGAGTATGTTCAGCCTTACACATAGGGACCATGGTATTCCTTGGTGGTCTTCCATCCAAGTTCTAACCAGGCCCGACTTCTTAGTTTCTGAGATCCGGGAGAAGAAAAGTATAAAATACTAGCCATTAAAAAAAACCCTAAGAGATCATGAAATTGTAGAGATAGAAGAGACCCCAAGGGCCATCTAGTTGACAGGGGCCCTTTCTGCACGGGGCCAAAAACAGCAGCCCAGGGACGGAAAAACACTGGTCCCTGGGGAGCTGTTCACACAGGCAGTGCTGATGCAATGCAGCAGCACCGTCCTGTGCGGCCCAAGAGGCGTGAAGGCACCGCTTTCCACCTCCCTTCCCGAGGGAGGTTTTTGGAAAGCGCCGCCTTCCCATTGGCGCGGTGCGAACCACACCGTGCTAAAGGCGCTGCTTTCCCATCCCCCCCCCACTCACCTCGTCCTCCAGCATCGGTCTGGAGGGCTGCTGAGACCTGCCCACGCTGCCCTCTAACTCCTGGAGGTTGGAGGGCAGCATGGGTGGGTCCCTGCAGCCCTCCAGACCGACGCTGGAGGACAAGGTGAGTGGGGGGGATGCCTCTTCTGTGCTGGCCTCTGTGGGGGCCACTTGCATGTTCCCATGCGAACAGCCCCCTCCCCTCCACCGGCATGATTTCTGCTGGTGGAGAGGCGCACAGCAGAAAGGACCTTAGATTCTGTGCCCTTAACAAATTAGCAGATCTCCAGAACTTTGAGAAAAGATTTTCCCAGTTCTGTGGAGTAACAGTCTTTTCAGCAGGAGTTGCGAGGAATGGAAACGTGCGTTCAGGCGCCTGGTGGGCCACTGCGAGTAGCAGAGTGCTGGACTAGATGGACTCTGGTCTGATCCAGCAGGCTCGTTCTTCTGTTCATATGTTCTTAGTGTGCAAAATATGTGCACTACTCATGAGTCAGGACCCCTGCCCACAAGCAAGAAGAAATGCACTAGTCTGGGAAATTGTACTGGTCTGAAATGGGCATTCCTGTCACACAGGAATTCCTCGGTTCATGCCGAACGTATCTTTTTTCCAACTCTATCTCAGCCTGCCCGGATGGCAACAAATTTGACCCAGTTCCATTCCACTCCTTTTACAGCATCCGCTCCAAATTTTGACCAGCTGCAAGTATTATGCAGCCCCTCCCTCCCTTGCTATTAGTCACCTAAATCAAAATGGCTGTCATTGTCAACAAAACAATGGGAAGTTGAAAAAAACACTGTCAGCTTATTACTTTCTGACGAATGCCCTGGAACCTTGATCGACCAACATTGACAGGTTGGCCCCATGTGAGAAGACGACTGCTGCTCAAACAGATCTATTTATTTGTTTGGTTCAGTTTGTTTGGAATGAATGCATCAGACCTTCCCTTGAGTCGTCAAATTAGCTTGGATTTAGAATATCAACAGATTCCGGCAAGGGATGAACTAATGTGGCTGTTTCCCCTTCTTTTCGATTTATTTGGGAATTCTGTGTCGCCTTTTTGCCCCCCCAGGCAAAGTGGCTTAAAGAGAATTCTACAAAAACACAAGAGTTAATTTATATTTTAAAACAGAAGAATGTGGAAAACACACAAAAAACCCATTCGGCAACTATTTAACGTATACCTTCCAACTAATACTGAATGTAAAAATATGTCTACCTACCTTCAATGTTAGTAACTCTCTAAGCAATTTAAATAAGATACAATTTTTGATTCTTAAGTAAAAAAAGTCATTTCTTTTTAATGTTTTGTTTTCAGTGTGTGTGTGTTTGTTTATGACTTATCTGTAGATTCGATACAGAGTATTAAGTGATGAGTTTCTACGAGGTCTGTATTTGTTAAACAACTGAATTATTAACCTATATCGGATATGTACTATTTAAATTGAAATAAAACTCATTATAAAGCCACATATATGTACATACATATATATATACATATATATGCACGCACGCACGCACGCACACACAAATAGATAGATAGATAGATAGAGGGAGGGAGGGAGGGAGGGAGGGAGGGAGGGAGGGAGGGAGGGAGGGAGGAGGGAGGGAGGGAGGAGGGAGGGAGGGAGGGAGGGAGGGATGGATGGATGGATGGATGGATGGATGGATGGATGGATGGATGGATGGATGGATGGATGGATGGATGGATGGAATTGGATGGGATGGATTGGATGGAATACAGAATGGATAAGAATGCAGGATAGAATGGGATACAGAATGGAATGCAGAATGGAATAGATAGATAGAATAGATAGAATGGAATAGATAAGAATAGATACAAGATATAGAATAGATAGATGGAGAATAGATAGATAGATAGATAGATAGATAGATAGATAGATAGATAGATAGATAGATAGATAGGCTGATTCCACATGGGCCAAAAACAGCAGTGTGAAAACGGTGTGAAAACAGTATAAATCCTTTTATACACGAATTTTAGAGATTCTTTACCATTTTCACTGCACCGGTTTTCCACACTGCTGTTTTGGCCCATGGCTCAGGAGATCAACCAGAAGGCAACTGAACAGACAGACGTTGAGACAGACAGACAGACAGACAGACAGACAGACAGACAGACAGACACACACACACACACACACACACACACAGTGCCTGGCTGTGGTGGATTTTCTGGACTGTGTGACTGTGGTCTGGTAGCTTTCACTCCTAATCTTTCACCCATATCTACAGTTGGCATCTTCAGAGGCATGTCACAGTGAGATGTCTTTCTCTCCTTGGCACTGTGTGGAGTGATTGTGTGGTGGGGTGTATGTTTGGTCCCCTTCACAGGGGGGTGAGGCACATCTGCATCATTTACAGTTGCATTTGCTGTTGCATAGATACAGGCAAAATGTTAAGAGCAAACATTACCAGGCCACAGCCACATGGACAATGGTTGAGGCTAGCGGAACTTCCTTTGGGCCAGACGAGACCAGCCAGTTGGTATTAGATGATTAAAGCGCTCTTGGGAAATGTGCCAGGAGAAATAGTCCCATGGGTACCTGAGTCCCAGACTATTTAGGGCTTTGTATGTTAATGCAAGGTCCATGAATCTGATCTGATACTCCAACTGGAACTAGGGCAGGTAGCAGAGCATCGGCTATGTATGTGCCTGCCACGGGCTCTCTGTGAGGACCTGCCTTCTGGACTTGCTCGAGCTTCCTGAACAGGTCCAAGGGTAGCCCTTGTTAAAGGTAGTAGTTAGTGGTTAGCGCTTGTTAAAGGTAGGGCAGCAGCAGTGGTGTAGTGGTTAACAGCAGGTGTACTCTAATCTGGAGGAACAAGGTTTGATTCCCCACTCTGCTGCTTGAGCTGTGGAGGCTTATGTGGGGAATTCAGATTAGCCTGCGCACTCCAACACCTTGGGCTAGTCACAGTTTTTCGGAGCTCTCTCAGCCCCACCTACCTCACAGGGTAGGTTTGTTGTGAGGGGGGAAGGGAAAGGAGTTTGTAAGCCCCTTTGAGCAGCAGTGGTGTAATGGTTAAGAGCAGGTGCACTCTTATCTGGAGGAACCGGGTTTGATTCCCCGCTCTGCTACCAGAGCTGTGGAAGCTTATCTGGGGAATTCAGATTAGCCTGTGCACTCCCACACATGCCAGCTGGGTGACCTTGGGCTAGTCACAGCTTCTCAGAGCTCTCTCAATACCCACACCTCACAGGGGTGTTTCAATGGTGGGGGGGGGGGGGGGAAAGGAGAAGTTATGAAACCCTTTGGAGTCTCCTACTTGGGAGAGAAGGGGGGATATAAATCAAGCTCCTCCTCCTCCTCCTCCTCCTCCTCCTCCTCCTCCTCCTCCTCCTTCTTCTTCTTCTTCTTCTTCTTCTTCTTCTTCTTCTTCTTCTTCTTCTTCTTCTTCTTCTGCTTAAGAGCAGGTGGACTTTAACGTGGAGAACCATGTTTGATTCCTCAGTCCTTCACATGAGTGGCAGACTCTTATCTGGATTTGTTTCCCTGCTCCTTGACATGAAACCCGCTGGGTGACCTTGGGCTAGTCACAGTTCTTTGGAACTCTCTCAGCCTCAACCAACTCACAAGGTGTCTGTTGAGGGGAGAGAAAGGGGAGGAGTCTGTAAGCCCCTTTGAGACTCTTTACAGGAGAAAAAGGTGGGGTCTAAATCCAAACTCTTCTTCTCCTTGCTCATAAAATGTGAGGAGTCTTCTGAACTGACACGTTTCATTTTGTATTTGGCTTGCTGTGTTTCCAGAGCAGATGTAGCACCGGCCCATCACATCCTCATACAAAGGCCTGACAAAACTCAGCAGTTGACACACACCGAAGGATATGGGTGGTGAAATCTTTTTTAAAATTCAGGCAGCGCCTTCTAAAAAGCCTGGAACTGAAGGTGGGGGGGGGGGGGGAATAATGTCAAATATTATGCCAACTTTAAGTATTTACCGCTAGCATCAATGAAAACTAAACCCAATGTTTTAAAAATATTCCCATGTGCCTGCCTTTTGTCTACAGGTTTGTTCAGAAGCGACTATGCAGAGAATAAAGAAATAAAAATGAGTTTTGCTCACTTCCAGCTGTTCTGTTGTTGCCAGTATACTTTTTTCCCTTTCATTTACGACTAGTCATTAACAAAGGTGCTTTTGTCAAATGATTTTGCAGAAAGGGGTGGTGGAGTGGTCTTAAAATTAGCGCCTTGCCATCACTTTCCCTATAGGACTAGTAAGCAACTGCCAAAATCTTCACTATCTCCTATTGCTCTTTAGAAAGACTCATAAAGAGCCTTTGAAATGCATGTCCCCCCTTATACTTTTCCAGTACAGTTCTGACTTTAAAAATATTCAGCCTTGCCAAGCGAACGGTAGGCAAGAAGCAGGTGATCGGGAGCAACAGCCGCAGAAAGCCATTGCGTTCACATCCTGCATGTGAGCTCCCAAAGGCACCTGGTGGGCCACTGCGAGTAGCAGAGTGCTGGACTAGATGGACTCTGGTCTGATCCAGCAGGCTAGTTCTTATGTTCTTATGTTCTAAGCAACTCAATGCTCCTCCATTTATTCCTGACCTATATATTTCCTTATGTGGGTGGGGACTGCAAATAGTGGCCATTTATACTTGTACTACTGACCCTGTGGCTGCTTGCTTTGCAGTTGGGTTTCCCTATTCTTTTTGTTCAAATAAGGATTCTCCCCTTGAGAAATATCCCTAGGCAAGCCAATCTGCTATTTTGCCCACCCCCCATTTCCATGTTCTTTCCTGTGGTGGAGTCTCCTTCTTTGGAGGTTTTTAAAGGGAGATTCAATGGCCCTCTGTCAGGAGTGCTTTGATTGTGTGTTCTTGCACGGCAGGGGGTTGAACTTGATGGCCCTTGGGGTCTCTTCCAACTCTATGATTCTATGGCTCATTCTGCACATGCAGAGTAATGCACTTTCAAACTGCTTTCAGTGCTCTTTGAAGCTGTGCGGAATAGCAAAATCCACTGGCAAACAGTTGTGAAAGTGGTTAAAAACGCATTATTTTGTGTGTGTGTAACCTCTTTCTGTGGGTTCTGTGGGGCAGTACTTGGAATGAGTTTGCAACAACAATTTTTAAAAACAAAATGGTTTACTTTCTTAACATATAACATCAAACATCAATATTTAACATCACACTTCAAAGTCCTGTTCAGGTTGCATTTTCAAGTCCTTATATTTACAGTCGACTGATACTGCCAAGTCCAATTCTTCTTTGCAAGTGGGTTGGTTCCTGAAGACTCCAAGGGCTGGATGAACAGGATTCAACATGAGGAAGGTTTCCAGGAGAACTCTCACCCATTACACCCACAAAGACCCTGAAACAATAAACTCCAACATTTACAACTTAGCAAAACAACTACCTTCCCAGTAGTTCCCAACAAAATTGCAGTTACCTTAACAAGGTGTTAAGGGCTTATACAAACCAAGGTCCGCATCTGGTAGCCTTGTCTCCTCCAAACTACATGAGCTCTGCAGCCTCTTGCTGCTTTGAGTCTCCACCCCTTACTGGGTCAACCCATTCTGAGCATGGGGGTTACATGTGCGGAAGGGGCCTATGATTCTGTTCAACCTTCATTTGGGGAGGTTGCCTGATTCCTTTGTTGTAAGTGTATGTGTGTGTGTTTGTGGTGTAGTAGTAGTAGTAGTAGTAGTAGTAGTAGTAGTAGTAGTAGTAGTAGTAGTAGTAGTAGTAGTAGTAGTAGAAGATTCTGAAAAGTAGAAGGGCTCCAGTTTGGGCACTGCCTAGTAAACAAGGAGAGTGGAAATTAGTAAGAAGTTAGAAAAATAGAACAAATTCACCTTTCCTAGAAAATTACAACACAGAAATAATGACCACACAAAATGGAATGAATCGCTTACACACACACACACACACACACACACACACACACACACAAACACACACAACTAATGTACCCATAACCTATACCTGAAGATAAAATACCTGAGTTCTGAAAGAGGATATCGAAGGGAAGAAGAAGAAGAAGAAGAAGAACAAGAAGAAGAAGAAGAAGAACAAGAAGAAGAAGAAGAAGAAGAAGAAGAAGAAGAAGAAGAAGAAGAAGAGGAGGAGGAGGAGGAGGAGGAGGAGGAGGAGGAGGAGGAGGAGGAGTTTGGATTTATATCCCCCCTTTCTCTCCTGCAGGAGACTCAAAGGGGCTTACAATCTCCTTTCCCTTCCCCCCTCACAACAAACACCCTGTGAGGTAGGTGGGGCTGAGAGAGCTCCGAGAAGCTGTGACTAGCCCAAGGTCACCCAGCTGGCGTGTGTGGGAGTGCACAGGCTATTCCCCAGATAAGCCTCCACAGCTCAGGCGGCAGAGCTGGGAATCAAACCCGGTTCCTCCAGATTAGATACACGAGCTCTTAACCTCCTACGCCACTGCTGCAAAAAGAGAGAAATAATGCATATGTGTATTGTTGAAGGCCTTCACAGCCAGAATCAACTGACTGTTGTGCTTTTTCCAGGGTGCATGTCTATGGTCTGGTCTGTGCCACAGAAAGAGACACATCTTACCACGACATGCCTCTGAAGACGCCAGCCATAACTGTGGGAGAAACCTTAGGAGCAAAAACGACCAAACAGCAGCGACACGGCCCAGAAAAACCACAACAGCCAGTTCCGGGGTCGCTACGGAGTGGCAGGCAACCAACGCTGTGAACCATTACTGATTGTGTTGCGTTGGGATACTCATTCTTTGAAAGGGATGGAAGCAATTATTCTACAGCTCTTCCAAATTATATTCTAATTAACATATAGATCAGCCGGCTAACGTTTTCTCTTGGAATGGGGTCTCCGCTCACGGTAAAAATATAAGCACTCTTCTGAACCTCATCGGCCACTTGCAAACCACTCATTTTTTTCCCCTCCTGCCTTTTGTTTGCAGTCGCTTAACATTTTGTTAATATACATACATAGATTCAACAGCCAGGGCACTGCATCTGAGCCGTCGTCTGGGCACTATGAATGCTCCCGTTTCCCTCTATTTGTTTAGTTGGATAGATTATGCATAAGGTATCTCTGATTGAGGTTTTATCTAAATTGAAAATGCCAGCGTAGATGACCGAATGGGGATTTCATCCGAAATTAGCCACATCTTGCGAGGCAGAGTGAATTTGCCCGAGTCCCATAAAATGGTCTGCAATTATTTCCAGGGGTATTCAGCCTCTGCGACAGCTGATCGCAATGGCCATCCACAGATCCTGTTAACGCAAGCGAGACCCACCTCCTTTTTGAAAGCAGTCTGGTTTCAATGTTATTGTCGAAGGCTTTCACGGCCGGAATCACTTGGGTGCTGTGTGGTTTCCGGGCTGTATGGCCGTGTTCTAGCAGCATTCTCTCCTGACGTTTCGGCTGCATCTGTGGCTGGCATCTTCAGAGGATTTGATAGTAGGAATGGAAAGCAAGTGGAGTATATATACTGTGAGGTCAAAAGGTGAGGCCCTCTGAATAGAGTAGCCTGGTATGTGAGTCACAAAGAAGTCTGCAGCCTGGGAGTAACAATGAAGATGCCAGCCACAGATGCAGGCCATACAGCCCGGAAACCACACAGCACCCAAGTCTGGTTTCAGTTCTAGTCCCAGAGCAAAATACCTGCAGGAAATGCATCTGTCCCTTTAGGTCTGGACCCAGTTAGTTTAGATAGTTCTAAATCTTGTCCTTCTCACAGTTTCTATCCCAGCAGTACTTCATAGGTCAAATCCAGCTGTTTTTCATTCACTCTCACCTGATTCGCCTCTTTACTGCCACCACCATTCCATGTAGGTTTTGTGGCCAGATGTGCAGATGCTTTGTAATGATCACAGGACAAGGCTTGGATTAAAATTGGGCCGCAGCCCTTTATTATGATTATTATTAAACAGAAGCTGGGAGAGCAAGAGGAGTGCATCGTCAGGAGCCCGTCAGCCCCCCTGGCTGCCCCCCGGCGACAACCCCAATTCTTATTAGGTAGGATAAGAACATAAGAACACAAGAACAAGCCAGCTGGATCAGACCAGAGTCCATCTAGTCCAGCTTTCTGCTACTCGCAGTGGCCCACCAGGTGCCATTGGGAGCTCACAGGCAGGATGTGAAAGCAATGGCCTTCTGCTGCTGCTGCTCCTGAGCACCTGGTCTGCTAAGGCATTTGCAATCTGAGATCAAAGAGGATTAAGATTGGTGACCGTCGACTTCTCCTCGTAAAATCTGCCAAAGCCCCTTTTAAAGACATATCCACCGGGGTTGCATTAAAGCGTCACCACCTCCTGGGGCAGCATATTCCAAACACCAATCACACGTTGTGTGAAGAAGCGTTTCCTTTTATTAGTCCTAATTCTTCCCCCCAACAGAGGTACTGGGCTAGGGGGCGTCCGCCCGTCCTTGTGGCCCCCAAACTGCTAAGGCACAGGTGTCAAATTCGGTGGGCACTCCGGATGGTGGGACCTGGGTTCCCATCATGGCGGAAATTGCCAGCACAATGCTGGTTGAAGATGGTGGGAACTGTCAAGTCCGATCACATCTGGAGGAGCCCTGAGTTTGACGGCATACCTATGGGCACAGAATTATCGGGCTCACCTGCAGAGGCCTCCACGGCATGTGCCTTGGGCCCGCCCTACCCCAAGCTCTTATGGAGGCCTTCCATACACAGGGAGGTATGGCATGCAAGCTTCCCCCCCCCCAGATGCGCTCCTCTGCCCAAACCTCCCAGGGCTGCGACAATAGGCAAAAAACCCCAACCCTTAATTTCAGGGAGGGTTGGGGGGGAGTCAGTTTGCTTCCAGGCACCGAAAAGCCTGGGGCAACCGCGTGCTGCCTAATTTATAGGGAGCTTGCTTCACCCCAGGCCCACGTGTGTGTTGCACGACATTGCCAAGGTAGCCGAGGGTATTAGCCCGGTCGGACTGGGTTCACACATGCTCCCTGCGGCGCGGAGCTCTTACCACGGCTTTGCCCCATATTTAACAGTTATTAAACAGAAAGAACCCTCGTACCTTTGGGACCGCATTACCCCATACGTCCCAGCCCGGCCTCCGCGCTGAGCAGAGGCAAATTTACTGGCGGTCCCCGGCCCCTGGATGACGTGGCTGGCCTCCACTCGGGCCAGGGCCTTTACGGCTCTGGCACCGGCCTGGTGGAACACTCTTCCACCAGCTGTCCGGACCCTGCGGGACCTTGGGGAATTCCGCAGGGCCTGTAAGACTGACTTGTTCCACCGGGCCTTTGGAGAGACCCACCGCTGAAGGTGCCCCAGTGCCCTCCCCTGCTTTCTATGGGTCCCTAACATTGTCGGGACCCATTATTCTCTCTCTATTTCTTTTCAGGAGGGTTATGTAAGGGTTTTGCGGGGCGCTGTTTTAGCCCAGGTGTTGCTGAACATTGTACCCATGCCATTGCTCGACGCTGGATGGTGCGTTCTGAGCACCTTCAAGAGCTCTTCGGGGATAGGGCGGTATATTAAATCTAATAATAAAATAAATAAATGAATAAAATAAATTACAGGCCTAGTTGATTCTAGTGTTGTGATTTGTGTACACAGACCTTGTGGTCCCTTGCGCCCTTTTATTGTGCTGTAAGGGACACCTATTTCATAAGCAGAGGCTCAGTGAATCCAACCCAGTGATTATCAGCACCATCAGCAATTATCTTTGAGCATGTGACCTGTTCTGGAAGATACAAGGAGATGACCACGTGGGACGGACCCCAGGGACATCTTAACAGCATTTAAGGGTCCCCAGGCAAAGCAGTGCGCTGCAGCTCCTACCTACACATACACATTCATGCACATGTGGTTGCAGAGGTGACCATGATACTAAATCAGAAGCAAATGCCAATGTCCACTGGTTATCATAAAAATTAACATTAATGATAGAATCATAGAGTTGGAAGAGACCCCCAAGGGCCATCAAGTCCAACCCCCTGCCATGCAAGGACACACAATCAAAGCACTCCTGACAGGTGGCCATCCAGCCTCTCTTCAAATACCTCCAAAGACGGTTCCAGTTGGAGGAAGAAGTACTGAACTAGAAGAACCAGTGATGAGACTCAATATAGAGCAGTGGTGGCAAACCTTTGGCACTCCAGATGTTATGGACTACAATCCCCATCAGCCCCTGCCATCATGGCCAATTGGGCTGATGGGAATTGTAGTCCATAACATCTGGAGTGCCAAAGGTTCGCCACCATGGATATAGAGGAATCCAAGTGTTGGGTTTTCTGGGATTGCCTACGATCTGAAACTTCCCAGCAGAGTTTTCTCTCTGAGAGTTTTCTCGCCACTCAGCTCCTTCTCGAAGGGTTAAGAAGTTGGTCAAGTAAAATATGTGTGGGTTTTTTTTTCCAAATGAGGCTTAATTTAAAGAAAAGAGTAAAGGCAGCGCAAACTGATTCTTGCTCAGCAATGCCTTCCATTATCAAATAATTTGTCCTTCGGAGGGGTCCATAAATCATTTTGA
Source organism: Sphaerodactylus townsendi (assembly GCF_021028975.2). Lineage (NCBI taxonomy): Eukaryota > Metazoa > Chordata > Lepidosauria > Squamata > Sphaerodactylidae > Sphaerodactylus > Sphaerodactylus townsendi. The sequence continues at coordinate 68,486,326 of NC_059433.1, forward strand.
GAAGACAGCCTTCACGAGGTAATTGTGGCACAAAAATGTACGGCTTTTAGGGGTCCTAATATGAAGGAGCACGCGGAAACCCATTTATAGATGTAGGAAAAGGGACATAATTTATTTCTTGCATCTCTGGCATTGATTCCCCCCACCCGCTTATTCAGCTGTATTAATAATAGATGTTAAACAATAAAATCCAGAACTTTTGCATGAAATTGATGGAAGGGAAGGGGGGGGGGAAATCCAAGACGCGTTCATGTATTTTGATGCACAAGTCGCACCCTCTTGGAGAAGCATTTTGAAGGAGGTGGGGATGGCCCCTAACCTGGATAGCTTTCAAAAGGGCTCGGACAGATTTATGGAGAAGAAGTCGATCTATGGCTACCAATCTTGATCCTCCTTGATCTCAGATTGCAAATGCCTTAGCAGACCAGGTGCTCGGGAGCAGCAGCAGCAGCAAGCCCTTGCTTTCACCTCCTGCACGTGAGCTCCCAAAGGCACCTGGTGGGCCACTGCGAGTAGCAGAGTGCTGGACTAGATGGACTCTGGTCTGATCCAGCAGGCTAGTTCTTATGTTCTTATGTTCTTATGTCATACAGTGTAATCCAAAGCAGAGTTGCCCACTTCGAAGTCCACTGAAATCAATGGGCTTAAAAGGATGAAACTCTGCCTAGGATAGCATGGTGTGAATTGTTGAAGATATTCACGGCCGGATTCAACTGGTTGTGGTGGGTTTTCCGGGCTGTGTGGCCGTGGTCTGCTATATCTTGTTCCTAAAGTTTCACCTGCATCTGTGGCTGGCATCTTCAGAGGTGTATCACAGAGGGAAGTTTGTTACACACTATGTCCATGGCATGGTATTTTCATGAGTTTTTTCTCCCCTTAAGGCAACTTTGTCCCATGAGCAACCATAATCTTGATTCTCTTTGATCTGAGATGGCAAATGCCTTAACAGTCCAGGTGCTCGGGAGCAACAGCCGCAGAAGGCCATTGCTTTCACATCCTGCATGTGAGCTCCCAAAGGCACCTGGTGGGCCACTGCGAGTAGCAGAGAGCTGGACTAGATGGACTCTGGTCTGATCCAGCTGGCTTGTTCTAATGTTCTTGTGTTCTTCTTAAGATATCTGGCTTTCTTCACCTGGGAGAAGGTCCATTTCGTAACTCAGGTCATGGTGGACAAATGTCCAGACATTGTCATGCCCAGAAGTTCAATATTTTTTCATTTAAAAAACCATGTAAATTGGTGATTTGTTGTGAATTTCTGTTCCTGAATTTTACTTATGGGGAAATGGAAGTATATCCTCATAGGAGTCTATCAAATAAAAAACTGGAATACTGTAGTGATGGATTTGTTTTTAATTTTTTTTATGTCAGTTCTTCAGAAGCACATGCTCAGAACATTTATTATCCACATTTCTCCACCCACTTTTCTCACTGAGACTCTGGGTGCATTACAAAATATGAAGCAGTGTGAATCAGACACATTGAGACAACGAACAATGAAATCAGTCTAGGACCACTGTCAAGAATGGCTCCCACTTTTCTGGCATCAGCCACCGAGGCACCCAGAAGAAGAAGAAGGAGGAGGAGGAGGAGGAGGAGGAGGAGGAGGAGGAGGAGGAGGAGGAGGAGGAGGAGGAGGAGAAGGAGAAGGAGAAGAAGAAGAAGAAGAAGAAGAAGAAGAAGAAGAAGAAGAAGAAGAAGAAGAAGAAGAAGAAGAAGAAGAAGAAGAAGAAGAAGAAGAAATCGCCTAGGGGCAATGGGTTTCACACCTGTGTGGGAGCGTATGGGTTCTGCTGGATAGGGTTGATGTATGCTTAGCAATGTAACCTGCTTTCTGATATGTTAATGGATCTTCATTCTGTTTGATCTTTGACTATGCGCTTGTAAATATAGATACGTAGGCTGTCCCTGCTGAAGCTCAGGGAGGGGGACGGAGGAAGGAGCAAACCCAGCAGGAGGCTTTCTGTTTAGGGCTGTCTTGACCTTGGAAAAGCCACTTTCAAAAACATTCCTGTTCACATTTTACTTTCATTCATTCATTCATTCATTCATTCATTCATTCATTCATTCATTCATTCATTCATTCATTCATTCATTCATTCATTAAGACCAGGTGATCGGGAGCAACAGCCGCAGAAGGCCATTGCGTTCACATCCTACATGTGAGCTCCCAAAGGCACCTGGTGGGCCACTGCGAGTAGCAGAGAGCTGGACTAGATGGACTTTGGTCTGATCCAGCTGGCTTGTTCTTATGTTCTTATGTTCATTCATTCATTCATTCATTCATTCATTCATTCATTCATTCATTCATTCATTCATTGGACTTGTACTCCGCTCTCCCCCATAGGGCTCAGAGCGGCTAACAACCAACAAAACAGAATAACAGAATCAAATATGAGCAATAAATAAATATGAACAACAACAAGTACACCAAAACCATAACCCCAGCTTATCAAACATCACTAAACAGCATGTCAACAATATTAACATTTCTTAACGGAATAAAAAAAACAGCAAAAGCATATTAGCACGTAGCATAAAATATAACTGCATCATACACATAATAATAGGATAATAAGATAATAGCTTGACCTCATCAGCAATTGTATAACAACAAGCATGAAATAACAGCAAGACATAACACCACAATACTTTCTCACATTTTCTGGGAAAACGAGAGAGGGACTTATGGACTGGTACGTAGTAGTATGTCTGCATATGACTGATTCTGAGCTCGGCTCCAACCCGGCCCCTGGGCTGTCTGAAGAAGCTTAGTCTCCTGACTAAACTTTCTCCTCCATGTTGTTAGGGGTCGTCCCCCTACTGCTCTTTTCTCTCTCGCCCCCTCTCCCATGTGTAACTGTAACCTTTATCTGTGGGTTCTGTGGGGCAGAACTTGGAATGAGTTTGCAACAACAAATTGTAAAAACAAAATGGTTTACTTTCTTAACATATAACATCAAACATTAACATAAGAACATAAGAACATAAGAACATAAGAACAAGCCAGCTGGATCAGACCAAAGTCCATCTAGTCCAGCTCTCTGCTACTCGCAGTGGCCCACCAGGTGCCTTGGGGAGCTCACATGTAGGATGTGAACGCAATGGCCTTCTGCGGCTGCTGCTCCCGATCACCTGGTCTGTTAAGGCATTTGCAATCTCAGATCAAGGAGGATCAAGATTGGTAGCCATAAATCGACTTCTCCTCCATCAATCTGTCCAAGCCCCTTTTAAAGCTATCCAGGTTAGTGGCCATCACCACCTCCTGTGGCAGCATATTCCAAACACCAATCACACGTTGCGTGAAGAAGTGTTTCCTTTTATTAGTCCTAATTCTTCCCCCCAGCATTTTCAATGGATGCCCCCTGGTTCTAGTATTGTGAGAAAGAGAGAAAAATTTCTCTCTGTCAACATTTTCTACCCCATGCATAATTTTGTAGACTTCAATCATATCCCCCCTCAGCCGCCTCCTCTCCAAACTAAAGAGTCCCAAACGCTGCAGCCTCTCCTCATAAGGAAGGTGCTCCAGTCCCTCAATCATCCTTGTTGCCCTTCTCTGCACTTTTTCTATCTCCTCAATATCCTTTTTGAGATGCGGCGACCAGAGCTGGACACAGGACTCCAAGTGCGGTCGCACCACTGCTTTATATAAGGGCATTTAACATCGCACCACTGCTTTATATACAGTGGTCGCACCACTGCTTTATATATAACATTTAACATCACACTTCAAGGTCCTGTTCAGGTTGCATTTTCAAGTCCTTATATTTACAGTCTACTGATACTGCCAAGTCCATTTCTTCCTGCAAGCGGGTTGGTTCCTGAAGACTCCAAGGACTTGGTGAACAGGATTCAACACGATGAAGGTTTCCAGGAGAACTCTCACCCATTACAAACACAAAAAAACTTTTTTTGTGTTTGTAATTTTCACTCTGTTGACCTACTTTTAGTCCACTGATGAGGTAACAACCCTATTTCCGCTGTTAAGGTCCTCTGTGTGTTTTCCACATGGAACACTGGACATGCGCGCGTCAGTCTGTGCATTGACGCCTTAAGTAGGTTGAAATGATTGAACAGCAGGGTTTAAAGAGCTTTGATGGGCCTGGACCACTGTGAGCAGGAATCCGGTCCTCAAATGTCCAGAAGTAGTTCTTTGATGTGAGCGTTAATCTATCACACTCACTGGATTCAGGATCAAGCCACGAAGTAAAGCCAAGGAATCAGTCAAAGCTGGGATTCCAGGCATTAAGTGCGTTTATTTTATTCTTAGCTGTGAGCTCAATTTCAGGTATTTTAAGGAGTCTCTATCAGTAGACTTGCCGGTAAGAGGATTAACTTGAGTGGGCTTTTTGGTTGTTCTGACAGATCCCCAAGGTATTGAATGTGGAACTGTCATCAAGGATAATTAGCATGTCAGCGGGGTTTATGTTTAATTTGTTCCTAAAAACGCAAGAAGAACCCTCCTGGATCAGACCAGTGGTCCATCTAATCCAGCATCACATCTCCCACAGTGGCCAATCAATTCCTCCAAGAGTGAAACAACAAGCAAAGAGGCCAAGGCCTTCCCCTGATGTTGCCTCTGATAGACCTCTCCTACACGATTCTGTCTAATTCCCTTTTAAAGCTGTTTTTAACTGGGGCTATCGCCCCATCAACTGGCCTCTCTTGCTGCAGAGCATCTGCATCCCCCTTTAATTATATGAATTATTTTCTAAGACCACGGGGCCTTTGTTCTATTTTACCTTAAAACCTTTTTGAGCCCATACCAGTTTGAGAGTCTGTCAATGATTTTATTTCCTTTACATATCAAAGGTGTGCGATCAGTGGTGGGATCCAAAATTTTTAGTAACAAGTTCCCATGGTGGTGGGATTCAAACAGTGGCGTAGAGCCAATGGGGCTGGGCAGGGCACGACGGGGGCGTGGCCGGGCATTCCGGGGCGGGGCATTAATAATTTCTCTGTTACTGTAAAAAACTCTTACTGTAAAAAAAGTTCCTAATTTCCAGCTGGTATCTTTCGGTCCATAATTCAAACTCATTATAGCAAGTCCGATCGTCTACTGCCAACAGAAACAACTACTTCTCCTCTAATTGACTGCCTGTCAAATACTTAATACTTTCAAATACTTAATTTTGTTTCTAGAAATCAAAAGAAGGATACTTTCCTTAAACAAGGAACTTGACCATATTTCTAAAACATGTTTTTAAAACAGCCCAACAGGGAGAATTATCCCGTTTTCTACCTTTCCTAACCAGCCACATAGGAAAAAACAGGACTTTATGATTTTTGGACCTAATGGAAAAGCAGACCCAATTAGTAACCCCCTTTCGGCACACACAAATAATTAGTAACCCACTCTCGGGAACTGCTGAGAACCTGCTGGATCCCACCTCTGTGTGCGATGGATGTTCATTTGCTTCCTTTTTTGCATTATCCAGTCCAAGACTATAGTCCTACCTCAAGGTTGTAGAAGGAGGAGGAGGAGGAGGAGGAGGAGGAGGAGGAGGAGGTCCCAATCACACAAATGTGCACAGCACACATGCACTGAAATGCACACGCACACATATATACAAACTGGGCAAGTGAGTAAAGGACCGCATCAATTGTTAAGGAAACAGAGACTCTCCAACAATTCGGATTAATTTTAACCCTTCACAACTGGAGAATATAGCATGTATACCAATGCTTCCATAGAACAACTGCAGCAATTCCAAATCAGACAAATGGATAAGTGAGCAGTTGTCCTCGGGAGGGTTCTATCTGATGGAAATGCTCAAAGATTTTCAGCTATTGTTGCAGAAGGATAGGAATGACTCCAGCTGTCCCCAGTGGTGGGATACAAAAATTTTAGTAACAGGTTCCCATGGTGGTGGGATTCAAACTGTGGCGTAGCACCAATGGGGCTGGGCGGGGCACAATGGGGGCATGGCCGGGCATTCCGGGGGTGGGGCATTCCTGGGCGGGGCTGTGGCAAGGACGCAGCCGCTGCGCCGGTCCTTGGGCGGGAAACAAATGCACGCAGGCGCAGGCTGCCACGCACGCCGGTGCACCTCCTGCTAGACTGCTTCAAGTTCTGCACGCTACTGCTGAGAGGAGGGGCGTAACTAAGGCAAAAATCACATGGCAAAATCACCCATTAGTAACCCCCTCTCGGCACACACAAATAATTAGTAACCTACTCTCGGGAACCTGTGAGAACCTGCTGGATCCCACCTCTGGGTGTCTCCTTGATTTTGTGCGAGATCAAAACAATTTGGGTGGGCTTCTCAGCCCGAGTCTTCTGAGTTTTTCAATCCTCCACTCCCCTCTGTCACCTAGTCTATTTGTCTACCTATGGTTGGTAAGCTCCTGCTCCCTTTCTCGATCACCTGTGCCTGGGAAATTGAGGAGCGAGAGAGAGAAAAAATGGCTCCAAAATAGCCTCCCCAGTGACAATCTAGGAACTTCCCCATGTCTATATGGTATCTATCATGGAGATCAGCAAAGATTCCTAGAGTGTTACCCAGATGTGAAATCACATCCTTCTCAAATTCTACCCTCCCCAGGCACCACCCTGGACCTGGGATTTTGTGTGGAAGTTCTGGCCAAAGCTTGGACATTATTTGTGGGGGGGGGGTGAGACTGGGCAGTATAGGGTTTGGGGAGGATCATCTTTATCTTTTGAAGAATTAAATGTTATGCTTATTGCAGCTAGTTATGTCACTGATTGGGGTGTGTGTGAAAAAAGTAGCCTTGATAAATTATCCATGGACAGAATACATTAATTTGTGTCACAAATCTCTGTTAATATTCAGTTTGAAATTCATGACCATGAAACACTGGAGGTTTGGATGGAGCTAGCAAAAAGCAGGTAAATCTCTAGTTCTATCTTGTCCTTAATTCAACTTTCTGCACTCAGCCATTTGTGTGTGTCTTTCCTTTCAGTCCTTGGTGCAGAATCAAACAGTACTTTAACACAATGAAATAATTCAAGGTTGCATCCCCCTTTCCTAGATGAAAACAAGAGCATTCAATGTGACATGATTTTCTTTTCTGAAAAGTCACATCGTTTATGAGCAAGAGACCATGTTT